>NW_006781997.1:372705-418095 GCF_000442215.2 Lipotes vexillifer | reverse complement strand
ATAACAGGTAAGAGCGCGGAATCCGCAAAAAAAAAAAAAAAAAAAAAAAAATATATATATATATATATCATCAAAACCATGTAATATGTTACAAGCAAGCTACAAATTTGGTGTTCAGTACTAAATTTAATGGAACTCAAATCTAGGCCCATTGAAAGAGATATTTGAATACAGATAATTTCAGATTTACAATCAAAATTTTGTTCTTGCCATAGACTGGATGTTTGTGTCCCCCAAAATTCATATGATGAAACCTAATCCTCTCAATGTGATGATATTAAGAGGTGAGATCTTTGGGAGGTGACTAGGTCATAAGGGCAGAGCCCTCTCGAATTGAATTAATATCCTTGTAAAACAGACCCCAGAGAGCTTCCTTGAGCCTTCTGCCATGTGAGGACACAAAAAGAAGATGGGCGTCTATGAACCAGAAGGCCAAAACATAGACCCTGTCATCATGGAGCTCTCAGTCTATTGGGGGAGTTGATTTCTAATCAGAGCACTATGAATAAATGTTAAATCACAGCTATGACAGGTTTTATGATGGAAAGATTAGATTGTTATAATAGGACAAAACAGGAATACATGATATTTCTCCGAGGGAGAAATGTTTAAGCTGTGTACTAAAAAGTTAAAGAAGTTACCAGAGAAGAAGATGAAGGCTGTTGGAAGTGTATGGGGAAAGGAGAGAGCATCCAAGAAATTACAAGGAAGACAGTGTGGATCTTGGGGCAAGATGAGGTTGGAAATGAAGTCTGAGCCAGAATTGGCAGGGCTTTATACACCATGTTAATGATTTTAGTCACTGTCTTGGGAACGATGGGAAGCCAATGGAATGATAGGGAGACATAAAAATTCCTTGTTCTCCACTGTCCCAGAGAAGGGGAAGCCATGCCAAAAGCAAAGAAAAACAAACAAAAAATTATCTTGATGACTTCTTGGCTACTTAGGGATTTTTAAAAAGGTAATTGTGACTATATATGATTTCACCTTGAGGGCTAACTTTAGAACTAACATCCTCCCATCACCACCACCACCCCTTCCCATTAATATGTCTGCCACTAGATGTGTACTCTAGAAGTACATAGAAGGCAAAACATCTGACCAAGTTATAAGGGAAGTTTAGAGGTATTAAATTCTGATATTAAATTGTACTTTGTCATCAGCTGTTGACTTATTCCTTTTTCCACAGCTGTCTTAGAATAACCTCCTTCTTTTTAAAATTCTCACTTATTTACCATGGTTTCCCAAAATTTGAATTATGGAATTTGTGAAAATACAGCTACAATGGCTATTAGGGAATAAAGCTTAAGAGTAAGTTTTCCAGTTTGTTCTAAATATCTTGATAAGTTGTAATAAGATTTTATTATGTACAAAATGTGGGAAAATGATATAAATTTACTAATATAAAAGAACATAAGACAATTGCCTGAGAAAGTTATAAAGAAGTAAATAATTTCCTTTGTGAATAAAAAAAAAAACAAAGAAATAGCAGTGTGACAGGCGGGAAGAGGTCTGAAATATACTTCTAAAGTTTTAATTTTGTGAAAGGATTTCAGAGGAGATGGAAAAAATTAAATGGGTTTACAAAGATTATTCCAGATACTTAAAAGTATTTTATAAGACCTCCATTTCAAGTGATTATAAAAATGGAGAACAAATTCTTCTAGAACAGAGGAGTATAAAGAAGAAGGAAGGAAGGAAGGAAGGAGGGAAAGAAAGAGGGAGGAAAGGATGGAGGGAAAGAAGGAGGAAACCAGAGAATCTAATTCTTACTCCGAGAAAAATATTAACTTTCTAAATTGAATTATTGTCACTTATCTTATAAACGTATTAAAGAAACTACTAAGGCCTTCTATATCCCAAAACATTGAGATCTCCTAAACTTAACATTTTTCAGGTTTTGAGGAATAGTAACACCAAATAATAATAAAAGATGGGGCTTTCATGTAAGACTTCTCTGTAGTAGATGCTGAGCTTCACTGAGATAATAGAGAACAGTTAAATCAATTTTTAACGACAAAAAATTGCCTCTATCTGAATGACCTCCAGATCTTGAGAAGACCTCATTTTATAAAATAGATGTGCCACCAAAATGTTACTCATAAACCTTTTATTTTTTCTAATGGGATCATATTTCTCCACTAACTTAATTTCTAACTTGCTTTATCTTCATCCCAAGTCATTCTTCAACTGGCAGAAATGCCCAACAATTTGGCTTTTAGTTTCTCTGTCCAGAACCTGTCCTATGGTAAATGATTCATAATTTTTAAAACAAAAGAACCAATAGATATTACTTTTTAAAAGAAGAAAAGGGGTTTTGCAGTGAATATTTTTATGATACAGATTCATGTAACAGAATCAAACTTCAAAAGAATACTCATCTTACCTTCCAAACTGTATTAGTTAAAATTGGGTAGCCTATCTTACAATAGCAAATAAACCCCCAAGAATCAGTGGCTTAACATATCAAAGTTAGTTTATCACTTCCTGATATTAGCTAGGGATCACTTAAAACCATCTATCTTTCATGTGGTGACTTGGGGATTCAGGTCCTCTCCATCTCAACTCTTGGCTTTCAGGATTGCTGTGGCAACAGAATATTCTGCTAGAAGGTCCTAAAGGATAAGTCATGGTCAGACCTATTAATTTGCATCCATCATTTCTACCCATCATCCACTAGACAGAATTAGACACATGGTCTCCATCTAACTGCAAAGGGAACACATAGATATTTGGTGAAGTCTCAGCCACCATTATCAGGTTTTATTATTTGCAGATATACTTCAAAAAGTGTCTACAGCACATTAGAATTCATGTTCTAATAGGTTTCTATTGAGTGTGTATGTGTGCATGTTTGAATAGACAGGAAATCACTAAATCATACCGGCTTGACTGAACACTAAAACTCTTCTACAAATTCTTGTCTTCCCTTGCTATTCAATTAATTGGAAATTTCCTCTCCTCTTCCATCTCTTTATCTTTCCCTTCCATCACTTGTTGCCTAGGAACAGCATCCCACCTCCAACTTGTCCATTCTTTTTTTTTCTTTGCGGTACGCGGGCCTCTCACTGCTGTGGCCTCTCTCGTTGCGGAGCACAGGCTCCGGACGCGCAGGCTCAGCGGCCATGGCTCACGGTCCCAGCCGCTCTGCGGCATGTGGGATCTTCCCGGACCGGGGCACGAACCCGCGTCCCCCGCATCGGCAGGCGGACTCTCAACCACTGCGCCACCAGGAAAGCCCTGTCCATATTCTTATTTAACCAGAAGGCTGATCCAAGATGTGATCTACCATAGTAGAACTAGTTAAAATGCAGGTGACTTAGAAGAAGAGAAGATAGAAATCATTAGCTACCACTCAACATTCAGTTGCCAACCACTGTCACTAAGTCTTCCATCCCAATACTGAGTTGGGGGACAAAATACTCAGTCTCCCTCCCATATTCTCACTCACCAAACAACAAAGGGAAGGAAAGGCAAGAAATAGAAGTTTGAGGATCCTAAGAGAAGAGAATGTTTCCTGCTTTCTAACAGCACCAAGAAGAAATAAGACTGAAGGAATAAATGGCTTTGTAGTATATCTAGATAGAAACGTAGCCCTTCAAATGATCCCCATGCCCCAAATGTGGCAATGAAGCAGCAGAAAGCTTCTAGAACTGAAAGAGCCATACTTCTAGGAACACATGATGTCATTGCTAGAACAATGATAAGATATCACTGCTGCCACACACACATGCATACGTGGAGAAGACCCTGGAATGCTGGCGTAAACCACAGAGAGCTGGAGGAAACACCAGGAGGGATGGAAATTACCTAACTTCTAGCCCCATCCCACTGCAACAAGAGACATGAATGAAAATTCAAAATGCAAATTGAGTTGTTTCATGGAAAATTAACAATTACAATCTATGTTTGTAAACAGGTCAATATCTGTTATAGTCATATATAATTATTTAAAAATATGTGTATACATGTAGATTATAGCAAGAAGGAAAAAGCAAAAATAAAACATGCTAACTTCTAGGGATTATGAATGAATCTTATCATCAAAAGGTCCATAAATGTAGTTTTAATAAGCCAATAGTGCATACTTACTTAAATTACAAATGACAATATGGTTGTAAAGCTCTCAAGATAGTAAGGCAATTTAGAGAAATTTAATAAAATATATGAAAAAGTGTTGGCCAATACTTAGTAGCCAAAATAAATTATGGATAGATTAAATACTTGAAGGTAAATAAAAAATTCTCACATGGATCTGATTTGTTTCTATTCTCTTTAGTAAAACTTCCAATGAAACAATCTAACCAGGCCCTTTTGAAAGTTGACACCATTATTAAATTTTAAAAGCTGACTTCTTAATCTTATTTAAATTCATGTTGATTTTCCCTTATCTTTAATATCTACATGTGTAATGTCATAACTGATCCACGGCTAAACTAGGAACACAAAAATTTAAACATTTTGTTAACTGTCTACAATTACTGATTTTATTCTAAGGCATGCCTATATTTTTGATCAACTCTAAAGCATTTTGACTATCAACTAAATATCACCTGCTGGCGGAATGAAGCAATAGGCATTCTAGTGAGCAAACAACACCACGAGTATTTGAGGCATAAACAAAATTAGCACTGAACTAAGAATGGGTCATTGGTAAATACCAACTGTAAAGTTTTTATCAGTAAGGAGAACTATTTTATCCCTTATCTTGATAAACTGTGAAGAAAAAGTAGAAAAAAAAAAAGTGTAGCTAGTTGAAGCAGAAATTTAAGGCCCTAACACAAAAATTTTGAGAAACCAATGAGAAACATGACTATTTCATGAGTGTCTTCTCCTACAAGGGTCATTTGGACTTCTCATTAAATATTGCTTCTGGAAACTATGTTGAAACTTCAAAGTGCTTTCCTCCACTAAAAATAGAAGATTTTGCTGCCTGTTGTAAATAATTTTGTTGCAACATATCGTTTAGTAAGGCAAGTAAGATGTGGCTCCTTACTCTCATTTAGTGAAGTAAAGGTACCTATTAAAAGATAAAGACACGTAATTTGAATTGCTTCTAGCTGAGCAGTCATCATCTGGACATATGCTATGCAAATAATACCACACTTCCTGCTGTTCTCTGCATTTAATGCCATTAGTTTTACCTCTTGAATTTTGACACTGAAACAAAACAACAAAATTTTTTAATAAAAATTGTGCACTTAAACTACAAATAAGGTGAGATATTCTGCCTAACCCAATAAAATATAGTATTTCATCATGGTTAACATTATTTTTCTGTAATTTTGTAAATTCCATGGCAAAAATAATCTTCTAAAGTTTGGCAAATATCTTCATATTACAAGAAATCATGTAATAAAATCATAAGCAAGGGACTTCACTGGTGGTCCAGTGGTTAAGAACCCGCCTTCCAATGTAGGGGACTCAGGTTCAATCCCTGGTCAGGGAACTAAGATCCCACATTCCATGGGGCAACTAAGCCCACGCACTGCAATTACTGAGCCCATGTGCCACAACTAAAGAAGAAGCCTGTACGCCACAACAAAAGATCCCGCATGCCACACTAAGACCTGACGCAGCCAAAAATAATAAATAAATAAATATTTTTTAAAAATCATAAGCAAAACAATCAATTTATCAAACATACTGAGTGGTCACAGGTAAGGGCTTTGGAGTCATAATTTACATCCCAGTTCTAACACATTGTTTATGACCCTGAACAATGTATTGTATCTCATTAGGCCTCAGTTTCTCATATGTACAATGGGAATAATAGTACCTAATTCACATGGTAGTTTTGAAGTTTAAAGGAAATAATAGCCTTTTAAGTACTCATCATAGTGCCTGGAATAGAGCAAGCACAAAAAAGTGCTTATCTAAATATTATTATAATGTACGCTATGCATGGTGTCTAAAATCAAGTAAAGGAAGATCATTATAAGCTTTGAAGGATCAGGCTTAATAAAATCCCTTATCCATAGAAAATTTGATGAAAAAAGTTCAAAAAATTGTTTGATAGCATGCTATGTATAGGAGAAAAACGGTTTGCTCAGTGTTAAATAAAAAGAAAACCATTCTACGTGGTAAGAAGAGAAAAGGAACACATCCTTACATGATAGTCAAACTGCTGCAAACCAAAGGCAAAAGGAACAATCTTAAAAGAAGCCAAAGGAGAAAAAAAACACACATTTTATACCAAGAAACATCAATGAGAATAACAGATAACTTCTAGTTAAAAAAAAAAAAAAAAGTTGAAGCCAGAAGACAATGGAACAACATCTTTAATGGTCCGAAATGGAAAAACAGAAAAGAGCTGTCAGTATAGCGTTCTGTATCTGGTGAATTATCTTTCAAAAAATAAACACAAAATAAAATCATTTTCATATACATGAGATTTTGACAACATTTACTGCCAGCAGATCTAAGAAATGCTGAAAGAAGTCCCTCAAGCCAAACAGAAATGAAAACAGGTAGAAATTCAAACAGGAAGAAAAAAAAAAAATCACTGAAAATGGTAAATATATGGGTAAATACAAAAGACAAATTTTTCTCTTTTTAATTTCTTTAAAAGACAATAAGCTGTTTAAATTTTTTAAAAAATTCTTCTTAGAGTGTAAAAACTTTCAAGAGAACATCATTTCCATCCTAACAACCAGAAAAATACAGATAATCTAAAAATAAAACAAAACAAAACTTTTCTTGAACCCATCAGACACCTCTGGTAACAAGGCAACTAACTGAACTGAATTTCAAAGTGTGACAAGTTCCTCTGAAAAGAGATTGGTCACATCAACTCTTTCATCTATGGCAGAGCACAAGAGGAAGAGGTGGCTGCCAAAAAAAAAAAAAAAAAGAACAAGAATAAATCAGCTAAAACTTTAAGAAATTCCTAAAGGTCAAGTATGGGCTTGTAACAGTTTGCTTGCTCACAAACTCTTTTTCCATGGATCTCTGCTAAGTACTCACAAGAAAGATTCTGGGCAGAACAGGATACCAGGGAGAGGCACTCCCCTCAATGGGGACATCATGTGGGTGTTGATCAGCTACCAATAAGGCATAGGCACAAAGCAGTGCTGCTTCCGTTCTCTCACATAAAGCAAAAACCTTAAGATGCTGGGCAAGAGGCATCAAACGTTCTTGCCACCACACCCTAGGCATGGCTTAAGTAGTAGAAGGAATCCTTATCTTCCATCCCAAAATATCAGACAAAGATCGACTGCTTCTTGAAGAAACAGCTATCTGTTTCTGTGGAAGAGGCAGGAGAGTCTTCTAGCCCACAATCTTACATTGATACAAAGCAGAGGTCTGCTTCCACTTGGAAAGAGGAAGAAAATTCAATCCTGCCTAAGCCTCTCCAAAGATATAATACATATCTCTTCTGTCACAAGAAGAAAGACCAGGAATACTGAGAAGGCCTTGCTCCTAAAGTCCAAGCATACAGGATCTACCTAAGACTGAGGCTGGACAAGAATACCAAGTACAAGGACTGCTTAAATATCAGGGTTGAGGAAAGAACACTGAGATAAACTATCTGCTAACCCAGACTCCACCCACAATAAGCACACAGAGTTCATGTGTTCAATTTCTTTTCAGAGGGACTTGTCACACTTTGAAATTCAGTTCGGTTGGTTGCCTTGTCAGGCCACCACTGGAGAAATTTTTAGCCTAATGTGTAATGAGAATGATGATAACAACAACAAAACCTAAACCCAACTCAACTACTAATTATATTGAACTAAATTCCCACAGTAATGAACTGACAGAAAAAAATGCATGCCATTCCAAAGCATAAGTATTATTTCTGTCAGCCTTTGTAGTTCTTCTCTATACAGTGGCTAGTGTTCAATTCAAAATTACAAGACATGTCAGTGAGTCTGGAGTTCTCCAGAGAGATAGAACCAATAGGATGTGTGTGCTTATAGAAAGAGATTTGTTCTAAGTAAATGGCTTATGTGATTATGGAGGCTGGCATGTCCAAAATCTGCAGGGTGAGCCAGCAGGCTGGAGACCAAGGAAGAGCTGATGCTGAGGTTGAAGTCTGAAGGCCATCAGGCTGAAGACTCAGGGATAAGCTGACATTACAGTGCAAGTCTGAAGGCTGGCTACTAGCAGAATTCCCTCTGGCTCAAGAAATGTCAGTCTTTTGTTCCACTGAGGCTTTCAACTGACTGAATGAGGTCCATCCACATTATGAAGGGCAGTCTGCTCTACTCAAAGGCCACTGATTTAAATGTTTGCTCATCCCCAAACCCCCAAACAGAAACATTCAGAATAATGTTTGACCATATATCTGAGTACCAGAATATTATTAAGCATCACAATTTACTTTCTAGTAAAAGCAAGGAAAAGAAAAAAAAAAAGAAGAAGAATGGCAAGAGATAAAAGAACAGAATCAGAGGCCAAAATGCAAATTACCAATATGATAAATGAAATAAATGATATTACCACAGATCCTAAAGACATTAAAATGATAAGGAAATATTATGAACAACTTTATATCTATAATTTTGATAACACCGTAGGGAGGTACTAAGTTACATGGCAATCTTGATGATGTATAATTCCCTTATGGTTATGGGAAGGGGGATGTTGAGTAAATGTTAACAATAATAGAATCTGCCATATCCAGTAACACCACTTCTGTTAAAAATATCATAGGGCTTCCCTGGTGGCGCAGTGGTTGAGAGTCCGCCTGCTGATGCAGGGGACACGGGTTCGTGCCCCGGTCCGGGAATATCCCACATGCCGCGGAGTGGCTGGGCCCGTGAGCCATGGCCGCTGAGCCTGCGCGTCCGGAGCCTGTGCTCTGCAATGGGAGAGGCCACAGCAGTGAGAGGCCCGTGTACTGCCAAAAAAAAAAAAATTAAAAAAAAAAAAATCATAATATATTACTATGTACACATGGAGGTTGCAACATTATTTTTAATTGTAAAAACATTAGAAACCACCTGGAATAGAGAAATAGGTGAATATATTTTAGTACAACCTTACAATGAATATTTTGCAGATAAAAAAATAATTAGAACTATCCATTTAACAAATTATCCTTTTTGCTTAAGCTATTTCCAGTGGGTTCCTATTCTTTGCAAACTGTATTGTTTTGCATACGTTTTTCTCCTGAGCATTGTGATTTTCCCTACTCAGATATATAATCATCCTCCTAACCTATGGGCATCTCAAGTATGTACAAGAAACTTCTGAGACATTTCCATCCTCCTAGTCATGAAGAGGTCATATACGCAAACCTAGTAGTGGAAAAGTTTCCTTTAAATATGGAATAACAACACCAATAATAATAATAAAGTCCAAAAAAAATTAAAAATAGGGAACTATATTCAATATCCTGTGATAAACCATAATGGAAAAGAATATTTAAAAAGTGTATATATATGAATAATTGAATCACTTTGCTGTACAGCAGAAATTAACACAACACTGTAAATCAACTATACTTCAATAAAAAAATAAATAAATATTTAAAAACTAATAATGAAGTGCAGAGTAATTCATATCATGACAACTGTTAATGTCAGTTTTTTCAAAATCTATTCTCACATGAATCTTGTCTCAGTATAGCTTGAGTGAGTAAGGCTTAATCCCCTGAAAACTATAACAATCTTTCAGTTGCCAGTCCATCAACTGTTCATTATAATTCAGATGGCCAAGCAGCAAATGATTTAAAATAATATTTTATTCCACAATATTATTTACACAGTATGGTTGGATATGTTTGGGAGTATTTAGACTGTACATTTCCCAAAATAATTCAAATCAGTAAAAACACTTGGGCACTTACTATGTGCCTAGTTATATGCTAGATACTATAAAAAGTAAATTTAAAAGATAGGTATTTTCCCTTGAAGAGTTTATATAACATTTGGTGAGAATATTACAGAAAAACACAAATATAATGCAATACTATATTAGCTATTTCACTGCACCTGATTTAAGTCAAGGCAAATGAGCTTTAAAATGGTCTATTATTTTCTCCTGCTTTGCACTCAGTTTGTGGCGTTAAGGTCTCCTCTTCTGAATATATTTCAACCCATTACATTTTACAATATTATATTAAAATAATCCATTCAAAACTTTTCCTAACAAACTGTAAGCACTTCTACACCAATTTATTTTTGTCTTGTTTACATCTTGAGCATGCAGCAGAACTGAATAAATGCTGACTGAAGTGCAATAAAACTGCACTGTTCCCTATACTGACTTGAATTACAAAAGGAGGACTCTAGGAAGGATGGTAGACAGTAGTGTTTCTTTATTGCCCCAGCATGTTTTGAATACCCTTCCTTTGTATGAGGAATTTCCCACTGTTTAACTCCTGCCTCTCCAAGGTAGAAAATACACCTGCAGTTAGGAGCAATCCTGAAACTCAATCAGACATTCCAGTAGGGGACCTTAGTGAGCAATGTGAGGAACTATACAGCATGGTTTTCTAGTGAGGGTGGAAGTGAGAGTGCATCCAGCTCTCAGCCACAAAGCGATTGAAGTGTGTTCCTGGTGCAAAATTGCAGCAGGGAAACTTCTAACATCTAGCAGCAGCAGCAGCAGTTTCCCTTCAGACAGTTCTACAGTGTGGTTTGGGCATTTTTCCTGGCCATTTAGCCTTGAGTCTGGTTCTTCAAATCTCCAACAGGCCTGTGAGGTTCTCATTATCCTTTTAAATGAACTCCTTTTCTGTTTAATTCACCCAGACTCCTTTTCAGTTGCTTTCAGTTAAGAACATTAGCTGATGCAGTTAGTGTGAGCAAAGGAAAACGATTCTAAGGATCAATGATACATTAAAAATTAAGATTGATACTTTTCTGTATATGTGGGAAATAGGGGTAATTCTAGTTATCAGAAGTACTGTATTGGGAAGAAACTCACATTGTAGGAAATGGATCAGGATAAGTTAGAACGAACACTCAAAAGATGCATTCCCTGAAATCCTGCCATCCCTGAGATCTGGCAAGTTGATGTGAAGAAATCGGCCTTCCAATCACTCCAGTCTCATGCAGGGAGAAACTAAATGGCTTATTTTTCTTATTTCAACCACTATTCCCAAGATGTGCTTATATGCAGGAACTCAATAGCAAAATTGTGCAAGGACAGAAACAATAACATTTCTGAGGGTCTATGCAGCCAAACATATCCTATGTGAGCTGGGTTTTTATGTAAATAGTGTGGTGCATGTTTTGTTTTCTCAGCTGTAGTCTGTTGTAATAGAGTAATTTGACTTTCAGTTTATGAGTGATTTTAAAGTACCACTGGAGTGAATCCACCAGCTCTTGCCAATGATGAGGAACAATAATCTTCTGACCAGTGGTTTCTCAAGCCTGGCTGCATATTGGTATATCCACAGGGAAATTCTTTAAACACTGAAACCTGGGTCTCAGTACCAAAGATTCTAGATTAATGGTTCAGGGGTACAACCTGAGCATCAGGATTTTTCTATTTTGCCAGGTGTTTCTCATGTGAGCCAATGCTCAGAACCACAGATCTAGAGCCTGGCTAATCCATAGACCAGAAACTTGTGGAAGATTTTTAAAAATAAACCATCTCAGGCATCACTTCTGTACTACAAATCAGAATCTGCATCTTTAAAAGGTCCCAAATGAACTGTGCAAACACCAGCTGAGAAACACTGGCCTAGACCATTTTTCCGTCACTTGGGCCATTCAATAAAACTCCATAATCAGTATTATTCAATAAAATTGTTCTTTCACCTGTCTTTTCCTTTCCCTTTCCCTTCTTCCTTCCTCCTCCATCCTCTCCTATCCCTTCCAGTGTTGTTGAAGCATCCTAAGCAAAAGTTTCTCTTCAGGTTAATAATGCATATGCCTGAGATTTGTTTTAAAAGTCCATCTTTCTCTGGAAATTAACCATTTCACAATTAACCTGGCTGTGGCTTAAGATACTGAGTGTGCTATAAAGCATAAGCTAATACTAATCACGGGAGTAGCATGTGAGGAAAACATTGTTGTGAAGGATGTTTTGCATATAAAGGATATTTAATTTTGAAATGGAAAAAAACACATATGCAACATTCTGACTTTATTAAATTGACAATAATATTGTCAATTGAGATTTTTACAGAACGAGGTAATAAGCCCTTCTGAAATTTGGAAGTAGTTATATTTATAGTTTTCCACAACAAGGAAAAATATCATAATAAATTATTTTACATGAAATTGGGTTGGTTTTGTCTGGCTTTTTCTTTTTTGTTTTGTTGTTTTCTTTATTTTTATAAATGGAATAGCTTAGAAAAGAAAGAGAAATTAAGGAAACAAAAATATATTCTCTGTAATTACCACTCATTTGGCTTATAACATGGTATTTAATCCTGACAATTTCATGAATCCATGAATACTACATGTAGGTATTTTAAATTTTTAAATTTAGTGTTTTAGCTTACAATGTAGAATATAAAAATCTGCTAAACAGGGAAATTCCAGAATCTTGTTAATAGTTTTTAAATTCTAAACCAAGGGACACTTTTTGGAGGCACAGGTCATTATTCCACCAGATTTAAACCAAACATTCTCTGGTCTTTTTCCTATCTTCTCATTATTTCACAATACTAGGGCTAGGATAAGTTTCTCCCTGCTCAAATTTTCTGTCACTTGCTTATTTCCCCATCCTAAGAGTGCTCACACCTCATCATACTTATCCCTTTGGTGCCTATCTTCCCCAGAAAACATTAATTTCAGGGAATGAAAAAACAGATCTAGCTGTTTATTGCTATATTCCCAGGTAGGGTCTCAAAAAATTTGTTGTAAGAATAAAATAATCAACTAATAATAAGTGATATCCAAGTATGTATTTTATTCACTAAAGTTATAACAAAATTTCTCCCAATCTGGAGATGATAATTTATAGAAGTTAGGGACTCTTTTATAAATCTAACTTTTTTATAATCTAATCTATTTTTTAAGTATAGGCGTCTCTATAAATGGGAGAAGTGGGAATAAAGCACCCGGAAAGGAAAAAATCTTGCTACATTTTTCCAATTTGAAAATTGTGCTACTCAGCACAGAATAAAGATAAGAATTTCCTCTTTTTACAGTCATCTGTGAAAATCACACAACACAGGTCAAGCAGGTCTTACCCAGAATATAACTTAAAAGAATTCCCCATCTTGCTTGTCATGAATATTTTCTTCAAGATTCTTGACATACTTCATACAATTCCATGCCGATCTTTTATATTTTCCTTGATTATGCCTTCTCTTACCTGAATACACTCTTTGGTGATGTTGATGAGGATGATGATTGTTAGTTTTCTGGAATGCTCTCTGCAAAGTCACATTAGGAGATTTTCCTATTTCCCCTTTATCAGGGTTTATTTTTTCTCCTATTCCCTTCTCATAATAAAAATATTTTTTACACATCAAGCTGCAAGAGCCTAAATTGGAGGCATCTTTACCCTTATTGATGTCATTCAACAAATATTTAGGGTGAACTTAACTAAGCTAACATGTGGTGGAGACAAAGGATGGATATCCTTTTATGAGTTTTTAGACCAGTACAGGAGATTAGATTTTCATTTACACAACAGTGGCACACAAATGTCATGAGAGAGATAAATCAAGTATTTTGACAGGTCGAAGGATTTATGTACTTTCCTCCTCTACGGCTGTATCTTCTCTAGGCACTACTCTGAACAACTATGTCTGTTAAAAATTGCAGCCAAGTCACACAAACCCCCGAAAAAGGTGGTGTAAACAAATAATGTGTTGTGTTTTTCTCACATCATGAGATGTCCAAAGATAAGTTGTTGTTGGTATTAGTTCAGCAGCTCAAGAATATCAGCTCTCAAGTCTCTGCATCCCTCTGGATCCTTCTGTCGGGATGGCTTTGTGGTCATAAGATGCATGCTCCACAACTGGAACTCATCCACAGTCTAGTCAGGAAGAAGGGCAAAAAGACATATACCAGCTAAATCTGGCTCTTTGGAGAGAATTCTCCCAGAAGCCTCACTTCCACTTTCAAATCATTGGCTGAAATTGAGTTGTGTGACTATTGTAAGATTTTTAATTTGTTGGTCTGATTTAAAAATGTGATCCTCTGTGTTGTCTTACACTATGATAGAAACACATATACATTAGAGGATCACAAAGATCTATAATTAGGCCAAAACTTTGAAATCACTGATGATGTTAGTAAATTCAGGGAAACCTATTAATAAGGTAGCAATTTTTCTTTAAATAGGAGTGTTAATTACATGTCCAAAGAGTAATATGGAATGCTTATCATCATTAAAGAAGTTGTAGAATATAAAATACTGTTTAATATATATTTCAAACACTGTACTAAAAAAAAAGTGTTGCATATCTTGATTTCAAATTGATTTATTTAAATCAATTCTCTAGTAATGGTTTTACCTGGAAGAAGTCTAAAAATGCCCGCCCAAAGTTCTCAACTCCTATGTATTCAATAAAATACCAAACTAGGTACTGTTCTGAAGGAATTTTGCAGATGTAATTAAAGTCTTAAGTCAGCTGATCTGAAGATACAAAAATTATTTGCAGGAGAGAGATGATCTAATTACGTGAGCCCTTCAAAAGCAGAAGAGAAAAGCAGAAGAGGAAGTCAGATAGACTCAAAGCCTGAGAAGTATTCAATACACCATTGCTGGTTTGAAGATGGATGGGGACATAAGAGAAAGAATGCAAGGAACCTCTAGGAGCAGAAAGCCACCCCCAGCTAGCAGCCAGCAAGGAAACAGGAACTTCAGTCCTACAACCCCAAGGAACTGATTCTGCCAACAGGAATGAGTTGGAAGCAGATTCTTCTCCAGAACCCCCAGATACAGCCCATCAAGACAACATCTTGATTTCAGCCTTTGGAGTCCCTAAGCAGAAAATTCAGCACATTGGCTTTCTGATCTACAAAACTGTAAGCTAATAAATTTGTGTTGTTCTAAGCTGTTTTATATGTGGTAATCTGTTTCACAGAAATAGAGAACTAATACAGACGTTGGTGTCAGGAGTGGGGTGCTCCCAGAACAAATACACAAAATATGGGAGTGGCTCTGGAATTAGGCAGTGAGTGGAGGCTGAAAGAAGCTTAAGGAGAAACTTAAGGAGCACTGTAGAGGAAGCCTAGACTGCCATGAATAAACTGTTAGTTGAACCATGGATGTCAAGTACATAGACTGGGGACAGCTCAGAATGAAGCATGGAACATGTTACTGAAAACTATGGAAAGAGGATCAATATCATACTGTGACATAAAGATTAGCAGAATTTTGTCCTGAATTTATGTGGAAAGCAGAATTTCTAAATGATAAACTTAGTTATTTAGGTAAGTAGATTTCCAAGCAAAGTGTTGGAGGTGCTGCCTGGTTTTTTACCTGCTGCTTATAGTAAAATGTGAGAGGAGAGAGAAAAATTGATGAAAGGACAGTAAACAAAAAGGAACCAGGACTTGCTCTGGGAAATCCTCAGCCTATCCTGATGGCAAAAACTGTTAAAATTAAGAGATTGTTTCTGAAAGTGAAGCACAGAGAAAAAGCTGAGTGTGTCTGGGCACCCCTTTGCTCAAATTTTGGAAAGACCAGAAGGTCAGAATATTAAGTCTCAAGAGATTAAGGGTTTGCTTCACAGATCCTCTTAAAACAGGGAGTTTCTAGGAAGCTTAAGGGTACTCTCCATCAGCCATTTCAACAGAAGCCAAAGATAGAGAAAAGATTATCTCAAAATGTGTTATGGACTTGAGATCTGTCTATTGAGATGAATCCCTGTGCCAAGGGAGATGCACAAGTTTCTTGAGAAATCTATGTCAACAGAAATACTGCTAGCATAGACCAAAAAAAGAAAAAGGAAAAAAATTACAAAATGAAAGGTTATTGGACCCCTGAAATTCCATTGGCAGGAAGTGGGCCTAGAGCCCAGAGAGTAGAACTGAGAGCTCAGTGGGGAGAGCTGAGAGCCACAGAGAACTGTTCCCAGGGTTTGAAACCTAAGGGAGTCTGCCCAGATGGATTTCAAAACTTCTTTGGAATAGAAATTCCCTTTTATTTTCCTTTTCTCCCATTTTGAGCCATACTGTCTGTAACTATTATCTTCTTGGTGTCCCACCAGTTTCTGTTTGAAGCAGATTAGATGTTTATTTAATATCACAGTCTCCAGATGATAGGAATTGTGCACAGGAGCCTCATCTGCACTGATTCAGTTGCTTTAGATGACGAGATTTTGAATTTTGAGATGATGTTGTGTTGGAATGAGACTTCTGGGGATCTTGAAATGGGTTGAATGTATTTTACATGTGAAATGGATATGAATCTTTGGAGGGGGGCAGTAGACTGGGGTAGATAAAACTATGGTCATTCAAAGATGTCTTGTTCTAATCCCCAGAATCTGTGAATATGATATTATTATCACTCCAATGAGTATATAATATTGTAGAGCATGACTGACCTGAAAATAGGGGGATCACACAAGTCCTAATGTAATCTAATCTAACCATAAAAGAAGAGAACTTTTCTAGCTGGTGGGAGAAGAGAAAGTCAGGAGAAGGATTCAACATGCCTTGGTTGACTTTGAAGATGGAATAGGCATGAGCCAAGGCATGCAGATAACCTCTCTAGAAGCTGAGAACCACCTCCAACCAGCAGCCCTCGCTGTTAAAACCTGAATAAGCCTGGAAGCACATTGCCTCTCCAATAAAGCCACCAGATAAAAGCCTACAGTATTTGCCCCTTTAATTTCAGCCTTGTGAGACTAGAGTAATTAGCTGAGCCTACCTACTTCCTCATTCTTGTGTTGAAGGAGGTTGACCTACCTTGAAGAGAATACATACAATAAAAGAATTTATTTTAGAAACCCTAGTGAAAAGCTACTCAATGAATTTTACCTGTTCCCACCCCCTTATTTTAACCACTGGGAATAAGGGGACCCAGAGAGGTTACACTATTTACCTAAGTCCCATAACTAGAAAGAAGCTTATTAAGGGTCTGGATTCAAGCATTCTGACCCCCATTCCAAGAATCTTTCTACCTATGCCTTCAGTTACTTTTGTAGTTTTCACATAGTAATGTTTGAAAACTAAAGAAGTTTTATATTTAAAATATTTGAAATATTATTTTTAAAAATAGGTAAGACTTTTAAGGTAAGTGTTCAAAATGAGTGTACAGTTTTAGAAATCTAATATAATACATATGACTAAATGATTTGGCCCTGGGTTACTCACTCAAAAGAAGGAAAAAGTAAAATAGATAAGAAAAAAGAGTGTAAAAAACTCTGATCTCAGTCTTTGAGATGCAAGCATACTGAGGTTCTCTACTCAGCCAGAGTACCTCAGAGTCCTGGACTGTTTAACTGACGTTCATGCCCAGGAACACCATGGAAGCAGACTGTACTCTTCTCAAGTCTGACACAGCAGAAAACTTGCATAAAAGGTTTTTATGGCAGCTATTACAATCTCTTCTCTAACTTTTTTCTCTTCACACATATACACACACACAGGCGCACACACACACATATACCTTCCCATTACTATGCTAATTCACATTCCATAGTGATAATCTATAATATTTGACAAATGAGTCTTCTAATATTTCCCTTTTGATTTTCCTATCTTTTAAAAAATATATTATTTCCTAAAATACAGACAATCAATCATAATCTCAAACCATTATGGATTCCCTAATGCTGTCCCCTAAGACAATGTCAATCATGGAAGACAATATTCTAATATCCAGTACCTTCATATGAAAAATCTCAGGGGCACAGGCTTGTTTGTCTGTTTATTTTATTTATTTTTAAAATTTATTTATTTTTGGCTGCATTGGGTCTTCATTGCTGTGTGTGGGCTTTCTCTAGCTGTGGTGAGCGGGGGCTACTCTTTGTTGCAGTGTGTGGGCTTCTCATTGCGGTGACTTCTCTTGTTGCAAAGCACAGGCTCTAGGTGTGCAGGCTTCAGTAGTTGTGGCATGCGGGCTCAGTAGTTGTGGCTCACGGGCTTAGCTGCTCCGTGGCATGTGGGATCTTCCCAGACCAGGGCTCGAACCCGTGTCTCCTGCATTGGCAGGTGGATTCTTAACCACTGTGCCACCAGGGAAGCCCAGGGGCATAGGTTTTATATCAAGAAAAAAAGTATGCATTTTTTTAGCTCTCCTGCGTCTATCACAACAGTTATAAGCAGACCCAAGACAGAGAAGATTGCCAACAAGTTAGCTTCAAAGGATAAGGATTCTCACCCCAAAAGCTTTTAAACTAAGTGAAGAAAGATGTTGATTATTTAAACAAGACTTTTTAGACTTAGGAAAGTTTACTTGTTTATTCATAAATTCTTTCTTGGGTTTAGAAAAAGAGAAAGGGGAGAGAATAAAATAACTCCATAAGTTTTAAACTGTGGGCGAAAGTCTTTATAAAACTTAAATAGACATAGGTATTAAAGCAGTTGACTCTACCCACTGTGGGCGATTATACTAGTGTTCAAAATATTTGCAGCCTCTCTTTATGATACCCTCCCACTAAGGGAGGATTGTATATTCCCAACCTATTTAAATCAGGCACGGCCATTAGACATCCTTTGGTCAATGAAATATAAGCATAAGAGATGTGTCCTGCCCCTCCCAGGCAGAAGCTTTAGGAGCCAAGACACTGTTCACCATGTAACTGGTAATATTACAGAGACAACTCCATTATCATTTTATCTGGCATAAGGTGATGGGAGCAGAGTCACAGCTGACCTATAATGGAGAAAAAGTGTGAGCCAGACATAAACTTTTCTTTGAAAGCCACTGAAATGTCAAGATCATTTGTTATTACAGCCTAACCTAGCCTATCCAAAAGTAGGAGGAAATTTCCTCTTTGCCTAAGGCAAAGATGACACTAAAGAGTGAAACACTGGAAGTACGCTCCCTGTCGATAATGCCATATAATATTGTATTGGAAGACCTAGCTAGCTCTGTAAGACAAGAATAAGAAGATGGATAATAGTTGATAGATGATAGGTATATAGGTTATAGATACATAGATATGTAGATGTTTATTTAGATTATGATATCTACATATATGTTATATATATATGTGTGTGCTTTTAATATATATATATGTATACACACATATATGAAAGGTAAAATAAAAGTGCTATTTTCACAAGAGAACTGATAGCCAAATAACTACAATTAATCAGAGATTTTAGTAATGTTGTTAGATGCATGATCAATGTAACAATCAACGCAGAAAATCAATCATACTCCCATACACCTATAGCAAACAGCTAGAAAATGAAATTTTTTTAAGTTTCCATTTATAACATACCAGAGATACCAGAGATAAATCTAATAAAAGATGTCATGGAAAAAAAAAGATAAAATATTATTGGAAAACATTGAAGAAGATCTAAATAAATGGAAATCTACACCCCCAAATTAATCTATTAAATCATTCAGTTACATCCAAACTCACAGAAGGTCAGTTTATTGAAGTTAACAAAACTTTTTATCAAACGTATAAGAATAAGCAAAGACCCAAGAATACTAAATATAATATTGAAGAAAAATAGTAACATTCAAGATAAAGAAATACAATATACTGAAGAAGAATAATAAGGTATTGGAGAATCACCCTTGTGATCTCTTGGCTAACTATAAAGTAATTGAGACGATGTGATATTGTCTCAGGGATTTAAGATAAAAAGAAGAAAAATAGATCAGAAAGAAAAAGCCCAGAAACAGAATATTTGAGAACTTAGGACACGATGAAGATGAGGTTACCATATACTGGAAAATATCTTTAGGCCTTCAGGATGGGAAGAATAAACCATTAAGGAAAAGATTGATAAACTGACCATATTAAAATGTAAAACTGATGTACATCAAAAAACTCTATGAGAAAAAGAAAGTAAGAGAGAGGAAAAGAGGAAGGAAGGGAGGGAGGAAGTCTTGGCAAGGATATTTGCACTACATATAACCAGCAGAAAATTAGTAGTCAAAGCGTATAATCACATGTGATCAATAAAAAAAGTACAACGATAAAAATGAGGAAAGAATAAAAAGAGTAAATTCCCAGAAAAGGAAACCAGAATGGCCAATAAACATATGAAAATATGATAAAGCATTAGTAATCAGAGAAATCCAAAGTTAAATAAGATAAAATTTCACACCCCTCAAATTGGCAAAAGTTTGAAAGCCTGACCACATAAAGAAATTGGGAGATTTCATGTGTTACTGGGAGGGTAAAATGGTGCAATCTATTTGGAAAACAATTTGGTTTTATCTAGTGAGGAGAAGATGTGCATTCTCTTTGATCCAGCACTTCCACTCCTAAGTAGGTACCCTAAAGAAACTCTTGGACGGACCACCATGAGACACGCACAAGAAGGGTCATTGCTCTACTGTTAATATTGATGAGGTTCTCATCCATAACAGGGGATAAAATTAATACTTACCTAATAGGGTTGTTGTAAGGAATAAATGAGTTAGAACATGTAAATCCTTAGAACAGTACCTGAAATCGTGTAAGTGCTCAATAAGTTAGCTGTTGTTAATAAATCCCCTTAAATTATTTTGATTCCCGGCATACGCCCTAGGCTCAGTACTTGAGGTATTTTCCTTTGCAAGCTTTCTTTTCTTCACAACTGCTGACCTCATTTAATGGGTAGTTCCCTAGGTCCCAGACAAGTCAGCTGGCCATGTAATAAGACTGCAGTCAGGCCTGCTGTGATCTGGGTGGGACTTGCTCATCCTCTCAGGTCATGTTTATGCTAAACCTTTTCTCCAGAGGTGAGCTGGGCAACTATCCCACTTTACATTCTCCCCAGTGAGGTCTGCCAGTGTTCTTAAAACTATCACTATTTTGATCTATGTGATTAATGAATGCTAAATCATACCAATTAGGCATTTCAATTTTACCCCTTAACAGGATCTTCAATTGTAAGATTTTACTTTAATTAAATGTAAAATGAAAGAGAGAAGGAAGAAAGAAAGGGAGGGGAGGGAAGAGGAGAGGAGAGGAGGGAAGGGAAATTGAAAGAAGAGATTCCAACTGCATGTAATTGACAACATAGAGAAATACTTTCGGCAACCCTATCCAAAATTTCAGCATGAGTAAATTTTGTGTCCCACTCTTACCTACAGCTCTTATGACTCCTGTCCCTGTTTGAATAATTACTCCCATTCCCTAAGAATCATGTCCTTTGAAACTCTCAATCCTATAAACAAGTCAATATTAAGGATTAATGGATAATAACATAACAATGTGTCATTGTTTCCAGATACCTTATTGAGACTTCTAAATGGCCCCTAAATTAGATATAATCAATTCACCAGGATTCTCTAAAAGTAAATTCCTCCAGTGCTAAAAGTTTTAGTCACTATGGCCATTGAGTATGGGAGAAATTCTGGAGGAATAGACTTTTAGGAATCTACCAAACCACATTAACTATCTGACTCATTTATAGGTGAGATTGGCTCTGAAAGTACCCTCAATCCCACCCACTACCTGTTTCATGTTATAATCATGGGTGGGAGAGGAATGAACTTAATTTGAGGACTAAGAACGTATACTCTTCTTATTAATGACCAATTTATTTATTTTAAAGTATTTACAAAGCATTAAAATGTATCAGGCAAGCATTAACCTGCTTAGTTACAAATCATTATTTGATTTTTGTTTCACTCTGTATTTAACTATACCTTTTTCCATTCTCACATCTGACACTTGCTCCTGTCCCGTCTCCTGGTCTTTCCCCCCTTCTTCAAAACTGACAGAAAATAAAGGTATGAGGATGGATCATGTCCATCACCCAGCGGAAGAGATTGGCAAGAGGTAGGCCAATAGCAGTAAACTGGGAAAAAACTGACGATTCAGTGAAGTTATGACACTGTCATCCAGAATGAACCAAATGTTCCAACATAAAGGTACTTTCTCTGGAGTTATTTTTGCTAAAACATGAAAGGATTGTATATTCTGCTTCTACGGGGGAAGCTGCTTGCTGAAAGAATTCGTGTATATGTTTTGTGATGTGTCTCTACATGTACGGGGACGATGATGTGACACAGGTTCTGTGATCTCGAGTGATACATTATCACAGTATATGGCCATGAATAAGGAATACTAAAAATTAATCCTTATTAAAATTGTCAGAAGGTTGAAAACCACATACAGAATTAATCAAATGCTGTTCATTCAGAGCTAACTCTAGTAAAAAGTCAGCTACTCTCTGTTTAGTTCTGGTAGACTGGAAGGGGCTTGAAAGGAGAGTAGATTTTATAGAGCAAAAGGAGGATATTTTAAGAAAGTCTTTGGTCAGTGTTCTGTTAAGGTGGGATTTTCTACTGGGTGGGATTTGGGGAAATAAGATGAGGAGACTTTCCGATTGGCTTTTGGCAGCTTTAGATTGGTTCTCTATACTGGCACATAGCTTAAAGAGTTCCAGGTAGGTTAGGGCCATATGGGTTTTCCTGTTTCAATAAAAGACTATCCGGTCCTCTGCTTTAGGGTTCAAGCAATTCACAAAGGTAAATTATTTTTCCAACAATTCACTTTTAATGACTTTTTAATTTACTTTTATTGCCTCATACACCACATACTGTATAAGCTTTTACAAAAATCGTGATTATTTCCATTGTTCAGAAACTCCTTACTCAATCACTATATAAAAGTTTGTGAATAAAGTGCTAAAAATAGTACAATAAAAAATAATGCAATAAAAATTTTTTTGAAAAAATAATTTTTGGTTTAATTATATTATAAATTAATAAGACCACTAAAATGTTATGACAAACAGATATAGTTCATTATTTTCACTCTAGCTGCATGACATTTGAAAAATAACAGTAATCCCAGGATGTGTATCTCTAATCTGATGATCTCCATTCCTTACCAAGTCCTCAATTTGTTGTTTCTTTGCTCTTTGGAGACAAAGTTCCCTAGGGTGGTTGTTTGTCTGTTTATTTTTCTTTTTAATTTATCAACAAAGAACAGCTGCTTTTTTTTTTTTTTTTGCTCTTGTTGAAATGGTATTTTAACATTTTTTTTTAATTATTGTTCCTTCCCACATATCAGGATGACCATAACCCTCCCTGCCAATTGTTGGGAAGACTGTTGCAATTTCCCTTTCCTTTCTTTAGTTGCATCAAATATTCTAATCATTTTATTCGGCATTTTGGTCAGGGATGTCTTCTCTATGCCCTTCAGCTATGTCTCTTCCCACAACCACTCTAAACCTTTTAATTTTTACAGATGTAAATGCTGAATCATTCCTGCCTTTCATCATAAGTCCATTCCTCCTAGACTCTTCAATTATCCCCAGACTCCTACTTTGAATATTTCCCAACTGGATTGCACAAAGTAGTAATGTTGGTGCAGATTTGCTTTTTAATACTAACAAAGACACTCGCTTAATGAGTTTCTACTCCAGATGAGGCCCTTTGCTAAGTACCTTCCATACATCTTCCCAATAATTCTATAAAGTAGGAATTTACAAATAAGGAAACTGAGACTCTGTGAGTCCAGGAACTAGAAACTCATTTCATCACACAGATAGTAACTGGGGAACCAGTACATGACCAATCTGATTGTAAAGTCTGTGTCCTGCCTTAAACCTTCATCAAGTGATTCCTGACAACAGTCTGCACCAGAATTACCTGAAATACCTGATAAAATTTAGGCTTCTAGGCCCAGCCCAGATCTTTTGAGTTAGTATCTCTGAGGAAAAGAACCAGCAATATACATTTTTTACATTTCCAAAATGATTCTTAGGCACACTGAAGTTTGAAAGTCACTAAACTGCAAGGCACATATTTTATGTGTTGTTCTCTGTGTCTCATCACCAAGCACAGTATCTGGCTAATAGAGAGTAAGTGCAGATGAGCCTAAATCAATAAGCCTACCGTAAGAAAATGGTGTTGGTATTGATTCTGTGCCTTTGGCTCCCTAGGAAAAGGTTCTATAAAAACACTAGGAGAGGGCTTCCCTGGTGGCGCAGTGGTTGAGAGTCCGCCTGCCAATGCAGGGGACACGGGTTCATGCCCTGGTCCAGGAAGATCCCACATGCCACGGAGTGGCTGGACCCGTGAGCCATGGCCGCTGAGCCTGCGCGTCCGGAGCCTGTGCTCTGCAACGGGAGAGGCCACAACAGTGAGAGGCCCGCATACCAAAAAAAAAAAAAAAAAAAAGGAAATCTCTTATCCCTTCTGAGTAAATCAGGGACTAAGAAAAAAAAATTTTTTAATCCTTTAGCTGCTCCCTGCTGTCTACAGGATAAAGTCCAAATTCTTTCATTCTTCCATTTAAGGCCCTGCACCTTGTTTTCTTTTACTTTCTTACATATCTTTTCACCATGTAGAAAAGCCTCACTCATCCAACTCTCCATTTTGCTCATATTCAGATCTGGATCATCCTTCAATAGAAGATTGTGGCAATGGACTGAGTGTAAGCTGATAGAATAAATGGCAGGAATAAAACAGAACAGACAGTCAAAGTCATTTTGAATGTAGAAACCACTTAAGTTTCTTTCTTGGGAAGTCCTAAGTTATAGAGACAAAGAATATCAAGGGAGAGGAGAAGGAAATCTGAAAAATGATAATAATACTGTCTTGTACTATTATTTGAATGTTTCAGTTTTATGTATATTGTAACTTAAAGGGAGAACATTTTTTTACACTTTTTCCTTTATATACTCATGTTTTTCATAGCAGTAGGCAATAAATACTTGTTGAATGAATGAACAACATCAATTTTTCCTTGATTGCCATTTTATTACTATCTCCTTTTGTTTAAAAATGTCTGTGAATGTTCACATTTATAATAAAACATTTTACTCATGACAACTTGAATGGCAAAAATGGAGACGTCTGACAATATCAAGTGTTAGAAAAGATAAGGGTTAACTGTAACACTTACATGAGGACTAGGGTAAGTTGAAACAATCACTGTGGAAAACAGTGTGGCGTTACTTTGTAAAGGCAGAACATGTGCATAGCCCATAACCTAGAATTTCCACTTCTAAAGAAATTTTTACACATACACTAGAGAAACTCTTGCACACGTGCTCCAAAAAGCTCACAGTAGCAATGTTTATAGTAATAAAGTAAAATTAGAAAAACCCAATGGTCATCTAAAAGAAAATAGATAAATAAATTGTAGCATGCTCCCACATGGAATAATAGTATAGATGGAAACACTACAATTTGTAACAACATAGATGGCCTCTTACATACATAATTAAATGAAAAAAGCACGATTCTGAAGGGTATTTCCAGTATGACACAAATGTTATAGCTCAAAACAAGCAAAAATAATATTATATCATCTAGGCTTACGTACACATATTTTTTTTTAACTTAAGACAAGAGAATGATAAAGCTCTGTGTTGATTCTCAGAGTCAAGAGAGGAAGCAAGCATCCAGTTTAGATATAAAACATTAGTAGCATTTTTTAATTCAATGCAGAGTTCTTTGTTGTCCATTATATAATTATACGTTAGAATTCACATATAAGTTACATATATTCTTGTAACGTAGCAAGTAGCATATTTTTTAACTGATAATAAAAGTGTTCAAAAATTGCGGCCTTAAAATTTTTTCTTTTTAGAAAAGAATCTTGTTTTAGTTAGATGTAAACATGATTTGTAGATCCTACCCTAGAGAAATGGCAATGTAATAACAACTAATAGCAACATCTGACAGTGGGAGACTTAGGATTATAATGAATTTACTGGATTCATTACTTGTTTTTACTTCATTAACTTTTTTGCTCCATCAAAGTACTCTAAACAATAAACTTAGTTTGTCCAACATATGGGAAGAATTAGACAGAAAATCTTTTATTTCACATTGTTATGCCCAGAACAATCTCTTTGTTTAACCAGAACACTGGCTTTGTCTTCAAATCCACCAGGGACAAGTAGGAGGGGAAAAGTTATGACAAATATCAATTCAAATGTTTCTGTTTGTTTTTTCTATGTATTTTTGCAGCAACTTTGTCACAAAGAGCATTTCCAGAACTTTATGTAGTCTGATTGTGGTACAAAACCTTTACACTTTGATTTAATACGAAGGTTATTAGAAACTACAATGTACCTTGAGAATCTTGAGCCTGTAGTTTCCCATTTCCTACAAAGAGATTTTGTCACTATTCCCTCCAACGCCATAGATGTTCTAGCATATTACTGTCATATGTGCCAGTCTTTTTTCTGAATGCATGTCTGCCTTAGGAAATCGTTCTAGTCCATAGGTAATGTTTACACTATAAGGTCACATCAAAAATAAAGCATGTCCTTGAATAACAACACAACACTTCTAGTGGAAGTGATCCTTATATCTATGAATTTTAAATATCCACTTTTTTTATTAACATCTTTATTGGAGTATAATTGCTTTACAATGTTGTGTTAGTTTCTGATGTATAAAAAAGTGAATCAGCTATATGTATACATATATCCCCATATCCCCTTCCTCTTGTGCCTCCCTACCACCCTCCCTATCCCAACACTCTAGGTGGTCACAAAGCACTGAGCTGATCTCCCTGTGAGATGCAGCTGCTTCCCACTAGCTATCTATTTTACATTTGGTAGTGCATATATGTCAATGCCACTCTCTCACTCCATCCCAGCTTACCCTTACCCTCATGTTGAGCTGCATGAGCTGCTTGTGTATTTTGTAGATTAATCCTTTGTCAGTTGCTTCATTTGCAAACCTTTTCTCCCATTCTGAGGGTTGTCTTTACATCTTGTTTATGGTTTCCTTTACTGTGCAAAATCTTTTAAGTTTCATTAGATCCCATTTGTTTATTTTTGGTTTTATTTCCATTTCTCTAGGAGGTGGGTCAAAAAGGATCTTGCTGTGATTGATGTCATATAGTGTTCTGCCAATGTTTTCCTCTAAGAGTTTTATAGTGTCTGGCCTAACATTTAGCTCTTTAACCCATTTTTGAGTTCATTTTTGTTTATGGTGTTAGGGAGTGTTCTAATTTCGTTCCTTTACATGTAGCTGTCCAGTTTTCCCAGCAACACTTATTGAAGAGGCTGTCTTTTCTCCACTGTAAATTCTTCCCTCCTTTATCAAAGAAAAGGCGACCACATGTGTGTGGGTTTATCTCTGGGCTTTCTATCCTGTTCCATTGATCTATTTTTCTATTTATGTGCCAGTACATACTGTCTGATTATTATAGTTTTGTAGTATAGTCTGAAGTCAGGGAGCCTGATACCTCCAGCTCCGTTTTTCTTTCTCAAGATTGCTTTGGCTATTCGGGGTCTTTTGTGTTTCCAAACAAATTGTGAAATTTTTTGTTCTGGTTCTGTGAAAAATGCCATTGGTAGTTTGATAGGGATTACACTGAATCTGTAGATTGCTTTGGATACTATAATCATTTTAACAATGTTGATTCTTCCAATCCAAGAACATGTTATGTCTCTCCATCTGTTTGTATCATCTTTAATTTCTTCAGTGCTTATAGTTTTCTGCATACAGGTCTTTTGTCTCCTTAGGTTTATTCCTAGGTATTTTATTCTTTTTGTTGCAATGGTAAATAGGAGTGTTTCCTTAATTTCTCTTTCAGATTTTTCATCATTAGTATATAGGAATGCAAGAGATTTCTGTTCATTAATTTTGTATCCTGCTACTTTACTAAATTCATTGATTAGCTCTGTATTTTTCTGGTAGCATCTTTAGGATTCTCTATGTATAGTATCATGTCATCTGCAAAGAGTGACAGCTTTATTTCCTCTTTTCCGATTTGGATTGCTTTTATTTCTTTTTCTTCTCTGATTGCCGTGGCTAAAACTTCCAAAACTATGTTGAATAATAGTGTTGAGAGTGGGCAACCTGGTTGTTTACCAAAGGTTGGGCAACCTTGTTCCTGATTTTAGAGGAAATGGTTTCAGTTTTTCACCATTGAGAATGATGTTGGCTGTGGGTTTGTCATATATGGCCTTTATTATGTTGAGGCAGGTTCCCTCTATGCTGACTTTCTGGAGAGTTTTTCTCATAAATGGGTGTTGAATTCTGTTGAAAGCTTTTTCTGCATCTCTTGAGATTATCGTATGGTTTTTATCCTTCAGTTTGTTAATATGGTGTATCACATGGATTGATTTGTGTATATTGAAGAATACTTGCATTCCTGGGATAAATCCCACTTGATCATGGTGTATGATCCTTTTAATGTGCTGTTGGTTTCTGTTTGCTAGTATTTTGTTGAGGATTTTTTCATCTATGTTCATCGGTGGTATTGGCCTGTAGTTTTCTTTCTTGGTGACATCTTTGTCAGGTTTTGGTATCAGGGTGATGGTGGCCTCGTAAAATGAGTTTAGGAGTGTTCCTCCCTCTACTATATTTTGGAAGAGTTTGAGAAGATTAGGTGTTATCTCCTCTCTAAGTGTTTGATAGAATTTGCCTGTGAAGCCATCTGGTGCTGGGCTTTTCTTTGCTGGAAGATTTTTAATCACAGTCTCAATTTCTGTGCTTGTGATTGGTCTGTTCATATTTTCTGTTTCCTGGTTCAGTCTCAGAAGGTTCTGCTTTTCTAAGAATGTGTCCATTTCTTCCATTTTATTGGCATAGAGTTGCTTGTAGTAATCTCTCATGATCCTTTGAATTTCTGCAGTGTCAGTTGTTTCTTCTCCTTTTTCATTTCTAATTCTGTGCATTTTAGTCTTCTCCCTTTCTTCATGATGAGTTTGGCTAATGGTGTATCAATTTTGTTTATCTTCTCAATTAACCAGCTTTTAGTTTTATTGATCTTTGTTATTGTTTCCTTCATTTCTTTTTCATTTATTTCTGATCTGATCTTTATGATTTCTTTGCTTCTGCTAACTTCAGGGTTTTTTTGTTCTTCTTTCTCTAATTGCTTTAGGTGTAAGGTTAGGTTGTTTATTTGAGATTTTTCTTGTTTCATGAGGTAATATTGTATTGCTATAAACTTTTCTCTTAGAACTGCTTTTGCTGCATCCCATAGGTTTTGGGTGGTTGTGTTTTCATTGTCATTTTTTTCTAGGTATTTGTTAATTCCCTCTTTGATTTCTTCAGGGATCTCTGGGTTATTTAGTAGTGTATTGTTTAGCCTCCATGTGTTCATATTTTTTAGTTTTTTCCTGCAATTAATATCTATTCTCATAGCATGGTGGTCAGAAAAGATATTTGATACGATTTTAGTCTTAGTAAATTTACCAAGGCTTGATTTGTGACCCAAGATATGATCTATCCTGGAGAATGTTCCATGAACACTTGAGAAGAAAGTGTATTCTGTTGTTTTTGGATGGAATGTCCTATAAATATCAATTAAGTCCATCTGGTTTAATGTGTTATTTAAAGCTTCTGTTTCCTTATTTATTTTCATTTTGGATGATCTGTCTATTGATTAAAGTGGGGGTGTTAAAGTCCCCTACTATGATTGTGTTTCTGTTGATTTCCCCCTTCGTGGCTGTTAGCATTTGTCTTATGTATTGAGGTTGGGTGCATTTGCAATTGTTGGGTGCATTCCTATGTTGGGTGCATTTACAATTGTTATATCTTCTTCTTGGATTGATTGTTTGATCATTATGTAGTGACCTTCTTTATCTCTTGTAACTGTCTGTTTTAAAGTCTATTTTGTCTGATATGAGAATTGCTACTCTAGCTTTCTTTTGATTTCCACTTGCATGGAATATCTTTTTCCATCCCATCATTTTCAGTCTGTATGTGTCCCTAAGTCTGAAGTGGGTCTCTTGTAGACAGCAAATATATGGGTCTTATTTTTGTGTCCATTCAGCCAGTCTATGTCTTTTGGTTGCAACATTTAATCCATTCACTTTTCAGGTAATTATCGATATGTATGTTCCTGTGACCATTTTCTTAATTGTTTTGGGTTTGTTTTTATAGGTCCTTTTCTTCTCTTGTGTTTCCCACTTAGAGAAGTTCCTTTAGCATTTGTTGTAGAGCTGGTTTGGTGGTGCTGAATTCTCTTAGCTTTTGCTTGTCTGTAAAGGTTTTAATTTCTCCATTGAATCTGAATGAGATCCTTGCTGGGTAGAGTAATCTTGGTTATAGGTTTTTCCCTTTCATCACTTTAAATATGTCCTGCCACTCGCTTCTGGCTTGCAGAGTTTCTTCTGAAAGATCAACTGTTAACCTTATGGGGATTCCCTTGTATGTGATTTGTTGCTTTTCCCTTACTGCTTTTAATATTTTTCTTTGTATTTAATTTTTGATAGTTTGATTAATATGTGTCTTGGCGTGTTTCTACTTGGATTTATCCTGTCTGGGATTCTCTGTGTTTCCTGGACTTAATTGGCTATTTCCTTTCCCATGTTAGGGAAGTTTTCAACTATAATCTCTTCAAATATTTTCTTAGATCCTTTCTTTTTCCCTTCTTCTTCTGGGACCCCTGTAATTCGAATGTTAGTGCATTTTATGTTGTCCCAGAGGTCTCTGAGACTATCCTCAATTCTTTTCATTCTTTATTCTTTATGCTGCTCTGTGGCAGTTATTTCCACTATTTTATCTTCCAGGTCACTCTCTGTTCTTCTGCCTCCATTATTCTGCTATTGATTCCCTCTAGAGAATTTTTAATTTCATTTATTGTGCTGTTCATCATTGTTTGTTTGCTCTTTAGTCCTTCTAGGTCCTTGTTAAACATTTCTAGTATTTTCTCCATTCTATTTCCAACATTTTGGATAATCTTTACTATCATTATTCTGAATTGTTTTTCAAGCCGACTGCCTATTTCCTCTTCATTTGTTTGGTCTGGTGGGTTTTTACCTTACTCTTTCATCTGCTGCATATTTCTCTGTCTTCTCATTTTGTTTAACTTACTGTGTTTGGGGTCTCCTTTTTGCAGCCTGCAGATTCATAGTTCCCATTGTTTTTGGTGTCTGCCCCCCATGGGTGAGGTTGGTTCAGTGGCTTGTGTAGGATTCCTGGTAGAGGGGACTGGTGCCTGTGTTCTGGTGGGTGGGACTGGATCCTGTCTTTCTGGTGGGCAGGGCCACATCCGGTGCTGTGTTCTGGGGTGTCTGTGAACTTAGTATTATTTTAGGCAGCCTCTCTGCTAATGGTTGGGGTTGTGTTCCTGTCTTGCTAGTTGTTTGTCATGGGCCATCCAGCACTGGAGCTTACTGGCCGTTGGGTGGAGCTGGGTCTTAGTGTTGACATGGAGATCTCTGAGAGAGCTCTCGCCAATTGATATTACATGGGGCCAGGAGGTCTCTGGGGTCAACTGTCCTGGACTCGGCTCTCCCACTTTGGAGGCTCAGGCCTGACATCCAGCTGGAGCACCAATACCCTGTCAGCCACACGGATCAGAAGAAAAGGAAGAAAAAAAATAAATAGGGCTTCCCTGGTGGCACAGTGGTTGAGAGTCCGCCTGCTGATGCAGGGGACATGGGTTTGTGCCCCGGTCCGGGAGGATCCCACATGCCACGGAGTGGCAGGGCCCATGAGCCATGGCTGCTGAGCCTGTGCGTCCAGAGCCTGTGCTCCACAACAGGAGAGGCCACAACAGTGAGAGGCCCGCGTAAGGCAAAAAAAAAAATAATAATAATAATAATATAAAAAAAGTAAAAAATAATAAAATTTAAAAGTACTAAAATAAAATTAAAATTTTTAATTAAAAAAATAAAAGAAGAGAACAACAAAACCAATAAACAAATCCACCAGTGATAACAGGCACTAAAAACTAAACTAAGACAAACATAAAAATCAGGGACAAATCCATCACAGACCGCAAATCCCAAGTCTACAGTTGCTCCAAAAGTCCACCACCTCAATTTTGGGAATATTTATTGTCTATTCAGGTATTCTACAGATGCAAGATTCATCAAGTTGATTGTAGGGATTTAATCCCCCGCTCCTGAGGTTGCACGGAGAAATGTCCTTCTCTTCTTTGTTTACACAGCTCCTAGGGTTCAGCTTTGATTTTGGCCCCGCCTCTGCATGTAGGCTGCCCTCAGGCATCTTTTCCCTGCCCTGAGAGCAGGGGGTTAAAGCAGCGGCTGATTAGGACTATCTTGTTCTCTCAGGCCGGGGAGGCGGAGGGGTACGGTAGTGATAACTGGAATGAGGGGCGAGCCTGCTGTGGCAGAGGCCAGCATGACATTGCAACAGCATAAGTCACGCCATGTGTTCCCCCCAGGGAAGTTGTCCCTGGATCTTGGGACCCTGGCAGTGGAATGCTGTACAGGCTCCTGGGGTTGGGGGGTTGGGAGTGACCTGCGCTTGCACACAGGTTTCTTGGTGGCAGCAGTAGCAACCTTAGCATTTCATGCCTGTCTCTGGGGTCCGTGCTGATAGCCACGGCTCGCACCCGTCTCTGGAGCTCATTTAGGTAGTGCTTTGAATCCTCTCTCCTAGAGCACCCCGAAACAATGGTCTCTTGACTCTTAGGCAGGTCCAGACTTTTTCCCGGACTCCCTCCCGGCTAGCTGTGGCACACTAGCCCCCTTCAGGCTGTGTTCACGCAGCCAACCCAAGTCCTCTCCCTGGGATCCGACCTCCGAAGCCCGAGCCTCAGCTACCAGCCCCGCCCGCCCCGGCGGGCGAGCACACAAGCCTCTCGGGCTGGTGAGCGCCGGTCGGCACCGATGCTCTGTGCGGGAATCTCTCCGCTTTGCCCTCCGCGCCCCTGTTGCTGCGCTCCCCTCCGCGGCTCCGAAGCTCCCCGCTCCGCCTCCCGCAGTCTCTGCCCGCGAAGGGGCTTCCTAGTGTGTGGAGACCTTTCCTCCTTCACAGCTCCCTCCCACTGGTGCAGGTGCCGTCCCTATTCTATCTTCTCTGTTTTTAATTAATTTTTTCTTTTGCCCTACCCAGGTACGTGGGGAGTTTCTTGCCTTTTGGGAGGTCTGAGGTATTCTGCCAGCGTTCAATAGGTGTTCTGTAGGAGTTTTTCCACATGTAGATGTATTTTTAGTGTATTTGTGGGGAGGAAGGTGATCTCTATGTCTTACTCCTCTGCCATCTTGAATGTCCCCCTCCACTTTTCTATTACAAGTGTAAGTTTTTGTCCCCCTTCATGTTTTGAGGGATTATGTCTTAAATATTTTTTTATTCCTAAAAGTAAGAGACATGAGTGAATGATTAAACAAAAATTTTCAAGCAATACAAATCTAATGTAATTACTAGGAATTAGAATAAACCCAGATATGCTTCATTTGCATGTCTAAATTTTTTACTTATTCACTGTAGGAGAGAAATCAATAAGAGGACTGCATAGAAATTTAGTAACCAGGGGTTAACTAGAAATTTCTGAATTTCCTAAATGTCTTGAAGAGTCCTATTCCTTCCCATTCCTTATGCACTATACCCTCTCCCTTTGGCTCATTCAAATTTACAGATGCAAACTAAAGAGACATTAACCCCATAAAAGTCAACAAATGCCAGGTCAATAAATATTTCCTGAATAGTATGGTAGATTAAAAATAAAAATCTGCAACCCACCCTAACATGCTTGAGAATCAGCAGTTTCTTTAAGGCATCCTTCCATGTCATGAACACTCTTTTACCTAGCATCTCTGACCAGTGGTCACATAGCCTCCAGTGATGGGAAAAGCATCACCATCAAGGGAGGCCCGTTCCATCAGTGGACAGCCTTGTTAGAAAATTCTTAGGTAAACTGTAATTTATAGCTTTGCATTTTTCCTACTTTTGGTTTTGCGTTTAACCTATTATAATAACAAGGCTGTCTTCATGCTTACATAAAGTTTTTAAAATAATGACTATTTAAAATGTCCCCGTTTTCCCTTTTGTTCCACTATAACATTCCCCATAGGACACAGTTTTTAGTTTTTCTTCGAGTTTCCATTTTATTCTCCAGCATAGCATTTTGTCAATGTAACTCTAAAAACATGGTACCCAGAGCAGATGTACTATTTTGGTGTAAATCATCTTATACTATAGACTCTAGACTTCTATTACTACAACCAGACATAATGCTAACTTTTATATAATTTAGTAATTATTCATTCAGCAAACATTTACCAAGTACCTAAGTGCTACGTTTTAGGCTAGACTTTGGGGATTCAAAATCAAGTAGTCCCTGCCCTCATATAGCTGTATTACACTATTAGCTCATGGGAAACTTATGATCAGTTAGAACCCTAGTTCTTTTTCATTTGTGTTTCTACAAGCAGATCACCATCTCTGTCTACTGATATGTAAAGAAATTTTCCTCCACACTGATGAAACTCACTGACTTTAATCACAGCATTCCCTTTAAGAATGACAATTTTTAATTCCAGTTCCCCGTACTGTATATTCTATTCATCACCCTGTTAAACCCTTAAATCAAAGATTAGAAAAAACATCATTGTTTCATCTTATTAAATGGCTTTTATAAAAATGAGTAGCTTGGTGTCAAGGACAAACACCTATCATGAGCCTTCGACCTCTCTGTTCTGTGTAAATCACCATGAAACACACCTTGAGCACAGTGTTTTTAACCAGAACAGAATTTATCACTTCTGTCATTCACCCTGCATTTTATTGATTGATTTACAAATGAAAATTACACGAAGCATATCAAGTGCTTTACTCAAGTTATGTTGTGCACATATTTTCCTGATTTACCATACTAGCAACTCTATTACAGAAGGATATAATATATGTTATGGCTTGTTTCCAATGAACTTATTTTGAAGCCTTGTGATGTCACAATTCTCCAAAATTCTCCAAAGTGCTCGCAGTTTTTTTGTTACTGCATTCTATACTTTTCCTAGAGATTGAGATTATGTCTTGTTCTCAAGACTTAGGAAACTACTGTTTTCTAAGTTTATGTGCTGACATATTTATTAAAGCATAAGCTTATACCAAAAATAATTTATAATAATACACATAGTTGAGAGTCACATGGAAAACATTAAAACTCAATAAACATTAATAAGGTTATATAAGAATGGTACACCATTGTAAAGCAATTATACTCTAATAAAGATGTTAAAAAAAAGAATGGCATATTAAACTGAGACTGAAAAAGTACTTAAAATGGGCAAGTTGAGCCAAAAAAAGAGTCTGACAGAAACCAATATATTAGAAATAGATAGTAAAGTTAAATTTGCTCAGTGTGTCACTAAATAGAGCCGCATTCTAAATCTCTATACTAGACTTAAACATCTCTTTTCATCCTCCAGAAGTTTAACAATTAGCTGTCTACACTTTTCTGTCACTTTTCATCTCCCATTCCTCCCCAGCACCCACCCCACCATAAGAAAATTGTGATACTTAAAGAAGAAGGTCAGTAATGCCAAATGAAGTTATGGACTTACGGTGGGAATAGATGTGTCTGAGAAGAGGATGTCTCTGCATCCTTTATAGCTGGGATTATCAAACTATTATTTCAGTTCCCATACAATTTCTTCAAGGGAAAATTTAGTAGTAGCCCAATAACTGAAACCCATACACCTGAAAGTTTCTCTGGTTAAAGGAACAGAGCCCCTCTTCTAGAACCTTGCCTCTCACACTTTTATATGCATATGAATCTCACCTGAGGATCTTGTTAAACTGCAGTTCCCAAATAAGTAGGTCTGTGGTGTGGTCCAAGATTCTGCTTTCTAACAAGGTGATGCCCATGTTCTGATCCATGGACCAGACCTTGCAAAGCAGGATGCTGGGCCATCTTCACAGTGTTCCAAAGATTCCCCCAAAGAATTATACTTCATGTGGCTCTAGAATTTCCACCTGTTTTCTCATAGCTCCACATCATCTCCCTCTATGGTAGGCACAATTATGCCCCCACCAATGATGTGTCCTAATACTTGGAACCTGTGAATATGTTAGGTTTACATGGAAAAGGGGAATTAAGTTTGCAGATGGAATTAATGTTGTTAATCAACTGACCTTAAAATAGGGAGGTTATCTAGGTAGATCCAATGTAATTCAATGTAATCACAATGTAGTCCTAAAAGATGGAGAGTAAATCAGAGGAAGAGAGAGATGTGAGTCTTGAAGAATTGTCATAGAGATACAGTATTGCTGGCTTTGAAGATGGAGAAAGGGGGCCAGGAGCCAAGGAATGCGAACAGTCTCTAGAAGTTAAAAAAAGGCAAGGAAACAGATTTTTCCCTAGAGCTTCCAAAAAGGGACATAGGCCAGCTAATACCTTGATTTTAGTCCAGTGACTGGTGTCAGACTTCTACCCTACAGGACTGTAAGATAATAAATTTGTGTTGTGTTAAGCCCCTAAATTTGTTGTTATTTGTTACAGCAGCAATAGAAAACTAATATACCTGCCTTATGACGTTTGTCACTGGATAACTAAAGAGCCAACTCTAATGGTCTAAAAAAATCATAGCTCTCTCTTTTTAAAAAAAAAGTAGAAAATATTGGGACTTCCCTGGTGGTAAGGTGGATAAGACTCTGCTCTCCCAGTGCAGGGGACCCAGCTTCAATCCCTGGTCAGGGAACTAGATCCCACATGCATGCCACAACTAAGAAGCCCATGTACCACAACTAAGGAGCCTGCCTGCTGCAACTAAGACCCGGTGCAACCAAATAAATAAATAGATAAATAAATAAATAAAAGAGGATTACTGTATATACAATGAGCAAGTGGATTAAAAGGAAAAGAAAAGGAAATATTTGAGTGACACTTTTTCCCTGAATTGCTACTTCATTTTAAGCTATGAGTTGTGTAGATGCTGCAGGGGTCTCTCTACAGACATCAGTGATTCCTGCATGTAACAATACAGTATACTTTATTGTACTAACTTAGCATCTAAATTTTTTTTTAACTCAATTGTTTTGCTGGTTTTAGAACCACATTTATTATTCAAACAAATTGCCTAGAGTCTGACTTTAAATATGACGTTTCATTGTTTTTTAGTGTTCAAAGATGTGTCATCATTACTGTTTTTAAAAAAATACATGAAAACCCATAAAATGATTTTTGTCAGTATTTTTCTTCCTCATGGTATTTAAAAAGAATTTGCCACATTTACCACCAAATAAGTTTAAACGTCAGCATAATAAATTTTCCATGATTCTAAATTAGTTAGAATTTTGGTTGAAAGGAACCAGTACAAGTATAGAAATTGAAAGTATCAGGAGTTAGACAGGCCTCTTATATGAACAATCTTTAATTTCCCAGAGATGAGGGGTAGGGGTGTCAGATGATGGTTAGCAGTTTTTAGCAATAAAGTAGTTTTAATTAAGGTATGTACTTTTTTTTGACATAATACTATTACACACTTAATAGACTACAGTATAGTGTAAATAACTTTTATATGCACTGGGAAACCAAAAAATTCATGTGACTTGGTTTACTGCGATACTCACTTTATTGCAGTGGTCTGGAACTGAACCCAAAATATCTCTGAGGTATGCCTGTACATGCGTAAGGAGTCCTTGAGGTCACAAATTCTCTATAAATATATTTACTCCAATCTGACTGAATTTGAGGACATTATGTCACTGTTTTCCACTAGTTCTCTTGATCCCCAGTTTAAATATCCTGCTCCTCCTGTTAAATTACATTTAAAATTTAGCTACTGGCTAATATCTTACAATAAGCAATATTTTGACAAATGCCTGTATGTTACTGCCTCAAGCGCAAATTATTAGCTAAACAAACAATTGAATCAAATACAAAAGTTGAGAGGGGCTTCCCAGGTGGCGCAGTGGTTGGGAGTCCGCCTGCCGGTGCAGGGGACGCGGGTTCGTGCCCCGGTCTGGGAGGATCCCGCATGCCGCGGAGCAGCTGGGCCCGTGGGCCATGGCCGCTGGGCCTGCGCGTCCAAAAAAAAAAAAAAAAAAAAAAAAAAAAGTTGAGAAACACATCAACTAAGTATTTGCTGAGTAATCTTGCCTGTGGTTGAACAAATACATATGCCAGCTGACATCTGTTTGATTCTGTCCTCCTAGATAAAAATTGGTAGTTTTGACCTTATATTTTTCTGCTGCTATTAACTGTGATCAAAGCATCCTATGACAAATTGTACAGGGATCACTGTACAATTTAAAAGAAAGTCTGCTGAAAACTAGTTAGATCAACTCATGGGAGGAAAAGATTTATTTATTTTAAGCATAAAATCAGCAATGTTGAAAGGTTTCGTGTTTCTGAGTTTGTTACATCTGTAGTGAAAACAGTATGTTTAACACCATACCCTGAATTTTGTTACTTTCTATTATTTAATGTTGCTTTTTTTTCTATAGGACAATACAACTAATGTTTTATCAGAAATTTACCATTAGTCTTTTTCAATCTGTAACTTCACTTTTTTCTTGTTAAATAACAAAATTTTAACTAGTTAAGTGTCATTTCCAATTTACTAATGAAAGCAACAAGAAAAACATAACTGATTCACTTAAAGATTTGGAGAGCAAAATTCTCTGTTCCACTAAGGGAAGAGTGGGTAAGTGTCTATGTGTAGCTCAAACTGTGAAATACCTTCTCTAGTCAAATAAATGCTTATTTATACACAGCTGCAGAAAACTGAAGCATATGAAGAAAGAATCAGAAGTACTCTCAACAAAAGTTTCTTTAATTTTTGATACAGGCCAAGCTCTTCATCTTTGAGAAATTGCTTGTGTAGAGAAGTGTCCTAAATTCTTCCAACAGTGCAATTCTAGCTGCTCCAAGTAATACATCTCATCCTTGTACATGAGAAAGTGTTTAGTAAAACCAGATGGCCAACTGTTTTCCTGTACTGAAGCACTTGAAACTGGCAAGAATATATTTGAGGTCAAAAACTTTACAGATCCTAATGACATGAACAGACACGTGAAAACTCTGGTTCATCAATAATTAGACGATTTCAGTTATTCTCCACCCAACTCTTACTAATTCACAGTTTGTTATTTGAAAAATATTATCCTAACACACACAGAGCTCAAATCTCCTCCATCTCCATCTTTGTGAAAGTCTATACAAGTCCTACACCATCATTTGAAGCACTAAGGAAATAATGGGGAATTAAAACTAGATTTAAACTCAGCATTTAATCAACTCACTTTTATTACTGGACATACTGAGGGTCACCCCTGAATATTCAACTCAGACAGATCCACTCATGCACCAGAACCCAGCTTGACCATAAAATCTATACGCAAAGACAAATGGATACTTTAGGCCAGTACTTCCCAAAGGAATTGCCTAGCGATCTTATTAATATAAAGATTCTGACTCAGCACGTCTAGAACAGGCCCTGACAATATGCATTTCTAATAAGCTCCCAGGTGATACCAATGCTTCTGGACTGTGGAACATTTTAAATAACAAGTTTCCAGGGCTAGACAATATTCAGAATTCTACTACAGCCATTTCTCCCAACTTTTCCCATGATTTGTTCCCAACCTACTTATTCTCTTCTCCATGACCCACTGTCATGACGCCTCACATCGATTCCCCATCTATTAACTATTGGTGTAGCCACACAGTTTGTCTCTTTGTCCATCTGTCCAGCCTTCATGTTTCTCATCTCAATGGAGAGTATCTCTTGTAGTCTCTGACCTCTAGAATCCCTTCCTTCATTTTAACATCACCTCCAGAGCTTCTTGTCTAGATAACAAGAGTGCAGAGAAAAAATAAAAGAAGACCCTAAAGTACCAAAAGGAAGTATAAGATAGGAAAGGTGCCTTTGGGGAATCTGAAATCCATTTGAGAGTTATCAGATAATTAAACCTAAAAATCTGTTATCAGTGCAAGCTTACATGTATAAGACAAGTGATCAACCAGTGCTTAGGAGTTCAGAGAGAAGAGAAACTAATCTCAGCAGACTAAAAGTATGGGAGCTTTATCAGAAATAGGAGGGTTAAACTCTACTTTAAAATTTGTATAGGGATTAGATTGGTGAAGTGGTATGGGGATAGCATTCCAAGGAGAGAGAATAATGTAAGCAAAGGTGCAAGGGTTGAAAAGTTTAAACAAAGGATGTGAGGAGATCAGTGAATACACCCATCAGAGAGACAAAAAGGGTTAATATGAAGTTCCTGAATGCCAAGCTGAAACAATTAGTTCTATTCATTGGTGATGGAAGGCACTGAGGTTATAGATGGGAGTGACATGACTAGGATGATCCTACTTCCCACTTTGCCTGGGACAGTTCTAGTTTATACCACTAGGAGTAATTATAATAATTATTAATATCCTCCCTTTCATTGTTCAAAGTGATCCAGTTTGAACAATAAATTCTATAGTTGCTCCAAACATAATGAAATTAGTATTTCACTCAAATGGATTAGAACAGTGGTATGTAGCCTGGAGCCCCAAGATGTGTGGTCCACAAATGGAGGACTGCACAGGTTGCTAAAAGAGCATATGTTCTTTGTGTGGTTATGCTGATTATTACAGGTGGATCAAACTTTTATGGTAGTTACACATTACATATCTTGGATTTATAAAATATAGGTAAATTAACTAAGTACCATGCCAACTTATAAATGCAGTTTATTTTAAGGTTAGAACTTTTCAAAATATAAAATTCAGAATGAGAAAATTAATAAAGGGATGTGCAGAAGTAACCTCTGAATTAGAATATATTGAGAATAAATTAAGAAGGCAATGGCAGTTTGGGGAATGGACATGAAAAAAAAAATAAGTTAGATGTTAGATACATTTTAGATGGAGAACCAAAAGGTGTTAAAACTACCTGGCTACAAAAGGCCAGAGAGGGGAAAAGGTAAAGGATGATTTTTGAGTTTTAGACTTGGATACCTGGAAGAAATAAGAAACATAAAAGGAATTATAGAGTAAGAGAGAGGGGAGTTCGGAAGATGGGTTGATGGCATGATCTTCAAATGGACATAGCCAATAGGTATTTTAATTTCTATTTTTACCTAGGAACTGAATCCTTCCCTTTCATTTTTCATTTCTAAAAGTCATATCTATATTGTCTGTTATCTCTTACATACCTTTAGATCCAGAGAAAAGAAAACTCAATGAAATGAATCCTTCCATTTTTGTAGAAATATCAAATTCCTGGTTTATAGTCCCAGTTTCAAAGACATGGAGCTTCAAAATATTTATGTGATTAACTTGACGTTGCTTTTTAAAAATTAAATAATCAACACCAAGAAAATTATGAATTTAAGGGATGGTTTACAGTATGTCACCTTAGATATCAAGACATGCCTAAATTCAATATAAGAAAGCAATTTTCGTTAAAAATCGTAAATGAAAGGGGAAAATGGCTTGATTTACATATGTAAGGCTTAGTCTGTCTTCTTTTTTACCTAGATTCAGTTTACATCAGCAATATATTCCTGCTTTACTCTCTCTTCTTTCAGTTCTTAAGTCAGACTTAATTGGGATTGGTCATTGCCTGAACAGGAAGTGTATTAGGGATTGAAGGAGACAAAATGTTGGAATAGTGCCTTATATCTATCTTTCTATTCATTTGCCCTACACTTATGGCTCTTGCCAGTTCCCTAAGTCCAGACTGATCAGATTTTGAATCCTCCAGCCTGCTTTGCCCTGGGCCATGTGTTTCCTCCTGAGTCAGACCAGAGACCTGACATCCATATTCAAGTACACCCATGCTCTTGTTTTTCATCCGAGGTTCTAATGGCATTTCAAACTAAGTCTTTTGTACTCAGGGATGCTTCTGGCCTTCTTACCACTCAAATCGTAATGTTAAAGTAGGAAAAAATATTGTGGAACACACACGAATTTTATAGATGAAGAAATGAAGCCCAGATAGTTTAATTAGTCAGAATCATATAGCAAATTTGTGGCAGCATTAAGAGTAGGAGCTAAATGTTATGTCTTCTAGTTCAAGGCTTTGTTTACCACAAAAGCTTTATTCTTTAGCTGTTGTCTTAGTGCTGAGACCAAGTTTAACAATAACTGTATTTTGATCTTTACCATATATATCATCCTATCATTTGTATCCTCTTACCAAGCTTCCTTTACAAGATACAGGTAATTCATTTTCACCTGTAAAACTGAGATACTCCTAGGGTGAAATATAATAGCTACTGAAGCAAATCACTAAAAACAAATTAAATTCAAATGACAGACTATAATGTTACCAATTTGAAAGGACATGGGGAATCTAAATGATGCTGAGTAACTATCAGAATGAAAGAGTAGATACAGCTCAAATAATTGTCACCTTAGTTCTTAGAGAACTGCTACCATCAAGAAGTTTCATGAGGTTTTAAGAAGTCAGAACTTTAAGATTTCCCTAGAGCACAGAACTAATTCAATTGTAAGGTACTGATTCAGAACTGTTTCAAAAGAATAATTCCCCATTCTAAATTGCCAACACTGATGCTCTAACAAGCAGAAACTCATTTTGTGTACAGACTTCAATTCCATTTAAAGACAAATTAAACAAGCAACAAGACAAATGTTATAACCCAGCCCTGATCGTTGCTACCAAAAAAGAAAAAAAAAAGGATAAAAATTATAGTAGAATTCCAGAGTCCCAAATATACATCTTGTTCCAGCAATAACCCACATGAATTTTATCCTTCCCCACTGAAAACCAAAACACTAATTTAAGTGCTTCAAAGCTAGCATGTTTTTTGTGCAAAAGACTTATTGGATGCTTGACAGGGAAATAAATCAAGAGATGGTGAAAAAATGTTTTGCACAAAAGAGTAAGGATTCAGAATCCAGGTCAATGTATTCTTTTCCTCACCCTTTTCTACTTTCTATAGCAGGTCCCAGAGGAGAAGACTAGGCATAAATAATAAGATGAGATGGGAAGAATAAAAATTTGAACATCTAACCTCTCAAACCCTCAACAGAAATATATCAGTAGAGAAGAAAGATAAAAGCTGATGCTTGCTTGGTTTCTCACTTACTCTCAGGAGTGGGTGCTCGTTTTTGCTAAAAACTTTTTTGTGTGTGCATCTTTAAATAGAGAAAATAGAAATACATGAAAATAACAAGGCTTCTTATAAAATGCCTTTATAAAATTAACAAAATCAACTTCAATCAGAAGATTTATTAGTTTTTTTTTTGTTTTTTTTTTTTTGCTTTGAGGAATATAGATACTATACAGACTTCTGAACTAATGAAAGGTAAGAAGATATTTCACATTTATGTCCAACATCAGAAATTACTATGTCTCTATTGGACGTTTCCTCCATCAGTAAGTTAGAGTGGCATGGATGATCTTTTTTCTTACAGTTTTAATCATGCAAATATTCATGGCAATGGCAAAAAGTCTGGGCATAGGTCAATCCCCCTTGCTACACTTCTGAAAATCTCAGGACGAAAAGTAACCCAACTCACTGAACATCTACTGTGTTCCTGATTTGGTGATAAGGGCATTAAATACAATATTTACAGCAACCTTAGGAAGTAGATATTATTGGCCTTCTGTTAAAGACTATCATGACTCAAAGTGAGCCAATGAGGGGGATGAGAATTCTAATCTAAATTTTTCTGACTCCAAAACCTATTCTCGGGACTTCCCTGGTAGTCCAGTGGTTAAGATTCTCCGCTTCCATTGCAAGGGGCACGGGTTCCATCCCTGGTCGGGGAACTAAGATCCCACATGCCCCATGGTGCACGACCAAAAATAAATAAATAAATATTTTTAAAAATTAAAAAGAATTTTTCTCTCCACAGCTCTGTGCTGCCGCTAGTATCAATAACTGCAGGTGATCCACCAAATATGTGAATTAGACAATGAGTTATTGCATTTACTGTGAAGACCACATAAGGTCATTTAATTGCACTTGCTGATAACTACAGAAAAGCTACTTATGTAATTACTTTAACAGATAGGCTATTCGGAGAAAATACCATGATTATTTTTTTTCTTAAAACACCACCAATGCACATACAACTAATAAATTCTTCTAAGTAATTTAGAAAAATCCCCACACAATTCAGTGCATCATATTTGTGAATATGCATTTAATTGCTCTCTTATTTTCCTCTACATTTCCCTACTAGAAAGAATAGTTAGTGATAAGATGATTTCACAGATGAAATTCCAAAGAACTCATACAAGATGCAACTTCAAGCTGATTTCTGTTAATAGATGTGTTTGCTCCAACCTTCAATTTTGAACAAGCATATGGGGAACAGCCAATCAGAAATGTGAATACAGCCTGTGACTAAGGAACAATGTGTATCTCTGTGTGACACTAACCAGCACACAGAGAGAGCTAGTCATGTTGACCTCACTGAAATCAATCTGTCATCAAGTAAACTATCTGGGTAGAATGATCTATGAACTCTTGATGGCCCCTCCAAAAACCTAAGAGTTAGCTATATGCATTAGTTCCAAATATAGTCATATATTCAGTTACCAAAAACCTCAGTCATGCATGAAAATGTTAGAAAAAGCCTTCAAATCTACTTTAATCCAGAAACACTTTCTGATTTATAGGAAGAGAATGAAAGTGTTGGTTACTCCTTTATCATACCGAGAAGGCAATAATCCACATACCATTCAACGATCAGAAGCCTCTTAAAATGAGATATCCTCTCCTTCAAGACTCTAAACTTTGCTTTCCTTTAGAAAGGAGTGTTTGGTATTAAGTTCATCTTGCTCAAAGCCACGTTACTGCTGAGTGAAATAACAAAACTGGATTATCTAAGCAAGGCAGCCCGCTAGGCAGCACATTTCTGAGTGGTTATCACAGACTGTACCTTAAGTGGCTGTTGTAAGGCCTGAGGCCAAAAGCAAAATTATTCACAAGAACTACATGAAACAGCAAGAAATTATTCTGTTTGGCTTTCATACTGCTATTGTAAAATGGAATTAATATAGACTAAAAAAGAAAAATATCTATTAGGTGTTTTCTCCTCATGTTCACAACCTTTGGTTGGAAATGTACCACAGGATAGAAACTGTGGATATAACTCTCCAGCTTAAACAGATATTCTGTGGCTTGTACGTAGTGTCTGGCCACATACTAAGTAAATTAGCCATTGATACATTGTTAAAGTCACTCATGTGACAAGTGAGTCAAAAAGACCATGTGTGCAGTGGGGTAAAGAAGGGAAAGGTGTTTTTCATACATTTAGAAGGAAAATGTTAGCCTCAAAGAATTTTAGAGAAGATTAATCACCAATTTTCAACAGGTAGTTTTGAGTTACCTGCTTGGGTAGCTCAAGGGAGCTACTCATGACAACTGTACCTGTTGTCAAGGAACCTCAGACTTCCACTTGTCCTACCTGGAATTTAGTAAATTTCAACGAAAAAACTGAAAAAGCTTAGTTATAGACCAAAGAAAATATGCTAATAATAATAATAGGTACCATTTCATAAGTATATGTTATGTTTCAAGAGCTTAGCATTCATTGCCTCATTAAGTCACAATACCTTTATTTTAGGAAAACTCCACATTAGAGATGAGGAAACTAGAGTTCAGACATCAGATAGTGTCTTCAGTCACTTGAATATTATCTCCATCAGGGCCAACATGGTATAATTTACTAATGTGAGTTTAGCTCCAAAAACAGTGCCGGGCACACAACAGATGTTCGATCAATCATTGTTGATGGATAGTCTGAACACTTCCAAAGTTGAAGACACTTTCTCCTGTGCCATGCTACTTCTCCAGACACGTAGGAAGACA
>NW_006781997.1:342014-372695 GCF_000442215.2 Lipotes vexillifer | reverse complement strand
GAGGGAGGGAGGGAGGGAGGGAGGGAAGGAAGGAAGGAAGGAAGGAAGGAAGGAAGGAAGGAAGGAAGAAAGAGGGAGGGAGGGAAGGAAGAAAGGAGGAAGGAAGGGAGGGAGGAAGGGAAGAAAGAAGGAAGAAAGAGGGAGGGAGGGAGGGAGGAAAAGAAAGAAAGGAAGGAAGGAGGGAGGGAAGGAAGAGAAAAAAATATCATTTTCTTAGTGGGAAAAAACTTCTATATTTTCAACTGTTTAAAATGAATAGGCAATTTATTTAAATTGAAATGACTTACAGCATTATGTTAGTTTCAGATATACTACATAGTGATTTGACATTTGTATACATTATGAAATGATAACCACAATAAGTCTAGTAACCATCTGTCCCCATACAAAGTTATTACAATATTACTGACTGTATTCTTTATGCTGTATGCTACATCTCCAGGGTTTCTTTTCTTCTTTATTTTTTTTTTTTTTGCGGTGTGTGGGCCTCACACTGTTGTGGCCTCTCCCGTTGCAGAGCACAGGCTCCGGACGCGCAGGCTCAGCGGCCATGGCTCACGGGCCCAGCCGCTCCACGGCACGTGGGATCTTCCCAGACCGGGGCATGAACTCGTGTCCCCTGCATCGGCAGGCAGACTCTCAACCACTGCGCCCCCAGGGAAGCCCCACGGTTTCTTTTTTTAACTGGAGGTTTGCACCTCTTAATCCCCTTCACCTATTTCTCCCCACCACATCCCTTCCCCTCTTGCAACCACCGGTTTGTTCTCTGCATCTATGAGTCTGATTTTGTTTTGTTTTGTTTATTTGTCTTGTTTATTAGATTCCATATATAAGAGAAATCATGATATTTATCTCTCTCTGTCTGACTTACTTCACTTAGCATAATACTCTCTAGATCCATTCATGGTATCCCAAATGGCACGATTTCAATTATTTATGGCTGAGTAATATTGCACAGTAGGCATATATATACATATATATTCCCCATCTTCATTATCCATTCATCTATTGATGGACACAAGTTGCTTCCATATCTTGGCTATTATAAATAATGCTGTAATGAACATTTTTGCACATATGTCTTTTCAGATTAATGTTTTTTTTCCTTCGGATAAACACTCAGAAGTGAAAAATGCCAGATGATATGGCAGTTCTATTTTTAATTTTTTGAGGAAACTTCATAATGTTTTTCATAATGGCTGCACCAATTTACAATCCTACCAGCAGTGCACGAGGGTTCCCTTTTCTCCACATCCTTGTAATCAGCAATTATTTTTATATCCCATCCCTGTCTGACTAATGAAAAACTTCATGCTTGTAAATTCAACAAGTTAGATAAAATGGATAAATTCCTTAAAAAATATAAACTACCAAAGCTCACTCAAGAAGAAACTGATAACCTGAATATCTCATTATCTATTAAAGAAACCAAAAATAACTTTCCCACAAAGAACACTAGATTTCATTGTCAGTCACTTTCTCCCCTACATCTAATCAATAACCCATGCCTATCAGTTTTTCTTTAAAATTTCTTCTTGCATTAATCTGTCTCTTCTACAACTACCTGGTCAAAGCCTTTTTCAAGTCTTATCTGAATTAGTATAATAGCTTCTAAGTTGTGACTATGCTTTCTTTCTTTCCTGGTTAAATATATTATTTAAAGCATTTCTTTTATTCATCTGCTTAAAATAATTTTAGGATTCCCCTTTGTCCAACTCTGTTGAGGGTCAATTTTACACAGGTTCATCATGAGAAACAAAGCACTAACTGTCCTTTGTTTCACATTATCTTTCAAGGATATTTGTATAGAAGATAGAGATAGCATCTCTCCCTCTGGAGCAAAGGGTAGGCATACTACTTTCTAGTATAAAATATGCAGGTCCCCTAAACTCCTGAATCCTCTTCTGTAATGAAACCTACTATGTGTAAAGGTGTCATCTGGCCCTCTTTGTATCACCCTATGGGACTTATGGCTGGAGGAACCAGCACCAAAAACGTTGATATTTCTATGAATAGTAAGCTGCCCTTCATCTCTAACTAAGGAATCTCATGTTTTATGCCAGCATCCTTGAAACTGTGGCAGACTAAGTTTTTAGCTAGCAAATAGAGTAAAATTTCAGACCTTTCACTCTTCTTAAGAATTAGAATCATCTTGGGAGATATTCAAAAACACCATGTCCAGTCTCCATCAAATCAAAATCTCTGGAAATGAGCCTGAGCTTTTGGCTTGTTTAAAGCTCCTCAAATAATTATAATATGCAGCCACATTAGAGCAACCTATAGGATAGAGTTTGCATTCAAGGCCCTCTAAAATCTGACTCAAATTTGCCTTTTCAAACTTATTTTCCAAGTAGAAAACTAAACACAAATAAGAGACTAACTAAGCTGGAGAAAGAGAGACATCTTCACAAGAGAAAATTGAAATATGGAAGAAAGGATAAACAAATATGATGGAAAAATATGAGATTCTGAAGGTTTGAATAGAAACATATTAAAAGGAAAAAGAGATGTATCCAGGAATGTTTGATGTTAAAGGAGTCATTAGAAAAGGAAGAAACATCTAATGGCTACTAGAGCCCAACAACATCTGAGAGAGGAAGAGAGAGGTAAAGTCTCAGAAAAGAAAAAAGGGAATGAAAAAAAAAGAAAGAAAGAAAGAAAGAAAGGAATGATTTCCCTAAGGAGACCAAGATCCTGGAAACTATTAAGATGTGGTTTCTTAAGCTACAAATACGGATTCCATTGTAAAAGTAATTGGGGAACAAACTCTTAAGTTTAGGACAGCAATATTAAATTGTTAAAGAACATAAAACTCTGCATATATTTGAAGGGAGAACATCGGGATTATCACAGTAAAATACTCCAAGAACTATCAGGTGAGTTTCAGAGTAATACAGTGCCCTAAAAGCACATATCAGGAATATGGGTGAAATTAGGACTGTAAGGGATGGTAAAGCAAAGAAGGGGCACATAAAAGTGGAGCCAAGCAAGACTAAAGCAGATGGAGTCTGAATTCGATGTTGGTCTGATGGGAGAATAGCTCCTGGGTAAGATTATCCAACCCAAAACATATAAATTGGGCAAGATATATTTGACAAGCAAAGGTTTTGGCAGTCCGGGAATCATACTATACCACTCTTGGCATCTACAGGTAATCTGGAGGAATAGGGTAGAAATAGAAAGAATAAATTAAAAGGAAAAAAGTGAATAGATCAGGCAAACCGTGTTAGAAAAGGAAAGAAAACAACTTAAGAAGCTGATTAAAAGTTCAGTTGAGGGCTTCCCTGGTGGCGCAGTGGTTGAGAGTCCACCTGCCGATGCAGGGGACGTGGGTTCGTGCCCCAGTCCAGGAAGATCCCACATGCCGCGGAGCAGCTAGGCCCATGAGCCATGGCCGCTGAGCCTGAGCATCCGGAGCCTGTGCTCCGCAAAGGAAGAGGCCACAACAGTGAGAGGCCTGCGTACCGCAAAAAAAAAAATTCAGTTGAGCTTCTCTGAAGATGTAACAGAATAGTAGAGATAAGTGAAACTAGAGACAAATATTCTACAACCACAGAAAAATATTTGGGAGAAAATAACGTTACTCAAGACATTTAAAAACTAAGTACAATGCCTTAAAGAGCCGGCCCTTAGGGGTGCAGTTTTCACAGTTATCAAAAGGGTCTTAAGTTGAGAAATCTATTGAGTGATTCTCAGGTAGGTGCCAGGGGAAAAATTCCCTAGCAACAGGTTTCTGGGATCAGGCTGTTCGTATTAAAAGGAAAGAACAAGTACGGGTTTGAAAATGCCTGCTGACAAGACATTGGATGACTATACATCTGGTCAGAACCCACACTCATTAAGCTCTGGAGTGCCAGACGCACAAGATTCAAAAGGAAAACTGGGAATTGAAAGAGTTTAAATACACAGAAGGTAAAGAAAAACATTTCAAATGAGACCCATGGGCCAAAGTTGCCACCATCATAACTCCTAAGCTTGGAGAAAAAATACGCAGCACATGGATACATTCCGCTCCCCAATTCTGGCCATGGGATTGTGCCAAAATTACCTCTTGCTAGGAGAGATCTCAGGCTTTTGAGTTCCCTGGTTGTAGATTTGGATTTCAAAGAACTAATCGTGGACAGGGATTGCAGCAACTCTAAACAGAGAAAAATCTAACTTTCTCCTCTCAAATACTACTTGAACTTTGGCAACACTAAGTGAAAGGCCCTGGAGACAAACTTTTGCTTGGGACCACTGCTCTAGGAGATGGAAATTGGCCCACTTTCTCAATTAGGCTAATGAGGGGTTGGTGCTCTGATGATTTTTTTGTTCTGTTAACTATTTGGACACGTTTTTAAAGACAAGGATATGAAAGACTTAACTCTTACAGCTGAAGGCACTACATGTTTTTTGGTGAAAAACCCTATAGCCAGAGATGCTAAAGAAAACCTGACACAACCCAGGCACCAGAGAGAGAACAAGAAATTGGGGAAGACTTGAAGTCCTTTGATCTTAATGTAACCACAGCAACACAATTTGATTCGAGACTTTAAATCTTTGGAATCTCCCCAGAAATGTTATACATACAAGGGATTTATATTCAAATTTAGGGTATCTCTGTGTTGATAGCACTTAATTACCAGAGTATCTTAATGTTTGCATTCAACCTCACAGCAAAACCCTGCTAAGCGATTGTGGATACTGTGGTCAGCCTTGGTTACAAAATGTCAATTTAATTGGTATGATGTTCTGACTTATTTCAGAGCTTTGAGTGCTAAATCTATACTGACAACCTGTGATGGTAGAAGTTCAATAACAAGTAGGAGGGAAGTGCCCTTGAGAGGAGTGAAGCTGTCTCAAAACGTTCATCTTCTCCCAAAAAAGGGAGATCCACACTCCTAATTGACCACAGTCTTTTTTTTTTTTTTGGCCACGCCACTCACATGGCATGTGGGATCTTAGTTCTCCAACCAGGGATCAAACCCGGATCCACTGCAGGGGAAGCACAGAGTCTTAACCACTATACCACCAGGGAAGTCCCGACCATAGCCTTAATGGTTAAACCCAATGGGTTATAACAACAAAAACAATAACTCCATGGACTGTGGCAAATAGAGAACGAAACTCAGGAAACTCAACTGACAAGTTTGGGAACAAGAACCCGACAAGCAGAGCTGAGATGCTTCCCCTCCTCACCTTCCTTTTAGGAATAATTTGTTTGCAGAGAGTACATATTATCCTCTATCCTTAACACAACTAAAATGTTACATCTCTTCCCTGGGGGAGGAGGCCTGCCAGAGTCTAGACAGGCCTGTGGGTTGGAAAGTCTGGATATTTATGGGATTCAATATTTATGGGGTTCAGTATCTTTGCCACATACCCAAGATGAGTGTCCCAGCAGCTCTGGCAATAATACAACTAACATTTAGATTCTCCTCAGCTAGACTTCTTTGTCTATCCCAGTTGAATCAGAATTAAGAGGAAAGATTCAGGTGAATTTTATGCACTGCTCCTCTCCAAACCCCAGATCTCTCTGATTCTACAAGATGAACCAAAACCATATTGCCTCACACCAGACAGCTCTGGTACCCATCTGACCCAAGTAGATATTTAGATATGACCCCTGGAACAGTATAATCATAGCAGGAGCATGGATGTGATTTAGTGATAGGTTGGTACCAGTTTGATAAAAGGAAGGAAACTTCATAGATGATGCCAAACATTTTATTTTGGGAAACAGAAAGGAACCTGAAAAATGACGGTGCTCCTGTGAAAAGAAATGGGAAAGCAGAGCTCAGCATGATATCACTACTCTTAGCACATCCATGTGCCAGGAACTATGTTATGAGTTAGTGGTACACAGATGAAAAAGCGTGAAGGAAGCTCTTTGCTAGTCACCCCATTGTCTCCTGCCTGGCAGCACCAGCAGTAGCATCAGTAGCACATAACATGCAGCACAATGTAAGATTTTTCTGATCCAAATCCTTTACTTGCATTCATCAAAGAACATAAAAAGGAGATCTAAATGCATGGTCCACAAAAACACAGCAGAATTCGTTTTTCTCCTCAATTCTCTTGCTCCCCCAAGGTTTCCATAAACTCTCAGTCTCTAAACTCCCAATTTCTAACTCAGAGATTTTGTTGCTGCCTCCTCTTGAGCCTGGTTCTTCTCTCTTCATCTACCTTCACACCTGATGCTCCTGAAATTTTCCAACAGACTGTGTCTTCCTGAGGGATGTCATCTAAAATGTCCATGACTTTTCTCTGTAAGAATCAGCCCACTGACTTTATCCTTTCCATATCTGCACCTGTTCTCATCACTCGGCATCACAAACAACCTAAAATCCTTTCTGGAAATATCAGAATCCCTTTGGAAGGTGGTTGAGGGGAAGAGGCTAAGTGAGCACAGCCAGAATCCTCTTCAGGGGAAATTAGAGGGGTAGAACTAAAAACACTTATACAATTTTATCCAATCATAATTATAATAATAAACGTAATTAATTAAAAGCTTTACTATATGCAAGGACCTACGCTGAACACTCTCACATGGACTATTTCGCTTGATGTGCCAGTTTTTTGAGATAATTGCTATAACTATTTCTGTTTTAGAGGGGAGGGTAATAAGGCTTAGCAGTTAAACATTGCCCAAGGTCACAAAGCTAGAAAGAAGCAAAGCCAGAACTGGAAGCTGGGTCTGCCTGACTTGGGAACCCTTAACATTTTCATATCTTGTTTAGTCCCTGACAGCCTTGCCCTTTTCTTCCCATCACCTTCCCCCCAAATTCCAATTGTTTTCAACATTTTTCAGTGCAAAATATCAGGAATCTTAAAGTGTTTGGAACATCACACGGTATATAAAAGCATGGACATGGCGCCAGCACATTGTGTGCACTGGAGTAATATTCGCTCATTTGACTTATAATATTTGAAACAAAATCATATACCTCCATCCGGTTCTTAGCCTCCAAATCAGTTGCCGCCAATTTTCTTTCTTCTATAAAGTATAACATTTCCCACATCCCCCTACCCCTGGGTCACAACATCAATCTGGAGTCCACTCTCACAGAATCTGTTGTTGGTCTCTCCTGTTGATTCTTAAGACTGCCCCTCTCATCAATCTTTCCAGGACCACTATCCTGCCTAGCCTAGACCCCCATCATTCTAGATCATGAAGCACCACAATAGCACCTTAATTGAATTTCTGTTTCTAGTTTCCCAATTACAGCAGATTTGACATACTACATATCAACTTTACACCAACCCTTCAGTTAGATCCTTTACCACTGCCTTTAGACTAAACTTCTCATTATTTTGTCACAATCTGGACCCTACATCTCAAATCTAATATCCTACTGATCCCCAGATCAAAACCTCAGCTCCAAACTGCCTTTTAATAGTTCCCTGAATATATGCTTACATTTCTTTCTCCTAAGTGAAATGCAAACAACAAATAATACACAAAAATGGGTTCATCCTTACTCACAGTTAAAGATACATTAGTTAAAAAAATGAAATAAAATTTTAATCCAGGACATAGACAAAGACAAAATTAAAAGGTTGATAACATTCAGTGTTAAAAAGGAGGTGGGAAAATAGGCACTCTAATTCATTGACAACACAAATTACTTCAGTGTTTGGAGGGCTATTTCTCTCAAAAATTTAAAAGGCATCCTTTATAACTCTAAGAACTTGTGCTATAAATTCTCTAACACAAGTAGGCAAATATAATATATGCCTATATATATATATACACATATACATATACAGATTTACTTACTAAACATTATTGTGCTATTAAAAATACTATCTAGGAAACAACCCAAAGGTCAAATAAGAAATAAGTAACCAGTTAAATAAATTATGATGCATCTACACAATGGCACATTGCACTTCGGAAATTAACAAATTATATATATATATATATATATATATGTATATAAGTATGTATGATTGATCTATAGGTGCTAATATGGAAATATATTTATGATATGTCATTAAGTAAAAAGAAAAGGTTGCTGCAATAACCAATGAATCTCAAGGGAATTAAGCTGAGTTTTAAAAAAAGGCAATCTCAAATGTTTACAAAGTATACAATTCCATTTACAGAACATTCATGAAATAAAATTATAGAGATGAGCAGGTTACTTATTGCCAGGGGTGAGGGACTGCGGGTGTAGCTGTAACAGGATAGCACAAGGGAGCCTTGTGGTGATGGAACAGTTCTGTACTGTAATTCTGGTGGTAACTACAGGAAGCTGCATTTATGATGAAATTGCATTGAAGTATACACACACAAACACACTCACACACAAATGGGTGCCTACATAACTAGCAAAGTCTGAATAAGCTCTGCAGATTTTACCAATATCAATTTCCTGGTTTTGATGCTGTACTACAGGTTGAGGAAGTGTAGGTGAAGGGTGCGTGGGACCTCCGCATACATATATTTGTCATTTCCTGTGAATATATAATTATGTCAAAATTAAAAAAAATTTTAAATATATAGGCCCTCTTTCTGTGTTCACACAAAATATCATATAATAGTGAGTGTAATAACTGTGCAAGTCTTACTAGAATGGAAGGCTGAATGTAGTTAGTACACTAAGAGAGAGATCACTTTTGTATAAAGAAGGTTAGATTTACAGAGCATGCTGACATAATCTTATGATCTCTTAATAAACCTTTTAGTAAACAAAAATAAAGAGAACAAGTTGCAAAATAGACAAATTGTTATATCTCATTGGTGTAAAATATAAGAATATTTACGTGTTAAAATATCAGGGAATATCCTCATCTAAGTCATGATACTGGCTACCTCTAGGTAATGTTAGGAAGAGTTGGGGGCAAGCTCTTTATTGTTTTACTTTCCTTTGTATTAGCATGTATTTCATTTATAACTTAAAATTTATCAGGAGGATAATGAGTAGGAATAAACTGAAAGAGAAAAGAAAGGGAAAGAAGGAATTTTTCTCCTCTGAACCTTTGCTCATCCCATTTCTTCAAGGCCCAACAGAGGGCCTGAGGTCTCAATAGAACTCTGAACTCCAGAGGTATTTTACTTATTGTTTGCACTATGTATTTGGGATTTAGAAAAGTCTTCCTTGAAATACTAAACCCTGGGATAGCAGGGTTCTCAAGAGATGTTTATCATGGCAATACTAATACTTTATATTTGCTAAAAATGGATTGTTCACAAAATAGCTGTACCATATTGTCTACCACAAAGAGAAGAATAAAGAAGATCCTAATTTGAAAAACACAGACCTTAATTAAGTACCATAGTCTTAAACTTCTGGGTCAATTAGTCATCAGAAGAAAACAAAAGGCAACCTTAAAGAATTATTCAGATTTAATAAAGATTTTAAGGGTTATTTGAATACTGCTACTTCTTTTAGAAAAACAACTTAAGTTTTAAAAATTATTAAAACTCAGATTAACACCTAAAAAAGGATTCTGTCCAGCCGCACCAGTCCAGTGCTCACCAATCCACTGCCGTACCATTTCTTGCAAAAGCCTGCCCTGCACTCTTGTGGTGGCTTCCGTCCTATGCAACAGACGGAAGAAAATTAATCCAAACTGTATAAGCCACTGCATTCAGACTTCCTGTATCTTTTATTGATGTTAAGGAAGAGATGGGAATTACTTGATGTATATGAAGGCACAGCAGCAGGAAACACCTCTAAGAGCTAATATGAAGTAATTGAATGTAGACTATTTTGCATTTTACATTGATAGTGGTATGGTTAATGATGGTAATGATATTTGCAAATGTATGATTCACTTGAAATAGCTAAAAGAAATGGATAGGATATATTAAATTTTTCTTCACTGAGGGCTAGAAATTAATTTTATAATAATACCAAGAAAAAAATTATATCTGCATTTTAGTATACTCCAAGCAGTTATTGTAATCATGCTACTATCTCAAAGATATGACAAGATGTCATCTCAATTATTAAATTATAATAGATAGATAGAGAAGATTTGATTTGATTCAGATGCAAGATAAAATCGAGAAAGGCTTTAGGAGTTTTCTATTGATTTTCCAACAACAACAAAAAAACTGTGCTTTGTGCACCACCTAGAGGAAATATGTAAAATTTATACTGAACATAGTTGCATTGGTTATAGAGGCTGAGTGGAAAATCTCATCATTAGAGTTATAAAATAGAAACTACTTTCATCTGCCTGAGGTGATTTTCAGGCAGTCCTGCTGGAATATGACTTCCAATCTTATCTAGATGAAGCAGATGCCAGTTGGAGTCTAGCATAAATATTTATAGTTGCAGTTACTAAAAATTTTTTCGTGAACATAATTTAAACTCTAATTCCCCTCCGTAAATTGGAAAGCCTACAGCAAGATTTTCTTCTAACATTAAACCGAAGTCTATCTATTTAAAATTAAATGTAACACTGTGTTACCGACAAATAGTTTAAATAACAAAGAAAAACCTCTCTCTCTTTTATTCTCCTTACCAAAAACAAAACAAAACAAACTGTATTACTGACAGGGAAACTGAACTGTAGATTATAAAAACTTCCAAACCTAAATGTTTTATTACCAAAAAAGAGAAGGAAAAATAACTGAATTTCATGACCATTTTTACCAGATATCTTTCTGGGCCTCATAGCCTCTATGTAGCAAAGTGTGTTCAATTAATAGTTACACTACCCTCTATGAGTAAACATTTTTAATATGCAACTCTGTCTTTATGGCATATATTCAACTTATTTTCTAGAAAAATTATTGATATTACTTAATAAACACAATTTTTTTAAATGAGAAGAGGCTCCTTACTATACTATATTGAAAATACTTAATCAAGACTAAAATGCTATGCCTTCAACTCTTCTCACTTATACTCTCTTCCTAATTAGTCTCATTCAAAAATAAAGTCTCAGTTAATAGTTTTACGTTATTGACTCCAAATTAGAATCTGTATACAGTATACAGATCTTACATCTACATATTCAAAAGCCAACTCAGTATCTCTATTTGCATATATCCAGGACAGTTCAACTCAACCTGTTCAGAACCATTATGTTCTTTCCCCCCTAAGCCTCCTTCTCTTGCAGCTCCCCTTTGTTTAGGCTATGACACCATGAAACTTGAAAGTCAACCTTAAAAACTGCCTCTTCCTTGCTCTTCAAATCTACTCCACTGTCCAAACCACTAAATAACTCTGAAATCTGTTCACTCCTGTCCATGTCCACTTCTGCAGCCCTAGTTCAAACAACCAACACTTCTGAATTGGGCAGCTGTCCTAAGGTCCAAACTCATCTCCCTTCATCACTCCCACCCAGGCTCAGTTTACCACTCAACAGCCAGGCCATTCTCATCACGTTGCTCCCACCCCTGAAACCCTCTTACAATCCTTCAGTGGCTTCCCAGTGCTCCTAGGGATCAATACTCCAGTCTTGAATCTACCTAAGAAGGCTAGTTTCACTGATCTTATCTGGCCAGTACCTGCTTTATCCATCTCAGGTCACGCTGCTCTTCCCCTTGTCCTCCACATTGTAGCCACCAGAATTCTTTCAGCTCCTCTAAGCGCCATTCTCTTTTCCCAGCCTGGACCTTTGTAAATAACTTTTGCTTTTTCTAGAACATGCTTCCTCTTACCCCATTTTAATCTAATCACCTCATTCTCAGCCTATTCCTCAGATCTCAGCTCAAATTCACTTTCTCAGGGAACCTGCCCTCTGAGATTAGGCCAGATCCCCTCTCTTATCTGCCCCCTTTGGTGTCCTCATGAGCATAGGAAAACTCTCTGGTTTTGCTTATCATTGTATTTTCAGTGCATGGCATAGAGTTAGCAAGCACTTAATATTTCTTGAATGAACAAATAAATACATGAACGACAAAGGCCATTTTTGTCTTCATTCCAAGAAAAAAAACTCAAGATGAAAGACAGAGTACCTATGTTTATCTCCTCTCTTTCCCAAGACTCAATGAAAATAATATAGAGGTATACACAAAAATGATATACATGGACAATGAGAAAGAGGATCAAAAGTATGGCACTCACCAAATGATTGCAACAAATTTTGGGAAGACTGAAAGCAGATGATGATAAGCTAATGACTGATAAATTAAGGCAAAGGAAGATGCTATAAGTATGCACACAGAGTGAGCTGTTGAAGAAAGCTAATCTGCCCGGTGGAATCCAGATGACTGAGAACTTTGAAGTGCCAACTACAGTGGAGGGCAGAAGTGAGGCCTGGGCTAAAAACGAAGAGATTCATTGAGAGACTTCAGAGAAAACATGTTATCTCCCCCTACACCCTCCTCTCTCAGCCAACATCTTTCTCAGAAGGTCCAATTACCTGACATTCATCCTCATTCCAAAGCTGGGTGAAAGGAAGAAAGAAAGAAGAAGGAAGGAAGGGAGGAAGGAAGGAAGGAAGGTGGGGGGAGGGAGGGAGGGAGAAAAGAAGGAAGGGAGTAGTAAAAGTAGCCATATTCTTCTCTATAAAAATTGAATACAGTGCTTGAGAAGAAGTAGGGCAGCTTGTGTAGGAGTCGGAACTCTGACATTTAAGAGTCCCAAATTATAATGTTCATCTCGGCACCCACACACCTTCAACAAGGCTTGCCAGTGCAGTAACGACCTTTGACAAAAATTCACTCAGCTTTTCTATTACCTCTTTCTAAAATATAAACGAACAAGCAAGAACCACCAAATATCTGAAGAAAAAAAAACCTGCACTATGAATGAGATAGATCAAAATAAGCAAAAATGGGGCTTCCCTGTGGTGCAGGGGTTGAGAGTCCGCCTGCCGATGCAGGGGACACGGGTTCGTGCCCCGGTCCGGGAAGATCCCACATGCCGCGGAGCGGCTGGGCCCGTGAGCCATAGCCGCTGAGCCTGCGTGTCCAGAGCCTGTGCTCCGCAACGGGAGAGGCCACGACAGTGAGAGGCCCGCGTACAACAAGTGTATTTTTTTTTAAAAACTTGTATCCTCAGAAATATTCAAGAAGATACCATATCTATTGCATGTATAAAGCAAACAAAAAAACAAGAACAGGATGCTATTAAAGATTAAATATCAGAAAGCAAATGTGTTACAATATATGTCAAATTAAAATATGAATACTAAAATTCTTCCAGCATAATAGAACTAAAAGTCAAGAAATAGAAGATATAAAACAAGATGCCCAACATTAGAGAGAACAGATATCATAGAAGAGAGGTGATAATAATAATAAATACTAATAATCATCCTAGAAGAAATCTCCTGCAGCTAAAGTACTTCAGTGAAAGTCTGCTCAATGATATGTCTGTGGATCAATTACTAAAAGGAAGACATTCACTGAGTCATAGCATTTTAAAACCTCAAAACAATAAACTAAGAGAATATACTTTAAATGTCTAATGTGGAAATAAAAACAAATTCCATAAAAAGGAACAAAACACAGACTGTCATCAGAATTATCAGCAGTACCCGATGATAGAAGCCAGTGGATGAATGTTTAAAATTCTGAGGGAAAATGATTTTCCACCTAGAAGTCTGTATACAGCAAAATCACCCATGAACTGTGAGGGCAGAAACAAGAAATATTTTCAGACATGTATGCAGTCGGAAAGTTCAGCTACCATGGTGCTTTCTGATGAAAATCCTTTTAGGATATATGCCCAAAAAAAAGAAGGGATAATCCAAGAAAAAGTAAAATACCAGCAAAGAGTGGCTTCTTCTCAGAAGGGCAGTAAAGATAAGCCGCAGGATGAGAGTGGAGCACCAGAACAGCAAGTCATACTGGCTAATCATGAGGATGATGGAGGGCTCCAAGCAGGAGAGCTTGGTGGGAAAAAAGTGTTCACAGTATCATAGACTGCATGATGGGTAGTTTGAACAAAATGTAAAATATAGTAAAGGTAAATGATCAAGGAAAAAACAAAACCAGTTAGAAACTCTACAAGAAAGAAACAACTGTAAAAGGAAATATAATGCACTACTTGCCTCTTCAGTGAATGACATTTATATTTTACACAATCATTAATAACATGAACAGTGTCTACTGAATTTTATATTTAAAAATCAACTTACGGACAAAGTATAAAATCATCGTGGTTATAGCGTAGAATGTATGTGGTGTGAACCGTGAAAAAAGTAAAAGTTCAGTGACAAAAGGTGAAGGTGGAAGGGAAACTAGGAAAACTGAAGAACAGGGCTACTGTTTGTGTTTATAGAGAAGTGTCAAAAGATACTCTATAGTTGGAGAAACAAGAAATCAAGATAGTAAAAAAATTATACTAGCTAAGCTAAACTAAAGCTACTACATAGAAGATTAAATTTTTGTTAAAAATATACTGAGAAGCAGGGGAATACTGGAAAGCTTGGCAAAAATGAGCTAAATCCTGATCTATCATAGCAAGAAGTCGATAAAGAATAAAACTGATAAATCTAACAATAGATATATAAGCATATTTTAGCAATAGAGATTTACTGTGTGAGAGCTAAATTAACTTAACCACTATGCCTATCTCTTCGTCTGTAAAATAAGAACAATAATAGTACATACCTCATGGTGTTTATTGTGAGGATTAAATGAGTTAATATACATAAAATCCCTTACCATCCCTCGGTGTCTTCAGGGTATTAGTTCTGGAACCTCCTGGGATCTCAAAATCATACTCAAGACACTCAAGTCCTTAATATAAAATGATGTGATATTTGCATATAATCTACCTCATCCTCGTGTATACTTAAATCATCTCTAGAATACTTATAATATCTGATACAATGTGAAGGCCATGAAAATAGTTACGTGTGCATGGCAAGTTCAAGTTTGGTTTTGGAATTATCTGGATTTTTGTTTCTAATATTTTTCTTTTTTTCTTTTTTGCGGTACGCGGGCCTCTCACTGCTGTGGCCTCTCCCGTCACAGAGCACAGGCTCCGGACGCGCAGGCTCAGCGGCCATGGCTCACGGGCCCAGCCGCTCTGCGGCATGTGGGATCTTCCCGGATCGGGGCACGAGCCCATGTCCCCTGCATTGGCAGGAGGACTCTCAACCACTGCGCCACCAGGGAAGCCCTGTTTCTAATATTTTTGATCTAAGGTTGATTGAATCCACAGATCGTAACATGTGGATATAGAAGGCCAACTGTACTGCTTGGTATATTGTGAGTGCCAAATACAAATGTGTGTGTGTGTGTGTGTGTGTGTGTATTTTATGCCTCTTGATGAGTAATACGGGTGGAAATGGGGAAGGGAGCCACAGGGCTCTTAATATTCATTATTCATTATTTACCCTTCTTATTATTTTATTTCTTTTAACAAGAATAAGTATTGCTCTGATAACAGGAAAAGTACTTGTTTAAAATAACTTTCAAAATCATGTCTTACCATTGATTAAGGTTAATTCCAAAGCTTAGAAAAGCCAAATTTAAATTTATATGATGAATTTTTAAGCTCTCTCATAATAGTAGTAAACATCTCTATAAAGTCAAATTGAATTAAAGGATTAATATGAGTGCAACTAACCCAAATTCTCATCCTTCTATGACCTTCCAGGCAAAAATGTTTTGGTGCTCTATTCCCCTTTGCTACATACACCAATTGTTCCTTTCTTTTGCTACATACACCAATTGTTCCCTTTTGCTACATACACCAATTGTTCCCCTTTGCTACGTACACCAATTGTTCCTTTCTTTTTCCCCTTCATTTCCTTTCATTCCCAACCCCTACCCCTACCCCCACCCCCCAAATCCACCCATCCCTTTTTCTCTTTCATTGTCTTCTCTCCGTCTATACTGGTTGCCCTGCCTAAGTGTTAGGATGTTAGTGGCCTGTCTTACAGTGCTTACTTATCTCTCTTGGGGGTATTTAATACTCAGTGGATTGGTGACCATGGAAATAGTTTTCTCAGAAATTAAAATTTATATTGATAATATAACATAGTTATTGTAATACATATTATAAATGCAATTTATTCTATATTATAATGCTGGCATCGTTTCCTAGGATCTCAGAAATAACCACACTTTTAAAATGTAAGAAAATAACCTTTTAAAAATGTTTAAAAAATATTAACCATACTCTAAGGGTATTACAAAACTCTATTTTTCTAATGAATCATTGAAATACTCAGAGAAATCATGTGCCTTCAACATCATGTAGACACTTAAAAAAAAAAGAAAACCTACAAATAGAGTCACTTGCTATGCATTCATGCCTTATCACTAAGTATAAAACTGATACTAACCAAGGTGAGAAAAATCTGATCCTAGGAAACAACTGTCTGAAGTACTATTCAGTGATATGGCTTTGCTAAGAATGAGCAATTCTAGTGCTGGGATAGTGGAACTTAGGAAATTAATCAAATTAAATACCATTTGGGGCTTCTTAAAATGAGATTCATCTTTCTTTAATAGACATTTTTTCTTATAAGTAGCCTTTTTCTGCTGTATGTATTTTTCACTGAGCGGCAAAAATAACGCGTGGATTCACAGCTCACAGCAGTAATGCAGCGTGAACAGCAGAGGGAGCTAGAGGCACAGGCCAACCTGGGACTGTCAGTGAGCCTAGTGTCTCACCACTGCAGCTGAACCATGCTCGAACTCCTAGGAGACATGCATATGCAAAACTCCGCACCGTGAGGGCGTACAGTGCGTACTGGTGGAAATAATTGAGAGATTTCTTTATTCTCAAAAATAGTATGAAAATTTCAAACTACCCTTAATGGAGCTCATTCTTGCCAAATATTATTTCTTGGGCAAATATAATTAGGAAATTATATTTTTTAAATATTTTGGAAACACAATTAACAAATATTTCACCACCTCCGTGATCGTCATTGTATCATCAATCAGTGCAGAGTCTGGGATACTTATATGAAGACTTGACGCCCTGGGTGGGGAATTAAGCCAAGACAAATCATCTGACTCATGACTTCTACTAAGAAGGACTTGTTAGGGTGGCCCAGTTACAGATTTATTCCCACAAGTGAGGCATTTTAAAATGCCTATTCACTACTCTTTATTGTCTCATGTTTTTCTCACTTATTTTTTCATATATTTCTTTTCCTTTGTATTTTACTTCTTTTAATCTTTCTTTCATTTGTACAACTCCTTTTCTCCAAATGACACCTATGTTTTCTATTTTTATCCTTTGTTCCAATCACATTTTAGTTCAACCCCTATTTTTTTTTCTTTTTTTTTTTTTTTTTTTTTTGCGGTACGCGGGCCTCTCACTGTTGTGGCCTCTCCCATTGCGGAGCACAGGCTCCGGATGCGCAGGCTCAGCGGCCATGACTCACGGGCCCAGCCGCTCCGCGGCATGTGGGATCTTCCCAGACCGGGGCACGAACCCTGCATCGACAGGCGGACTCTCAACCACTGCGCCACCAGGGAAACCCAACCGCTATTTTTATTGCTCTTTAATTTCTTTTTCATAATTTATTCCTTTTTTCATTCATCCTTTTCTTCCATCTGCAAGCTTCCCCTCTTTTATAATCAGCCATTGTTTCAAAATTTTTCCTTTTTCTCTTTTCATATTTATTGGAAAAGCTACCTCTGCTCCACTTTTGTGAAATGGGAATAACAAAATCTGCTGCTGTAATCACTGATTTACTTATTTTATAAATGCTTAAGGCATGCCTACAGTATGAAAAATATGTAGTAGGCAACAGGGTTGCAGGGCAGGGTAGTAATAAGGAATGAATGAAGAAAATAAAAATGAAAAAGACATTATTCATTTCCTTTGCTGCTCATAATATAATAAGAAATAGACACAAATAAATATCAAGGCAGTATAATATCAGTACTATCAGGAAAATATAATATTTTTCTATGGGGATATAAGGGATTAACATGAAAACTTTCTAAGGACACAAACTCTGAGGAATCTTGAGGGATGGAGGGTTATCAATGAGTGTAAATGGAGACAACAAAATGAATAATAACATGAGGTGAGAGAGGGAGGAGTTTAAGCACGTTAAAGAATAACTGGGGGTTTTATATGTTATTTGTCAAACAACGAGGATGGTCCATCTGCAATGTTTATAATAGACTCTCCCTTTCGGTTAACTTCTTCCACCTTCCTGTAGACTTGGTAGGAAAGACTGAATATCACAATTACTAATCCTCACCCTTCCTTTGCCTCTTTCCCCCTTCATAAAATGGGATTAAAATAGTACTAAATTCATAGGGGTTCGGTGAGAATTAAGTGAGTTAATAAATATAAAGTACTTTAATTGTTCCTGGAACGTTAAGTGCTGTAAAAGTATTTCTTACTGTTGGTGTTTTTCTTGTATTAAGAGTTAATTGAGGCCAATTCAAATAGTACTCTACGCTCTTTCCATGAAGTTTTTTCTAATCTCTCCAACTCACTCTGACTTTTAATTTCACTGTACTCCTAGACACTGTTACCCAGTTAATATTTATTCTCTAATTATTTTATGTATTTTCATTTTGTGTCTTCATTGGATCATAAGTTCCTTTTGGCAGGTCCCACAAAGTATTGTATGCTTGCTTGATTTGTCCATGAAACTAATATAATTGAGGACACCTAAGAGACACTCAAAGAAGCAACAGCTAAACTAATGAATGTATTTCATGTCTTAGAAGTGAATAAGTGACTAGTATGACATGTAAGCCTGCACATTCATTAGTGGAAAGTGAAAATTATAAGTAAGCTCAGAAGAAACCTGAGAACTGCTCAAATAAATAAACAGTATTTCACTGTTTCAGGGTTATTTGACAGCATCAGGGAACATTTGTCAGATATTTACTTTTACATATCTATTTATCCACAATGAACTCATTATTTAATTGAATTTTCACAACCACCTTATGAGATTTTGTGAGTGAGGCTCAGAAAGGTCTACAGTCACACTGTCATTAATAATGACAGAACTGGGGTTCAAATCCATGTCTACCAAACTCCAAGTATGTGCTCTTCTATAACATCTTCCATTAATAGAAGTAAGATAAATTGGAGAAATAATTTTTTTGGATTAAACAGTTATAATACACAGGCAAAACAACTATGGAAATACCGATAAAGTGAGACTAAAAAATCAAAATGCATATTTCTAGAGTTATCCAAGGAAATTTAGCAAGAATTATCAAATGTCAAAAATTAACTAATATAAAAGATTAGAACTCTGTACATTTATTGTAAAGTCTCAAATCATTACTACTGAAATTTTTTTTACAAGTGGTATGGAAAATCTTAGATACATGTTTATTGAGGGAACAAGTAATAGCAATACAGTACCTTGATTTGTATTTCATGTTTTTAAGGGTCAACCTAAACTCTTTATTGACCCCATTAGTGGCTCATTTCTTTGATAACTTGGAGTAGGGTTAATATATTATTAAATGGAGCCTGTCTTTCTGCCAGCTCCATTTTTTTCTTTTTACGCATCAAGTATTGCTTATTCATTAAACCTTTTCTAGCTAATGACAAATATCACAGGGTAAGGTGAACTTCTTCCTTACCTGGGCCAGGACTGATGCCCAAGAAAGTGAACTCAAGGAGTAGTTGGGGTGCTGTAATGCTCACCTGAGGTATAGTTTGCTAAAACTGCCATAACGAAATATCACAAACTAGATGTCTTAAACAACAGAAGTTTATTTTCTCACTATTCTGGAGGCTAGAAGTCCAAGATCAGTGTGTTGGCAGGTTTGGTTTCTTCTGAGACCTCTCACCTTGGGCTGCAGATGGTCACCTTCTCATTATGTCCTCACATGCTCGTCCCTTGGTCTGCATGTTGTCTGTGTCCTAACCCTCTTCTTATAAGGACACAAGTCATATTGGATTAGGGCCCATCTATCTGACCTTATTAATTACTTTTTTAAGGGCCCTGCCTCCAAACAGTCACATTTGGAGGTCCTGGCAGTTAGAATTTCAACATAGAAATTTTTGGCAGGGGCGGTGGGGGAAGACACAATCCAGCCCATAACACCTAGCATCAAGATCTGAATCATCTATCCGGTTAAAGCAAGACTTGAACTGTAGCACCCAATTACCTAACTAAGCACTAGGCAAAGCAGGAGAACCAAAACATGTTTTTGTTTGTATTTTGGGGGTTTTGTTTTGTTTTGTTTTTGCAGATTTTGATATTTTTAAAAAGCATCAAAGCAGTCAGCATGGAAAAAGCAGAACTTTTTTGCATTTTCTTATACTTATTACAACTTATTGTTATATACTTATTATACTTATTGTACTTATGTTATATGTACTTATTATACTTATTGTTACTTGGCCTCTAAGGGTCTTAGCCAGTCTGTGGCCAATCCTGGCTAAGGGCTAAGGAAGCAGCCCAGGTAAGTGGATGAGTAGCCAAGGCAGGGCTCTGACCTAACATGGGAATTAGAATGCAAATCAGAAGACTATGACTGAATTCCAGTTATAGGGTCCAAAGGAATTAAGAGAGTTGAAAGGCAAGGCTGCCACTGTGGACCAGGAAAGCCACACACTCACTCCACGCACATCAGATAGGAGACCTGGTATACCAGGTTTGGTTTGGATTCCTTTAGAGTCCCCGAAGGGTAAATCCTAAACAAAGTGGTAGAAAGACATCAGCTTTAAAGTGAAAAAGTTCTGAATCAAGACATTAAATATGTTTGTGAATCTATGAAAATGTGATCACACCTCTTTTGGTCTCAAATTCAGTAAATATCTCCATAAACACTAGTTCTTTTTCTTTACCCTTTTTGCACAGCTGAGTGGGACTGGAGGAGATAATTACCAATTACAAATGTAATCTAGTGAAAAGTAAACCAGAACTAAATTGGGCCAGTAGCAACATGGAATGTATCTTCAGCCACCAGTGTCACAAAGACACATGTAATAAATCTACAGTTTCCTGCTTTGCATTAATATGTTATGGAAGTATCTAAGAACAAAGGTATCTCCTTTAATGTCTATCTAATAGTCAAAACTTCCCTGAACACCACATATTAGAGCATTTTCTGTTAAGCTTAAACATTTGCTTATTGCCATAGTAGCGTGGTGTTGACATTTCTGGTTGCTAGGAGTGTCATAGTGTTGGGTACGTATACAATAGCATCTGTCAGCTCAGATGTGGGACTTTTTAATCAGCAGGACTTTCTTTTTCTATGCTGGTACAATAATCGAATGTATAGATTTACCATGCAAATTATACATGAATATCTGAACTCACTAATTCAGAGAAATAAAACACGAGTATTTAATAACTTATATTTAAGGATTTTTTTTCAGCACCTTTCAGAGTGAAAGAGTAAATAAATAAAAGCCTTGAAACAAAGTGGATGCCCGTCAGTAACATAATGGCTGAATATATTGTGCTGCACACACACCACGGATACCATGGGGTCATTAAAAGAAGTAAATTACAGCTACATCAGTTGACCTGAAAGAATTTCCACCCTGTGTTGTCAAGTCAGGAAAGCAAAATGCATAAAACTATGTATCTATAGTAATGTTCATAGCAACATTATTCACAATAGCCAAAAGGTGGAAGCATTTAAAATTTGATTATGTAATTCTTAATATTTTATAACTTTAAAACATATTAATATAAGCTTAATTTTAAATACTTTTACATTTATTTTAAAATACATTTTGTAAAATATATTCAAATTTGGATTTTAAATGCAATCATGCTTTGAATACAATTACATTTTAAATTATTTGATCATTACCATTAGAACACAGATTATGCAAAAATCTTGATCTTGACAAGATCAAATCTTGACAACCTAACTAATGATTTTGTTGACATAAAGGCAAGAAAAAAAGTTTATAGAATAAACATATAATGATTTATGAATTATATATGTCTTTATTTTATTAGTCATCTAAAGCACTTCCTATTCAATGGACACCAGACAAAAATAATTAAATTTGGTCTTTTGGATATTTTGCCAACTTATTGTCCTTATAAAACTATAGTTTTACACATATCTTTCAAATATTATTATGAAAATATATTTGTCAAGGTAGGAAGATTTCTACCTTGTTTTTAGTTTGTTAACTTGATTTGTGATGTTCAAAGGTCCTAAAATGCGTATGCGGGCCTCTATTTTTACTTTTGACCCAGGCTACCCGAATCTCCTGGATGGGCCTGGAAAGCACTCTGAATACAGGATTTATGAGAGTCCTAAGGTTAGAGCACCCACAGAACGGCAGAGGCTACTGGCTCAAGATATCTTGTTACTCAGTTCAGTTGAGAGTGGAGAAAGCCTATTGGCTTTCTGTTTCTAGTTGATGTTTCTAGTCGATACATGTATCCTGAAGTTCATTCATTTCTCCAAGGAAAAATCACTTCCACATCCATTTTCCTAATTAACAAAACTTTTGGTGTTGGTTAATTTTTTTTTTTTTTTTGAATGAAATTAAGATAAAGCCTTCAGAGAGTGAGCTTTGCTTAAGCTTTCAAGTGCTAACACCTCTGGAGTCTGCATACCTAACTAGGGTAATTCAAATGTTAACTAACTGCCCTTAGGGTGCAAATTACACTGAACTATCACACTATATACCACTGTTTAAATAGCAGTATTTTAAAGTAAATTATAGCAAATGTAACAATCGCCATATATAAGGGCTTTATAATCATGAGTTCTGCCATTAACTAGCAGTTCTTTAATATGTTCTCGCATTCAAACAATGCCCAGACTTTTCTCTGAAAGGTCAGAAGTCATTCAACTCTATCCTAACAGACCTCAATTTGACATCTGCTGTTCAGAACCCACACTGTGAGCCCAGAGACTAGAAAGGACATCTCCCTTTCCAGCTGGTCCCTCGATGCTGCTCATAGTAATTGGCTAAACTGTAAACAGGTTAGAAGTGGTTGCCACCTCTCCCTACACACCTCTTAGATCATGGCCCACATCTCTGACAGTGGTACCTCCTCACTGAAGCCAATTTCTCCAGCTCAATCTTGTGTTCAAGGTATGGGTAAATTTCTGTACACAAGCCATATAACCCGCACATTTAATCATTGAGGGGGCTCAGATCTCCACCATCAAATGATTTGAATAAAATGATCATTTAAACCCCACTATCTAGAAAGATGAAGTCCAACCACCTATCTTGGCTACCACTTCCACTTGGAGGAAAACCAGTCCCAAGGGAATGGAAACCGGACCTCTAGCACGATGCTATTCCAGTGGAAGGCTTACATCACAGGCCATGTCGCCAATCTACTACATTTTTCTAATGCTTCCAGTTCTTTTAAGTTTTCTGACCTTGAGTTCTCTTCCTTATCAATATCTTTCAGCTTGGGTCTGGGCCTCCTCTAGGATATTGGTTTGTGGGGTACATAGATTCCTTCTCTTTATCAGCTATCTGTTGGGGTGCCTGTGAAAGAATACCTCCACCTTGCTTCCAGAAAGGCTAAGAACTGCATTGAAGTTGTAGATCTCTCATTTGTGCTAGCTGCTATACAAGTCACCTGGCTTAGCTTGATAAGTCAATACTTCCTGTCCAACGTCAGTAGCTTGAAGAGGCTGGAGTTACGGTAACAAACCATCCTGGTTTGCCTGGGGCTGAGGTAGTACCCGGGACATAGAATTTGCAGTACTAAAATGGGCAAGTCCTGCACAAATCTGGACCAGTTTGTCACTGTCGTTGGGTGATTGGCTGGATTTTAGCACATGTGGCATACAATGGAAGTTTCATGTACAGCAGTGCCAGCCCAAGGCTGGTACAGTGATACTAACACATTTCCTACTTAAAAAGCTCCTCCGGCCAGTCCCTTTTACATCCAAGTTGTAGCCTTAGAAAGAAAGAAGATTCTTCTTTGACCTTCCTGAAAATGTTAAGAAATTAACTTTCACAGTCTCCTAGCCCTCTACTTATTCAAAAGCCATAGGGTCTTTAAGCATTTTGCTGCTATTGCCAAAGGTTTGTTTGTTTCAAAGACAAATGACCTCAAGCCTGGGACTCTATGACATTCCATCAACGTCTGGCATTTCCAGGATTCTGATACTTATTCCACAAATAGCTCCTCAATCACATACCTTTCAGCTGAGCTATCCTTAAGCTCCCCTTCTCTTCATCCTCTTCTCCTATAAACTAAAAAGTTTGTATGGACTGAGCCTTAATAAGTTGTAAGGTGTTTCTTTATTATTAAGTAGAGTGTATTTTATGCAAACGGTATCAGAAACTAAAATTATTCATTAACAAATATTTATTGAGCTGTTGCTATATTATAGCACTGTGCTAACTGCTAAGGATACAAGAGTGAACAACGCAAGCACAATCTGCTAGGCTAGTGAGGGTTGCTGAGAAGTAAATGAGCAACTGCAACGTGGCAAATACCATGAGGGTCAAGTTCCACATGCTATGGGGGCAAAGGGGGGGAACGAGTCTTCCAAATTTGGGGGTCATGGAAGATTAAATGGATGGTTAGCACTCATCTGTTCACGTATTCATTGCTTAATTCAATAAATATTTATTGAGAGTCTTATGTGTGCCAGCACTGTGAGAGCCATTTTAGATGAGAATAAATGTAAATATGACTTAGTCTTTATGCTGAAAGTGTTTCATAGCCTAGTATGAAAAAACCACATGTAAATAAATGACAAGTAGTTATTTATTTAGTTATTAATAAGTGCTATTATAAAGGGCTCCAGGGAGAGTTTGACTGAAAGGTGACTTCAGTATGGAATTGTACTTGACCTTGAAGGTTAAGGAGGAACTTTCCTTTGGGATAATGGGGAAGAAGAAGGGCTCTCCACACAGAGGCAACAGCTCATGGACATATGTAGAGGTATGGAAGCACATGATCTGCAAGGTAAGTACAAGATTTGGGTGTGGCTAAGGGTTAGGTGTTTGTGGAGAGTGGTAGACAATGACTGAAATTGTAGGTGGCATCAGGTCACAGAAGGTCATTTTATGCCATCTTTAAGGGGTTTGGATTTATTCTGAAAATAATGGGAAGCCGCTGAACAGTTTTAAGTCAGGAAGTGACCTTTTCAGCTTTGTGTCTTGGAAAGATCTCTGTAAAGATTGTGAGCGTGGACTGGAGGAAGAAGCAGTTTATCAAATTCTCAAAACCACTCTGTGAAGTGAGTATAACAGGTATTTTTACTCACATTTTACATGGAAGAATCTAAGATTTAGAGGTGTCAAGTGATTGGCTTAAGGCCCCATTGGCCATTCCAAAATTGACGAAAATCAACACTTGGTCCTGATAGGAATATAAATAGCTGGAAACCTCTATGCAGTTAGCCTTTGGCTTCAGTCTTGCTATCCTTGAAAATAATAATTACAAGCTAGTTCTGGTTGTAGTGCCGACTCCAAGTAGTTTTGCATAATAGATTAGATAGAATTTACACAATTTGAATCAGACACTTTGAAGTTTCAAAGCACACCACAGTATGCTTTTCTATTTCCTAGGCAAAGGTCTGGGTCACTCATATTTTCTAATGTTATTCTATATCTTCTAAATCTTACATTCCAGGCTGCAAGTGAGCCATGGAAATATTCCAACTTTTCTAATTTGTAGCCAACAGGAGGCAATTCACTTTAAGAAAGTGACATTTTTATCCTCTAGTATTGTAAACATTTCAAAATTGTTGACACTGGCTCAAATATGTTTCTTCTGATATTTGTGGGATATTGTAGGGGGCAAATAATTGTGAATTAGTTTGATTTGGTTTTCTTCCCTTCTCAGTTTTATATTTAGGTGGAAACAAGCCAATAGTGATTTTCTTTTCCCCCAAATGTCTCTAATCAGTACTTAAAGTTTTCAAAGAGTTTATTAATTACAATAAATATTAAAGATTATGTTCATAGAAAAAGAAAGCACAGTAGTTTAAATTATTCCTGGAAAGTCTGGATTTTGAGTAGCAATAAGTCTGTAAATGTTAGCAAGGGAAAGTCAGTTTACTAACTTTTCCTATATAACAATGGTTCTCAAAGTGTGGTCCGAGGGCCAACAGTTTCTGCGTTACCTGGGAACTTGTTAGAAATACAAATTCTTAGCCTGAACCCCAGATCTACTGAGTGGAGCTGGGGAGTGGGGGAGAAGAAGCAGTCTGTTTTTTCAGAAGCCCTCCAGGTGATTCTGATGTAGGTTAAAGCTTGAGGCACATTGGTATAAAGGAAGAAAGCATATGTTTCAGACTATGAAAGACATGGTTTCCATTCCAACCCCAGACATTTGATTTTAGACACATCATCTATTTCCTGGTGCCATCATCACATTATCTGGTTAATAACCCCATAGCTGGCCTTGTGAGTATTATAAGTGATAACTGATCATCTGTTATATTGACAGTCTTCCGCCTCCAAGTGATTTGGATACATGCTTAAGTTTGAGAACCACTGGTCTATAAGTGTAATATATTGGAAGCAGACCAGCTATGTAATTTGAGAGGCCCAAAGCAACTTGAAAATACAGGGTCCTTTGTTCAAAAACTAAGAATTTCAATATGGTGACAGCAGAGCATCAAACCAAGTAAGGGGCCCTACTAAGCATAGGCCTACAACTACACAGGTTGAATGCCCAAGAGTTGTTTTTGCTTGTATCTAACCACACCATTTTGTTTTGTTTTTAGATGGAAACAATACAATGCCATGAAAGTGGGCCACATTTTCTCCTCAGACACTACCTCCTGTGCTGTCAATCTCCACAGGCAGACGGTGCTCATTGGCCTCCCCATCTTTGCTCAGTGTTGTTTTCTTTTTAGCTAGCCAAATGCGTTTGTACTTCAAGACCCAACTTAAGGTCCCCATCCTCTGAGAATTCTTCCCTTACGAACTTAACTCACTCAACTCTGTCTTTCTAAATGTTTCAGTAGTTATATGACAAATTTAGCTATTTTTTAAATATTAATGATTGCTCATCATTGTGTTTGTCTTGTGTCTTAAGTCAGAGTATAAACATCTTAAGTATTGAGATGGTGTCATCATCATACAATGGAAAGAACATAGGCTTTCGAACTCAATAAAGCCTGAGTGTAAATACCCTCTTCTTGTTTACTAGCAGTGATATAGGTAAACTTGCTCTTGAGTCTCAGAATCTTCATTGGAAAAACGGGATAATAAGACCTACTGCACTGGGTTGTTGTGAGGATTAAATGATATAATATATGTAAAACCCTGGGCATATTTAAGTGTTCATCAAATATTAGTTCATTTATTGGATGCCTCCCACCACACATCTGATTTTGTTTCAGCAAACAGATCATTGCTAGACACAAAGTCAAACACAAATTTCAATAAATATATGCTTGTTGGAAATTGTATGTATTTTATTTTTTATTGTATTAAATTACATGTACCCAGGAGGTAAACCAATCCTATGTTGAATTTCTTATAAAATGTTAATTATTATCTCTGACTTGTTTGTACATTCTTATGTTTACATTCTGACTCATAAAAATTTTTAAATTTTGTACAATTCTTTATATTTTCAAACCTCCTATGTTATTAATGTTATCTTAAGGGGTGAAAAGAGAGACAGTTTTATTCCCAATGAGGAGATGGGAAAGACCGGCACAGACAGATTAAGGGATAGCTCTAATTACACACACTACCAGTGTAATTAAATATCCACTAATGTGTCCTTGAAGCTGGGTCTAAACTCATATGCTGACTCCTTGTCCAATATTTTTTCCACTATACCAAATCTGTAAAGGACATACAGGGATAATTATCTTAAGAACATACCTGTAAAGTACCTACAGGAACAATTATTTTAATTGATTAAAACAGAATAAATGATACTATTTCTTTTTATGCTGCGCACATAGTGCGCATTCCATGTCTGTTAAACAGCATGTAAGCTGCCTATTACAGTTCTTGGTTCACTGTAGTACGTGCTTAGTAAAGAGTGACTTATTTAAATTCCTCTATTTGATAAATGTGTTTTATAGGAACGATTTTTTTCCTAATGAAAATTTAAGGACAAGGTTCATTATTATTAACACAGTTTCAATTTGGGGCCTAGCAAATCATGCTTGAAAGCTGTTTTTTTCCCCCCGTGCGAAGTATTAACACTCCTTCCTCCTGCCTGACTGGCGCAACCCACACTTTGCCTACCAAACTTATGACTCAAAGGCCCCTGAGGACTTTCTGTAGCCTTCCAGCCAGAGCCCAAACATCCAAATCTGCTTCCACGTGAAACAACCAAACACAGTCGCCCAAGCAGAAGATCCGCTACGGCGAGAGCTCCTATAGACAGGGCGAATGAGAAAGCAGCGTCCCCCTTTGCTCCCACCCCTCCCCATCTGCAGCATCCAATTGCTTTCCTCTGTTGTGCGGTCGGCTCCTGGGATTGGTCGGGAACCGGACCGGCGCGGGACCAGTGAGCACAGGCCGAGCGGGGAGACTGGTCAGTCACGTGCGGCCGCCTGGTTACCACATCTCAGAGACCAGGTCCGAGGCCCTAGCTCCCGGTCTCTGCAGAGGGCCTTTGTGCATCGGAGGTCCATACACCGCAGGCCGCCTCCGCCTCCGCCTCCGCCTCCGCCTCCGCCTCCGCTGCCGCCGCCTCCGCCTCCGCCGCTACCGCCGCGTTTGGGTGTAGAATTAGGAATTCCTGCGCCTCGTTAACAATGAAGCAGAGTTCGAACGTGCCGGCTTTCCTCAGCAAGCTGTGGACGCTTGTGGAGGAGACCCACACGAACGAGTTCATCACCTGGAGTCAGGTAAGGGTGAGGGCACGGCGGCCTCCGAACCCCCTAACTAACGTCCTTCTCTCTCGCTCTCTCCCGTGGGGTTGTCTCTCGCGGCCTGCGGCTCAACGCCCTCTGTGAGGCCCGCGGCGCGGGGGTGGCGGGGTGGCACGGGCCTCGGCGTGCAGCCTCGCGGGGGACCCCGGTATTGTTCGCGCGGGGAGCCGCGGGGGTCCCGGCCGGTGCCGCTGGCTCAGGCCGCGGTGGGGGAGGGGCGGCCCCCGCGGGGCGCCGCGGCCCGGGAGACCCCGTAACGGTCCGACCCGGGCGGCGTTCGGAACCAGCCCGGCGGAACGAGGGCGGCCGACGAGCCGAGGGAGCGGGAGCCACGTTACTGCACACTCATCCTCCGTCCTCCCGCCGGGCTCGCGGGCTGCGGCTCGCTGGGGGCACGGGCAGCTCTGGCCGGGATCTTCAACGCGGGGTTTATGTGAGGCAGTCTTTACCTTCGCGACCTGATTCTCGCCCCTAAAACAGACACACAGTTCGCCTCGCATCTGAGATCTTTATGACGGCAGTCAGGGAAGGAGGCACATGTTTAAACGCAGGTTACTGCTTATCAGGAGGCTTGAAAATATATAGAAAATGGTACGTTATTCTTTCGCGATTTTGAGCCATTTTTATAAACGGATTTTTATGATTATTTTAATAAAAGTGCCAATAGACAGGTGTTCAGTAACATATTGGAGAGCAAAAACGAATCACTGAATTTCACTAAACAGTTGCCGGCAGTGTGGTGTATAGATGTCTTGATTATTGGTTTGATCCCAATTCTGCCACTAAACAGGCTCCTTATCTCGTCTGACCCAAGTGTCGTCGTCCATAAGATGAATGGGTTACTTAGGTGATCCGAGACCCCCCTCTAGTTCCAAATACTGATTCTAATTAGAATGATTATTACATAAACAGCATTTGCGTTACAATACACTTAGGCAATTGGAATCGTTTTGTGAAGGGGAGTGGAGTTCTCTTATTGTAGATGGTCATCTGTTTTGGATATTATCTTGTTTAGAGCCCTGGAAAAGAGTAAGTGAAAACTACCTGCACAGTGCCTAGCACCTGTTAAGTGCTGAGTAAATGTTATCTCCTCTCTTTCTCACTCTCTTTTCTGTTCCTTTTCTGTTCTGTTTCCTATGCTAGGAACCCTCAGTTTTCCTATTTTATCTTAACAGGGAGCACTATATTGAGTACGTGAAGTTTTGACTACTGTAACACCACAGTCTGCCTTATATTGCTGTCATTTGTTTATTTTCTTTATCTCCCTCTAGGACTTAATTTTCTTGAAGGTCAGTAGCATCAAGTGGATGTTGTGTATTAGGCATTTGATGAATTCTGTACAGTTGTACAAAGAAGGGGTGGGGTGAAAATAAGGAAGCCAGCCACCAGTATACCCTTAAAAATAAACAGATGTCTCATGCTTTTCATCAGTCATAAGTATTAAAAGTTGACAAGGATGGATCAGCACAGACTGCAGTTACTCAGCCTTGTGCATGTGTAAGAGATTGGACTGAGAGTCTCCCCACTCCCAAGCTGACTTTATCACACCTATTTGTCTTGGATGGGCCTTCTTGTTTTTATTGCCTAGAAATGGTACCTAAATATATTGGAAATTGGTTTTAGTTAAGGGGTATTCTGTCAGCAGGTCTAATAAATTCTCATTAGCCAACATATTTTAATAATACTTTAATTTTATGGGCAGTATCAAATGTGTAGAGTTTCATACTAATCCATAAATGCACCATTTTATGAATTTTAAGCCAAATAAACCACTTAAAAATCATTCTTATTTTTTTCCATTATTAAGTCTAAGCTTATGTTTTGGCTACTCATTTTTTAATACATAGTGGGAGAATTAAAATATAAATTCAGGGCTTCCCTGGTGGCGCAGTGGTTGAGAGTCCGCCTGCCGATGCAGGGGACACGGGTTCGTGCCCTGTTCCGGGAAGATCCCACATGCCACGGAGCAGCTGGGCCCGTGAGCCATGGCCCTGAGCCTGCGCGTCCGGAGCCTGTGCTCCGCAACAGGAGAGGCCACAACAGTGAGAGGCCCGTGTACTGAAGGAAAAAAAAAAAAAAATATA
>NW_006781997.1:323209-341964 GCF_000442215.2 Lipotes vexillifer | reverse complement strand
GGCCCGGTGAGCCGTGGCCCTGACCCGGCGCGTCCGGAGCCTGTGCTCCGCAACAGGAGAGGCCACAACAGTGAGAGGCCCGTGTACTGAAGGAAAAAAAAAAAATATATATATATATATATATATATATATATATATATAAAAATTCAGTGAGGACAGGGACAGTATCTGTGCCAAGGGACACAGTAGGTTCTTAATAAATGATTAAGCAGTGAAATCCTTGGACCATGTAATGGAAATGGTAGGAATGATAAAAGTGGAATGATGCCTGAAAACAATCTCAAAGATCATCTGGTTTAGCCTCATTATGTAGATTTGAAGCTTAGGTTAGATTATTTATCTATAATTACAAAGCATTATCGGAGGTGGGGCTCTAACATAGATTCCTGAGCTCCCAGATCATTCTTCCATCAACGGCCCTACACTTAATACAGGTCGTCACAATATTTAGTTTTTATACCAAAATGTTACTCCTCCACAAGTCAGTGGACAATTCTGGATTAATGTCTTAGGCTGTGCTTAGTTGCCTAAGGAAGTTGTCTTACATTCCCACAGATTTTTCCGAAAACAGTGTTAACAATGAAAGGTAAAACTTTAATTGAACAATGATGTTAGATGGAAAAACCAAAATAATTTACTCTCTTCTTTTAGAAGTTGCTATTTATGGTTGTTTCTGGTTTCCTTCAAATTTGTTTTGCTGGACTTCTGTTGAGGTAATTTAGCATTTATACTCTCTGAGTGAAAATCATATTAAGACCTTTTAGAAGTAGAAGATGTTTTGGAAAGGAGGCAATCTTTTATGCAATTGTTTTCACTTGTGGAAAATAATTTAGTCTAGCTAGAGTGTAAGGCAAGGGGAGAAAACTCTTACCAACTGCAGTTTGAAAAGCTTGGCTTAATATTCCTGAAGACTTATATAACTTTAGTTTTCCTTGAAGTTTGTAGTATGACAGAAATGAACTAATACCCCCATTGATGTCGTTAATTGTAGAAATATGATATTCTGAACAATCAAAATAATACTGTTATAAACTCAAATAATAGAAATGTCTTTAGATTCTGAGTGTCTTTAAAACATACAGTACATCCCCCAAATTCCCCACTGATAATTTCTTTTTCCTTTCTTTTTTTGTCTGTCTTTACATTTCCTATAGCTATTTTGGCTCTGGTAGGCAGTCTATTACCAGAATCGAGGACAGGGATGGTACTGTTGAACAACCTAAAGCTGTTTTAAATGTAACAGAGTCCTAAACAGAGGGCACAGGTTTAGCTTGGTAGCAACTGGGGAAACTTGATCTTCAGGGACAAGAAGTTGTGGAAGTTGAATGGAAGTTCTTGCCATTGATCGTAAGGAACAGCCTTTACTGTTACTGATATATGATACTCAGTGTATGTTGAAGTGAAGCAATATTAGAAAAAGAAAGAACTGGAAAGTCACTGTTTTACCAGTTTTACTGCCTTTGTCTCAGTTCTTCAGGTTGCTTGAGAATACCAAGAAGTGATTTCCACCAAAGACTTCATACCCATCTGTTCCACCTTTTTGTGCCCTGTGGCAGTCTGTACTTCCCTATCCATCTCAAGTCAGCAGAGACAGATCAGGAAATAGGAGGGAAAGGGAGCAAAACCAGAATTTGTCCAGTGTTTTCTAGCTGTTTTGGATGAATTTGAACAGTAGATCTTTGGACTTCCCAGTGTTATGGTATTGTTTTGAATTTCCCAGCAGTACTCTCAAGTGAAAACAAGAAAGGCCACAAATGTGGCAGAATAGGGGTTAAATACACTTTAGATGGACCTACAGAAAAGTTGACTGATTCACAGACAAGTATTTTTTATTTGTATACGTAAGAGAAAGAGCTAGAGACTCACAAGGAATGGTTGGTAAACATTAAGAAATTATAGACCGGTTGTTTAAAAAAGAGACTTCTATTTTGGAAACTTTTAAAGTAATGGGGCTGAAGTATTAGATTATTATTAAGAGTATTTTGGACGTTTATAACCAAGAGTACCAGTTTGAGCAGAAACAATTACTATTTGGAAGCTTGCTAACATTTACGGGTTAGGCCTAAAGAGAAGCTACCATCCTTCTCACCTTACTGAGTAGTAGTGGCTTTTTGTCCCTTATAAAATGCATAGGGAGAGTTCTGTGTTGCAGTGCTTAAGCTTCACAGGTTTAAACAGCAGTAAGGTAGAAATTTTTCACTCAAAGAAGTTACTTATTAATTTTGAAGTAGAGAGTGAAGGAATACCATAAGCAGAGACACAGAACAATATTAGTGAGTTAGGGTTGTGTGTGTTTGAGAGAGAGAGCAATATAAACAAGATGCATTCATCTCCTCATTTGATATATATAATCCAAGAGTTGAAATTCTAAAAATATAATTTGGTCCACTGTGATCGAAGACTCATTTATTGTCACTCACAATAGTTGTGACTCTGTTACAACCAGACAGTGTGCTAGGTAGTAGGAATTCATTCAGTAGTTAACAAAATAGCTGCCTTCATAGATCTTACATTTTAGTGAAGGATACTGATAATTAAAAAGTAAGCAAACACAAATAATATAATTTCAGTTAGTGATAAGTAACAAAATAAAGCAGGGTAAAGAGAGAGTGCAATTAGGAGACAGAAATCACACAGTATTTTGAACAGAGAAAGTTTAATAGGATAACTATATTAGGAGAATTCGGGTAAAGAAAACTCTAAAGAAGTTAGGCATAGCAGTTATAAGAAGCAGCCATCACTGGTAGGCCTAAGAGCGAGTGCTCAAATAAGAGCCCTTCCCCGAAGTCTAAGACCTTGTTGGAGAAAGAATGACCATATTTCACTGAATGGCAAAGACTTCACTGATGCCACACTAGTGGGACTTAATAGAAATCCATCCTTCAGAACTTGCTGGGAAATATGCTTTCTGGGGCAGGGGTTGGCAGATTATGGCCTGTGGCCCAACCATGTGTTTTAAAAGTAAAGTTTATTTGGAATATAGCCATGCTCAGTCTACTTACATATTGTCTGTAGTTGCTTTCTTGCTACAGGGGCAGAGTTATGACCTGCAAGCCTAAAATATTTATTATCTAGCCCTTTAAGAACATGTTTATTAACCTATGCTCTAGGGTGCCCTAGAAAGCTATTCATGGAGAGATGTCTGGCCAGAGATACTCTGATTTGAAGCCTCCCAAGGGAGAGGGGAGTGTTGGGGGAAGCTGCTGGCCTTAGGGTACTGCTGCCTTCTGTGCACTGCAAGAGCTAGGTGCTGGAGAACCTGCCTGCACAGCAGGAACCTGCCAAGGACACACTGGAACCAGGAAGGGTAATCCCTTCCTCTTGTAATATCTCTCTAGTATCTTCTATGACAAAGCTTAACACCATGCTCGAAAAGAAAGATATTTAAGACTCAGCTCCATATTTGCAGAGCAGACATTGAAGAATGATTTTGGCACAGTAAATTCATAACTAGCATGTAAAATGACTGGAATCTGTTGTATTTTAGGTAGAGTGACGATGAATCCTCTTTGGGGAGGTGATATGTGAGCAGAGATCTGAATGATTAGAAAAGATGGGTCTGGCAAAGGGGAATGGAAAATGTAAAGGCCTTGAGCATAGCATGTTCATATGATTGCAGAAGGCCCATGTAGTTGGATTATCTTTAGATAACATGAGAGTGAGGTCAGAGAGGTAGGCAGAAGCAAATGGTATAGGGCCTTAGGGCATGGTAAGGAGGTTGGAAATGAGGGAACTAGTTAGAAGACTATCACAGTTTTCCACTATGGTATTGAAAATAGCGTGGTTGAGACTAGGGTAATAGCAGTGGAGGTGGTGAGCAGCAGATGTAATATCTACTTTGAAGGCAAGGTCACGGATCTTAATGGTAAATTTTCTGGAGTTGGAGGAGAGATAGAAAAGAATTAGAATGACTCATGTATTTGGCCTGAGCAACGGATGGATGATGGTACCATTTGCTGAGATGCGGGAAGATTTGGAGAAGTGCAGGTGGGGATTCTGTTTGGCCATGTTAACTTTGAGATTACAAATGGATCGCTAGTATTACTTCAGACGTGTTTTGTTTTGCTTGCATTTCACTGACCACACTTGGTCATACGACCACACCTTATTTCAAAGGAGCTGGGGAAGTGCAGTGCTGGAAAGGAGAACAGCATGAATGACTTCTGTACTCCAAGACCTTCAAGTGGCAATGTTGAATAGGTTATTTAGATAATGTAAGACTCTGGCATACAAGGGGGAGTTTGGAGCTTGTGAGTGGTAAAGCCCTGGGACTGGATGAGATCATCCAGGGAGACAGATGAAGATAGAAGGACCTGCAAGATAGGGTATTCTAATATTTAGAGAGTATGAAGACAAGAAAAAGCCAGCAAGAGAGATTGAGAAGGAACAGTGAGAAAGGAGAATACACAAGGGAGTGAGGTCATATAAGTTAATGGAAGAAAATGGTTCAAGAAAGAGATGATCAACCATGTCAAATGCTGTTATGACTTTTCTTATACACCTCTTCTGGTGTATATAAGCAAAAGTTTCTGTAAGGTAGTTACACCTACACTGAGGAGTAGAATTTCTGGAAAATAAGGTATGGCACGCTCAACCTCAAGATCAAATTATTTTCCGAAAAAGTCAAATCAGCTTGTACTCCTTTTAGCCATGCATGAGATTTCCTATTAATTTGTCTCTTCAAAACGTGATATTCTCATTTTTCTGAGTTTTTACCAATCTAGTGGATATAAAATATTATATCAATGAGGTCTTAATTTATATTTCCCTGATCATTAATGTGTTCAAACACCTTTTCATATTTATTGACCATTTGTGTTTCATATTCTATGAAATGTTTGACCTTTTTTCTATTGGGTGGTTTATCTTTTATTATTTGTAGGAATTCCTTGTAATTCTGCATCTTTTTGGATGTACGTGTTGCCTCTGTCTACTCCTAGTTGTGGCTTATCTTTTTTACTTTCTTTTGATGAATATAAGTTCTTAATTTTAGTATAATTTAATATATCAGCCTTTTTTGTGGTTCATGTTCTTTGTTTCTTCAGGATGTTTTTGCTTTCCTACCCCAAGGAGAGAGAAATACTTTTCCATCTTTTTTTTTTTTTTCTGAAAATTTTAAAGGTTTGAATTTTATATCTAAATCTTTAAGTCACTGGAATTGATTTTTGTGTGTGGTATAAGGGATCCTGTTTCATTGTTTTCCATATTTAGTTGTTTTAGCCCCTTTATTGAACAGTTTCTTCTTCCTCTAGTGATTTGTGTTGCTACCTCTGTCTTATAAGTAAAATTATATGTAGATTGTGTTTTTGTGTCTAGGTTCTCTGTTTTGTTCCACTGGATAGTTTATCCTTTTTCTTGTATCACATGTCTTAATTACTGTAGCTCTGTAAAGCTTTTGGGAGGGCAACCTAGTCTTCAGGAGTGCCTTGACTACTATTGGTCTTTGCTCTTCCATATATGTTTTAAAATCAAGTTCCATTAAAGAAAAAAACAAAGCAAACCTATTAGGATTTTTTTTATTGGAATTGTACTGAAACTGTAAATCAGTTTAGGGAAAATAGGTATCTTTATGATATGATATATTCATGGGAACAAATCATTTTTCTAAATTCATTTTGTTATTTAATAAAATTTTATATTTTTTGCAATTAGATCTTGTACAGCTTTGTTAGATTTTATAGATATTTTAAGTGGTATCCTTTAATGAAAAATAATAGCTGTTGCTGGTAATTAGAAACACAAGTAACGTTTGTATATTGATAATAAACCAGTGAGCTAATCATTTTACTGATTTGGATTCTCAAAGTGTACGTCCATAGGTGTCTGGATATGACAGTTTTGTTCTTACTTTCAGAACCTTGTACCTTCAGTTTCATTTTTTGCAGTGGCTAAGATACCTCGGGGTGTCAGATAGAAGCAGCAATCATGGGATCCCTTTCTCTTATTTTCAAAGGAAATGTTTTAAATATTTCCCTTTTAAGTTACTAGCTGTTAAAATTGAGAATTTTTAATTTGCCTTTTTGTTATTGATGACAAAATTAATTGGGTAGCTTAGAGGGGACAGGGCATGCTGGGATGGAGAATACAGGAAAAAGTTGACTTTGGAGGAGTAGGATAATGAGTTTGAAATAGACAAGTGAGTGAGTCAAAGAACATTGTGTAAAAATGTTAATGATTGAAAAATTCAAGTGGGAAATTTGAGATGGTCAGGGGCAGAGGCATAGTTGTGATAATCATTATACATAGTAAAGTCAGTAATTAGAGAAATTGGTGTGGATGAGACTGCCTAAGGAAAGAGTATAAAAGGTATCATAATCAAGGATAGAAACTTAAAAAACCCACTACCTCTTGACAGCTGGAAGACAATTGAAAAGAAATATGAGAGATAGGAGACCCATTGTATAGTTTCAAAGCCATAAGAGCAGAGCGTTTAAGAAGGGGAGTGTCAGTAGTGCCAAATGAAATGCCACAGAGAGGTGTAGGAAGATGAGGACTGAAAAGAGGGCATTGAATTTGGCATTTGACATTTTAGAAAAAACAGTTTCAGTAGAGGCATAAAAACTGAAACCAAATTTTAGTGAGAGCAAGTAGATGGCCCTGAATTGGAGAAGGGGGCTTTAAAATATTTGTTCGTCAAATTTTGCAGTGAATGAAAAGACAGATGGGGTGGATAGATTGAGAGGAAGTAAGGTAGAGGGAAAGTCCTTTTAAGATAGAAAAAGATGTATGCATTTTTAAATTTTAATAGCTACTACCTAATAACCAACAGTGGTTATTTTTAAACTTTAAAAATTTTGCCAATCTAATAAGTGAAAATCATTATTTTACTGTACATTTTATTATGAATGAGATCTGATCTTCTAAATTTCACATTGAGTGTTTCATCTTACTGATAGAAAATTTTTAATTAATGCAGTTAATCGTTTGTCATAAATGTTGGATATATTTTTATGTTAGTAAGCTTTCAACTTCATTGAATTTTTTAAATGTCTGTTGTCAGTTAACTTTAAGTTCAGACACAAGTAATAGAAATCCAGACAACAATGGCTTAAACAAAATAGAGATGTACTGTATTTTTCTCTTACATCTGAAGATACTGAGTCACGTTCTCAACCTTTCAGCCATACTTAGTTCCTCTACTTCAGTCATTACTGGAGCTCTAGCCGTTGGCTCCAGGTTCTGAGCAGGAATATGAGATGTAGGGGTTTGACACTTTGAGTCTTTTCCCTTTTAGAAGCTTTTGTGGAAGCTCCGCTCAGTCCATCTTGCTTATATCTTGTTTGCCAGATGTGTTATTTGGCCACCTCTGTTTCTAAGAGGGACTGAGAAATGTATTTGTAGCATCAGTAAGAAATTAGAGGATCATCCATGTTGTTGCAAGTGGCAGAATCTCTTTCTTTTTTAGGGCTGAATAATATTTCATTGTGTATGTATGTATAAAATATATCAATATATGTATAAAGGGTGTATATATCTCACAGTTTCTTTATCCATTCTTTCTTTGTTGGACATTTAGGTTGTTTCTGTGTCTTGGTTATTGTGAATAATGCTGCAGTGAACATGGGAGCACAGATATCTCTTAGAGATACTGATTTCATTTCCTTTGGGTATATATCCAGAAGAGGGCTGCTGGATCATATGGTAGTTCTATTTTTAACTTTTTGAGGAACCTTCATACCATTTTCCATAATGTAAATTACCAATTTACATTTCCACCGACAGTATACAAAGGTTCCCTTTTCTCTACAACCCTCACCAACACTTGTTGGTTTGTTTTTTTGTTTTTTTAGGAATAGCCATCCTAAAAAGTATGAGGTGATGTCTCATTGTGGTTTTGATTTGCATTTCCCTGATGATCAGTGATGTTGAGCACCTTTTCACATACTTGTTGCCCATTTGTATGCGTTCCCTTCTTTTTTTTTTTTTTTTTGCGGTACGGGGGCCTCTCACTGTTGTGTCCTCTCCCATTGCGGAGCACAGGCTCTGGACACGCAGGCTCAGCGGCCATGGCTCACAGGCCTAGCCGCTCCGCAGCATGCGGGATCTTCCCGGACCGGGGCATGAACCCGTGTCCCCTGCATCGGCAGGTAGACTCTCAACCACTGCGCCACCAGGGAAGCCCTCCTTTGCCCATTTTTTAATTGGGTTGCGTCTTTTTGCTGTTGAGTTGTGAGAGTTCTTTATATATTTTAGATATTAATCCTTTATTGGATATGTATTTGCAAATATTTTTATTCCATTAAGTTGTCTTTTCATTCTGTTGATTATTCATTAGACAGTAATTTCCAATCCCTTCCTCCTTAGCCCCTGGTAACCATTCTGCTTTCTGTCTTTATGAAGTTGAGTATTCTAGATACCGCATATAAGTGGAATCATACAGTATTTGTCCTCTTGTGACTAGTCTAACTTAGCATAATGTCTTTAAGTTTCATCCACATTGTAGCATGTGTTCTTCCTTTTTAAGGGTGCATAATAGTCCGTTGTATGTATGTACCACATTTTGTTAATCCATTCATCTGTCAGTGGACGTTTGGGTTGCTTCCATCTTCTGGCTATTGTGAATAATGCTACTGTGTACATCAGTGTACAAATATCTTTTTGAGCCCCTGCTTTTAATTCTTTTGGATATATATGTAGAATTTTAGGATCATTTAGTCATTATGTGTTTAATTTTTTGAGGAACCACTGTACTGTTTTCCATAGCAGCTGCACTATTTTATATTCCCACCGGCAGTGCAAAAGGGTTCCAGTTTCTCCACATCCTGACCAATACTTATTTTTTGGGTTTTTGTATTTTTGTTTTTTAATAGCCATCTTAATGAGTGAAGTGATTTCTCATTGTGGTTTTGCTTTTTATTTCCCTAATGATTAGTGATGCTAGGCATCTTGTGTGTTTATTGGCCATTTGTGTATCTTTTTTGGGAAGAAGTATCTATTCAAGTCCTTTACCCTTTGCTAATCAGGTGGCTTGTTTTTCGTTGTTGTTGAGTTGAAGTTTTTTTAATGTATGTTATGGGTATTAACCCCTTATCAGATGTATGATTTGCAAATATTTTCTCCGATTTTGTGGGTTACCCTTTCACTCTCTTGATAGTGTTCTTTACGCAAAAGTTTTAAAGTTTGAGGTAGCCTCATTTGTCTGTTTTTGCTTTTGTTGCCTGTGCTTTTGGTTATCCAAGAAATTTTTGCCAAATCCATTGTCATGAAGCCTCTCCCCCTTGTGTTTTCTTCTAAGATTTTTATAGTTTTAGCTGTCCTGTTTAAGCTTTTGATCTGAGTTGATTTTTGTATATGGTGTAAGGTAAGGAGTCAACTTCATTCTTTTGCATGTGAGTATCCAGTTTTACCAGCATTGTTTGTTGAAAAGGCTGTTCTTTTTCCGTTGAATTGTCTTTTTTTCGGCTGAGTTGGGTCTTCGTTGCTGCGCGCGGACTTTCTCTAGTTGCAGCGAGCAGGGGCTACTCTTCGTTGCAGTGCGCGGGCTTCTCGTTGCAGAGCACGGGCTCTAGGCGTGCAGGCTTCGGTAGTTGTGGTACGCGGGCTCAGTGGTTGTGGCTCGTGGGCTCTAGAGTGCAGGCTCAATAGTTGTGGCACATGGGCTTAGTTGCTCCACGGCATGTGAGATCTTCTGGACCAGGACTCGAACCCGTGTCCCCTGCATTGGCAGGTGGATTCTTAACCACTGCACCACCAGGGAAGTCCCTCCATTGAATTGTCTTGGCATCCTTGTCAAAAATTCTTGGACTGTATATATGAGGGTTCATTCCTGGATTTTCTATTCTGTTCCATTGATTGGTCTGTCTTTATGTCACTACCATATTATTTTAATTATTTTAGAAGGAAATTTCAAATTGTTTATTTTTTATATGGAAATACACTAGTGACTTTATTTTTTTTTAATTTTTATTTCATATTGGAGCATAGTTGATTAACCATGGGTTAGTTTCAGGTGTACAGCAAAGTGATTCAGTTATATGTGTGTCTATTCATTTTCAATTTCTTTTCCCATTTAGGTTGCTACATAATATTGAGTATAGTTCTCTGTGCTATACAGTAGGTCCTTGTTGGTTATCTACTTTAAATATAGTAGTCTGCACATGTCAATCCCCAAATCCCAATCTATCCCTTGCCTCCCACCCTTCCCCGTGGTAACCATAAATTTGTTCCCTGAGTCTGTGAGTTTGTTTCTGTTTTGAAAATAAGTTCATTTGTATATATTTTTTTTGGATTTTGTATATAAGCAACATTGTATGATATTTGTCTGACTTACTTTACTTAGTATAATAATCTCAGGGTCCATCCATATTGCTGCAAATGGCGTTATTTCATTCTTTTTGATGGCTGAGTAATATTCCATTGGATATATGTACCACATCTTATTTATCCATTCATCTGTCAGTGAACATTTAGGTTGCTTCCATGTCTTGGCTATTGTAAACAGTGCTGCAGAGAACATTGGGGTGCATGTAATCCTTTCAAACCATGTTTTGTTCTGGATATATACCCAGGAGTGGGATTGCTGTATCATATTGTAGCTCTATTTTTAGTTTTATCGGGAACCTTCCTACTGTTTCCCATAGTGGGTGAACCAATTTACATTCCCACCAACAGTGTAGGAGGCTTCCTTTTGCTCCACACTCTCTCCAGCATTTATTGTTTGTAGGTTTTTTGATGATCGTCATTCTGACTGGTGTGAGGTGATATCTCATTGTAGTTTTGATTTGCCTTTCTCTAATAATTAGAGATGTAGAGCATCTTTTCTTGTGCCACTTGGCCATCTGTATGTCTTCTTTGGAGAAATGTCTATATTTAGGTCATCTGCCCATTTTTTGATTGGGTTGTTTGTTTTTTTGATATTGAGCCCCATGAGCCGTTTGTAAATTTTGGAGACTAATCCCTTGTCAGTCGCATCTTTGCAAATATTTTCTCCCATTCTTTGGTTTGTCTTTTTGTTTTGTTTTGTCAGAGGAGTTTAATTAGGTCCCATTTGTTTATTTTTGGTTTTATTTCCATTACTCTAGGAGATGGCTTGAAAAAGTTATTGTTGTGATTTATGTCAAGTGTTCTGCCTATGTTTTCTCTAAGAGTTTTATAGTATCTGGTCTTACATGTAGGTCTTTAATCCATTTTGAGCTTATTCTTGTGTACGGTTTTAAAGGGTATACTAATTTCATTTTTTTTACATGTAGCTGTCCAGTTTTCCCAGCACCATTTATTGAAGAGACTGTCCTGTGTTGTAGAGTCTTGTTTCCTGTGTTGTAGATTAATTGACCGTAGGTGCATGGGTTTATTTCTGGGCTTTTCTATCCTGTCCCATTGATCTATGTTTCTGTTATTTTGCCAGTACCATACCATTTTGATGACTGTAGCGTTGTAGTATAGTCTGAAATCAGGGAGCCTGATTACTCCAGCTTCATTTTTTCTTTCTCAAGATTGCTTTGGTTATTCAGGGTCTTTTGTGTCTCCATACAGATTGTAAGATTTTTTTTGTTCTAGTTCTGTGAATAACGCCATTGCTAATTTGATAGGGATTGCATTGAATCTGTAGATTGCCTTGTGTAATATAGTCATTTTGACAATATTGATTCTTCCAATTCAAGAATATGTTATATCTTTTCATCTGTGTCATCTTTGATTTCCTTCATCCATGTCTTACGGTTTTCAGAGTACAGGTCTTTTGTCTCCTTAGGTAGGTTTATTCCTATGTATTTTATTCTTTTTGTTGCAGTGGTAAATGGGATTTTTAAAAAATTTTTCTTTCTGACCTTTCGTTATTAGTGTGTTAATTAGTAGCTAGATATCTTACTGAATTCTCTTGTGGTTTTTCAGTTGATTGTACAAATATATAATTATGTTTATTGATAAAATACAACTTTCTTTCAAATTTTATCTTATTTTTATCTTAATTGCATTGGCTTTAAAACATTGTTAAGTAATTATACTAGCTACATACTGTATTTTGTTTTTGATTAGAAGAATGGAAATCTTTCTAATATTTAACTATAAAGTTTGATGCAGCTTTTGGTTTGATACATACTCCTAAACTTTTGAGATTGACATAAAAAAGTTTAATTGCAGTTTGGAGCTTAATTGAAATTTGTAACTTAATTGCAGTTTATTTTTGCTGCTATTAACAGGAATAAAATGATGGTCTGAAGGTGTCATGGAAGGACTGCCAAGTTTTGGGGTTCATATGTATCACCTAATTTCAGAGGATCTTAACTAATTGATGTTTTCAATTTTTTTCAGAATGGCCAAAGTTTTCTGGTTTTGGATGAACAAAGATTTGCAAAAGAAATTCTTCCCAAATATTTCAAGCACAATAACATGGCAAGTTTTGTGAGGCAACTGAATATGTGTGAGTATGGATAGCAGTTTAATTGGAGTACTGTCATCAGTCACTGATTAAACCTTTTCCCCCATTAGGATGATAAAGGAAAATATATTCCATAGAAGCACCATTAATTTTTAAAGGTTTTACTTTTGTCTATTTAAAATTGTATTCAAAAGCTGAATTTTGAATCTTTTTCAGATGGTTTTCGTAAAGTAGTACATATTGACTCTGGAATTGTGAAGCAAGAACGAGATGGTCCTGTTGAATTTCAGCATCCTTACTTCAAACAAGGCCAGGATGACTTGTTGGAGAACATTAAAAGGAAGGTGAGCTATTGTTAACATGATTTAATTAGGGCATTAACATGTAGTATACTTGGCCAAGACATATTTCATTTGTTGACATTAAGAAGGTACTGAAATACACAGGTTTTCTTGTTGGGACAACTTAGACTGATAAAGCTTTAATTATTTTGCCCTTTTTTTTTTTTTTTTTTTCCTCTGCGCTCAACTGTATGGAGGGCTCAGTCTTTAAACACTTTTTAGAGGAAAGGAAATGTTTACATTCTGACTTAGGATAAGGAGTCATCTATATGGTGATGGCTCACTCCTTATAATTTAGCTTAAAAAACGTAAGTTCCTACTAGAAAGTCAGCTGTCTGGAGGGCGTTTTTCTTTAGTTCACTGCTGAATATCTAGTGCTCAGAATAAGTCCCTTATATATAGTAGGAATTTAATAGTACATTTTTGAATGGATAATATGTTTTGCTGAAATAAGATACTTTGACTAAATTCACAAGGTGGGGTGGGGGGGCGGTAAAAGGGTAGTGGACCATGAAAGAACATGGTCTTAGTGTGCTACTATTCTGCATAAATTTAATTAAAAGTGGAATGCAATAATAAATAGGCTTGGGGAAATTACTGGGAATTTGACAGAAGAAAATGAAAACAAAAAAAAAAGCCCTTAAGTTGCTCCTGCTTATGGAAACTCTTCCACATTAAAAATAAATAAATAAACTGACTATTCCTTATCCTCTCTTTGAGCTATGAAGTCTGTTCTTTTCCTGGGCTTTTGGAACTAAATCTCACTTCCTGGACAGGCTACAAAAATGTCTTATAACAGGGAAGTTTTGAATTATAATCATGTTGTTTAGTATTTGTTTAATTTCCTACATTTACTTTTTGAAAGGTTTCATCTGCAAAACCAGAAGAAAATAAAATTCGTCAGGAAGATTTAACAAAAATTATAAGTAGTGCTCAGAAGGTTCAAATAAAACAAGAAACTATTGAGTCCAGGCTCTCTGAATTAAAAAGGTAAAATATTATTTCCAAATATAATCCTAATGTGGGGGTTGGTGTGTATGTGTGTGTTGAGGTTTGTAGGTTGGTGATTTAAGTACCTAGATTACATTGTTGAAGCCAAGACCAAAAGCCTTTTTCTTAAGTATTGATTCCCTTTATTTTTTATTTGTAGCCATAAACTTTACCCCAATATTGTATTTTCATGATGGTACCGAAAGAATATATAAACCTGGTCAGTCAAAACAATTTGCTGCACAAGTGTTACTGAGGAAATAAGTCGTCATTAAGTTGGTGTAGGAAACTATGATTCTACTTAGGTTGACTTTCATATGTTTACACACATATGAGGACCACAAGCCGTACTACAGGGACTTCTCTGGACCCAGTGGACCCAGTGGACCCAGTGGTTAAGACTTCACCTTCCAATGCCAGGGGTGTGGGTTTGATCCCTGGTTGGGGAGCTAAGATTCCACATGCCTCGTGGCCAAAAAATATAAAATAACAGAAGCTATATTGTAACAGATTCAATAAAGACTTCAAAATTAGTCCACATAAAAAAATTCTTAAAAAGAAATACTGCATACATTACCTATCCTTTCTTTTATAGAAGTTTCTTAGGACATTTTCTATGTGGCCTATCTTTTAGGAAAAAATAGGACAAAAAAATAGGGAAAAAAGGACACTAGAGACTTGTCCTACTTGATACTTACTTTACATAGACTTGGTAAAGTGATATTCAAACCTTTATCTACAGAAAAGTGCTGTATTTTGTTTTACTACAATTTTTGGCACCATTATCCTAATGCCACAGTAACAACTTGTGTATAGAGTAGACCTATATTTCTCTTCTTAGTAAGTAGTTGGAATTCTCTTATAGTAAATAGGCGCCAAGGTCTTAAGAGTATTTATTTTATGTATTGTCTGTCCCATTTCAATTGTGGGACGTTAGTTTAGCTATTCTTTTTTTTTTTGCCATATGTGGGCCTCTTACTGTCGTAGCCTTTCCCGTTGCCGGACGCGCAAGCTCAGCGGCCATGGCTCACTGGCCCAGCCGCTCCGCGGCATGTGGGATCCTCCCGGACCGGGGCACGAACCCGTATCCCCTGCATCGGCAGGCGGACTCCCAACCACTGCGCCACCAGGGAGGCCCTAGTTTAGCTATTCTTAACTCAAGTATCTTCATTGAGAGTAACCTTGGACTTTGATTCCCTTTTTTAATAAGCCTTAATTTGAAGCTTGCTAGTTTTGCATGTTTTATTTAAGCACTTATGTTGGTTTACTCTATGTATCTTGTGTCTGTTGAAGTGCCCTTTGACCCAGTTCCTTGAATCTCAGATTTAGCTTTTAAGGAGTGGGATCTCGAATTCATCCTGTAAGTCTTAGTGGTAACCATTCTCCTACTTATCTTTAGTAGGCAGATGACAGTATCCTTATATTTCTGAGTCAGAAAAAGTACAGTAGTTATTCAGTAAGTATCAAAATCTTATTTTCTGTGCCCTCTATATTTAAATTCAGTCCCTTTTGTAATAGTTTGGATTGAGGAAGATGGCTTTTGTGTAAATTAACAAAGGAGCAAAAAATAGAGCATTTAATAGAGGAATTAATCTTTCAGGCCTTCTCAAAATTATCATTGCTGCTAACATTTAATAACTGCAATTTCAATGGAAGATGGTGAATGAAGGAAAAAAAACTATTACTGTTGGGCATATAATTGGTTTGTCATGTATTTAGATATGCTTTTAAAAAAACACATCTTTTAATATGCTTTTAAAAAACCAAACATTTATATGCTTGTGTTTGAGACAGATCTTTAGACAGTTTTAGAGTCTTATAGACTTCAGCTCGACATCAATACTTAACAAATTGTCTGTGTGATCTTGGGTAAGTCTTCTCAATTCTCTGAGTCTCAGTCTCCTCATCTATAAAATAGAGATAATTCCTTTCTTGACAGATTTTAGAGAAGTTTAAGTAATACACATAAAATGTTTAGAATAGTGCCTGGCATAGCAAATGTTGGGTAAATGTCATTTCCCCTTTAAGAATTGTTTCCTAAGCACAAGTCCTGAATTCACATGGTAGCCATAGTTGAAAAGTTAGCTTATTTTTTAAACAGGAAGTAATGAAGCAGATTGTCAGAGGAGTAAATGGCCTACTATGTATGGATGTAAGCATAAATCTTAAGTTTTCCTGCATACATTGCCATGAGTAGAAGATACTACAGTTATGAAGGAAGGATTCTGGAGTTGTGTCAAGGTTAGTTGCCATTCTGTGTAATTGAACCAAAGTTTTCCTAGTCTCATAAAGATATATAATAAAAACTAGTTCAAGTCTGGTGTTCTTAATTAAAGATATTGAGGTCTGGCTTATCTGACTGAATTTTTTTATTTTTATTTTTCGTAAATGATAACAGTGAGAATGAGTCCCTTTGGAAGGAGGTGTCAGAATTACGAGCAAAACATGCACAACAGCAACAAGTTATTCGAAAGGTAAGCTTTTTTCTCTGTGACTGTAATCTGCATTTGTTTAATGAGTACCATTTGTGACCCGCCCCCCCCACCCAGAAATCTCTGTGATTGATCTTCGTTTCTTATGTATTGGGTACACAGAAGTAAAACTATGAAATCAAACAAATTAAGCCAAGTGTTACATATTCTTTGTAATAAAAAAAATTTATTAGCTAAATGTAGTCATTCCATACTTCCAGATAATGTTTCATTAGCTTTTAATAAAATTTTTTTGCCTGATATAACAACTTTATTATACTTAGTTCTTAGGAGTATAATCAATATACTACCAATTTCTTAACATTTTATATAAAAGACATAGCTTTACTGTGTGGGATTTTTTTTTGTTTTTTGTCTTACTTTTATTCTAAAAGGCATAGATATGGTCTTGGAAGATAAATGACTAATATTTTCAAGTCAGTCGATCAAATTATGTGTTCAAAAATGAGTTATAAGTGTATGCCACTATTAGTTGTGCAGAAAAGCAGTTAATGTAGTGTTGTAAAATAAATCCTAGATTTTAATGTATGAGCTGAAAATTACTGGGGGAACAGAAAATCTCTCTGCTGCAATTGTGTCCTTGTGATTTAGTCTTCTCATATCAGCTTTCATATGTTAATAAGAGGTGAAACATAAAAGTAATTAAGGCAGCTATTTTTTGCTCATGAGTAAACTGGACTAAGTTTAAGCAACAGGTTTTATCAGGGGAGGGAGGGTGGGAGAGCTTCAGTTTGTTCCTAGTCAGAGGCCGTTAGCTAAAAATAGTGTTATGACTGAAAGGATATGGGTGTAGTGGAGCAGGCTTAGAACACAGAGATGAATGGTAGCTGTAGCCTTTGGCCCATAGTCAAAATAGGTATACTGATTTTTAAAAGTAAGTATGCAAGTGAAGGTTGAATGTAGGATTCAACTTTAAGTGTTTAGTCCAAGTACATGTATTTTTAAAACTTTCATATTTGATTCCAACTTGAAGCCCTGTTTAAGAATACCTGATTTTAAATGATAGGTGTACCTTAACCTGTGCTTTATTTTTAAAATCTGTTAATCTTTTTCAGAAAACAATGTTTTGGTTAAATATCAACTCACAATACTCCATAATTTGTTGGGTTTCTTTTTTTTGAAAGCAAGGATAGTTGATAAAATACTTATTTAACATTTCAGTTTTTCATGAAAGCTAACATTCTTTCTGCTCAGATTTGAGTTTGAATCTATGTGTTTTAGTGGGGTTAGGGAGTTTACATAATGCATGATGACAGGTAGCAATTTTTTCTCTATTCCTGGAATTTGTTTCTGATTCTGCCATTTACTGTTTGGCCTTGGATTAATTGGAATAATATATGGGAGGTGTCTGTTATAGAACTTGTCAGCTAAAGAAGTCCAATGATGTAAATGTTAAATGCCTCATCTTCTGCTTCAGGAAACGAACTCTACAACATAATGCCAAAGTGTCAAAAGAGAACTGAAATACACAGCAAATTTCAGGAGAAATTTAGTCAGAGGTTCATGTTCTTGTAAATTCAGCCAACTAATGTTTTAAGAATTTTCCCTAACACTTTTTTATAAATTAACAAAAGTAATTGGACTATTTCATAGATATCTTTAAGGTTAAATGTTGTCTTTTCATCAGCTGTCAGCATTTTCTTTTGAATAAGCAATTTAGTGGCTAACCTCCTTTTCATAGACTCTAATGCTGTCTCACTCTTCAACTAAAATGTCTATATTTTTCTCCATGGCAAAGTTAATACTGATTGTAAGGCACACCATTTAGTAGCCTCGTTTGGGGGAGAATATACAAAATTAAAGCTATACAGTGTGTATTTTCAATGGACAATTCTCTATTTTAATTGTGTAATTATATTTTATAAAGCTTGTACAAGGAACCCTTCTGCAGAGTCTAAATAGTCATCAGTCACTTGGCCTTTATTCATAACATCTCAGTGATATACTGCTGCTTTTTTTTTTTAAATAAATTTTTTAAAAAAATATTTATATATCTTTGGCTGCCTTGGGTCTTCATTGCTGCACGCAGACTTTCTCTAGTTGTGGCGAGCGGGGGCCACCCTTTGTTGTGGTGCTCAGGCTTCTCACTGCGGTGGCTTCTCTTGTTTTGGAGCATGGGCTCTAGGCACGCAGGCTTCAGTAATTGTGGCATGTGGGCTCAGTAGTTGTGGCTCGGTAGTTGCAGCGCACGGGCTTTGTTGCTCTGTGGCATGTGGGATCTTCCTGGACCAGGGCTCGAACCCGTGTCCCCTGCATTGGCAGGCGTATTCTTAATCCCTGCACCACCAGGGAAGCCCCTATACTGCTTTTAATAGTTTACTTTTTTAACTCCTTTAGGCAGTATAATTTCAAGGCATACCCTAAACCAGTTCTCACATTCATATCAGTATCACCTGGAGGTCTTGCAAAACAACACGTGTTGCTGGACCTCATCCTCAGAATTTAAGATTCAGCAATTCTGGAGTGAGGCAGAGAATTTGCATGTCTAAAAAGCTCCTAGGCCAGTGCTGCTGGTCCATGGACCACACTTTAAGAAACACTGTCATAAAATATGAAGGATTGTTTGCATGTCTTGATTTGTTTAATAGTCTTTTTCTAAATTTAATCAGACTTTGA
>NW_006781997.1:286332-323199 GCF_000442215.2 Lipotes vexillifer | reverse complement strand
AGCAGGAAGCTTTGACAGATGTTCAGTGTCTCAATAATAATTTTTCTAGAGTTAGCCAATAAACTTTTTCTAACTTGAAAATAGTAAGATCTATTCTGAGAGAGTTGGCAGTTTCTTTTGCTTCTAATTGTACTACCTGGTATAAGAAAAATATCTGTCAAACATCAGTTTTCTTTTCTGCATCAAAATCTTCTTTAAAGAATTTTAAGTAAAAATAGGGATCTGTATCCAGGCATGCTTGATACTTATCATCAAGACAAATAATTGAACTGAATATCTGATAGATAAATAGGTGGATGGGTGGGTAGGAAGCTAGATATATAGGTAGATATATGGGTAGATGGATGTCCTAGGTACCTCTATATCTTAGGTAGCAGCACCTTTATCACAGGTTGTTCTTCTGCCTGGATGCTGGTATATTTCTTTAAATATCATTGTAAGATGCATCCAAATTTAAAATGTTAATATGTGAGAAATTATGTGACTTAGAATAGAGGACATACAGTACATGCATTAATTTTATAAGACTTGTAATATAGACTAAAGAATTAAGAATCTATGATGGAATATTTCTTGTTTATATTTTCCTTTTAGATTGTCCAGTTTATTGTTACATTGGTTCAGAATAACCAACTTGTGAGTTTAAAACGTAAAAGGTAAGATTTTATAATAATACATTTTGACCTATCTATAGACAACCAAACATTAGAATTTAATCATGGTCTACATTTGCTGAGTATATGCATGTTGTCCCAGATGAACAGTCCTCCCTTGTTAAATTATACTTCTAACATTTCAAGAGTGGTGGTGTTTCCTTCTACTGTCTTCTTGCTGTTTTTGAGAGATTAGGATAGCCTAAATGGTCATTTTACATACATACGGTTTATAAAGAGTTCATCTTTCATTCACATTAGCAAATTATTGTAGCATTAGAAGTCCTCAGTGAGAGAAACTCTTAAAAAGAGGATACATGCTGAAAAAAAGCATAAAAAGTTTTTACTTGATATCTCATGTTTAATCCACTCACAAGGGTCTTTAAAAACCTGTACATTGACCATGGGTTGTGATACCCATAAATGTCAGTAACTACCTTTGTCACAATTAAAACATAAGGAAAACAGTGGACAAAGGAATAGGTAGAAGGAGAAAAAGATTATCTTGTAAGGCAAAGGATTTTAGCAGAGCTTGGTTATACTTACAGCTTATGCTGTAGAATTAACTCTACTTCCACTGAGTCCTTGTGATATTACCTACTTTTTACTATGTAAGTACCATAGAGTTATATAGTTCAGTCAGCAATGAAGTATATTTGGGTAGAGTAATTTATAATGTTTATTATAACAAAGATAACACAGAAGAATGGAGAAGTAAAAGCCGTAGATACACTATCCCCCATACCCCTCCCAAGAGGTAATCGTAAGAGTTCCTTGTGTACTGAAATTTTTTATTCATTATTAAAATGAGTGTGTTTATATGTGGGTAAATTATTAGAAGCAATTTAAACTCCATGTATGTTTGCTCACTGAACTTCATGTATATCTTCTGATTTTCAGACCTCTACTTCTAAACACTAATGGAGCTCAAAAGAAGAATTTGTTTCAGCACATAGTGAAAGAACCAGCTGATAATCACCATCATAAAGTAATTTTTAAAATTCTGTTTTATATTTATTATCTCAAACTAAATTTTATTACAGCAGTATGTCATGCATTTGAAAAAGTTTAGTGAATAATCTAACTGTTCATCCTCCAGCTTTTAAAAATCACGACATTTTTTGTCATTTGCTCTAGATTATTTTAAGAGATAAACTATTACAAATATAGTTGTCTCAGTCACCTGTTCCCAAGTTCATTTTTCTCTCCCTCTCCAGTCTCCCCTGTCACCCAGAGATAAATCACTATCTTGAAGTAGTATGTGTCATTCCCATGGCCATTTGATGTGTGAATCCATGAACAATATTTGGTATTATTTTGCATATGTCTAAGCTTTATATAAATGATATTATTTTGTACATATCATTTTGCAGTGTGGCCTCTTTCACTTGGTCTTGCTTTTGAGATTTATTAAACACAGAGATTTAGTTGATCTTAACTACTATATGAGATTAATTGAATATTATAATAATGTAATTATGCACTTGTCCATTGGTTATTTTAAGTTGTTTCCAACTTTTATTATAAATGTGTACAGACCTAGACTCTTTTACTGTAGCAATTTCAAAAAATATTTTTGTTTACCTTCATTTTTTCACAAGCTCTCTGGGTAAATTGTCAAACTTATACCCAGTGGCAATTAGTTGAGTCCAGACTTCTTTTAATATCTGATTATCATTGTTAATTTCAAATCTTAGAATTCTAAATACTGCTTTAGATTTATTATTAAAGTATTGAGATTTTTGTTCCCAGGCAAGTCAGAGTTAACCTGACATCTGGTTCCTCTTCCCACTGTTTAAATAATCAAGCATACCTCTTTTTAGGATTGAAGACTCATGTAAATGGTGAAGATTTCTTAATTTAACTTGATTTGCATCTTTTGCCTCTGTATTATCTAGAGTTGAAATTGATAGAATTTTCTATTATAATAATGACTTTAGTTTGCTTTGGAGAATTGAATGTTTTTTTATTAGTGTATCCATGGTCTGAATATAGCTGTAGCTGAGTTTAAAAAGATAATAATTGCTAAAATGCCAGACTGACATTTGGCTGTGGAATAGTTGAAGTGTTTTTTTCCCCCTATTAAAGAAACCATTTAATGAGTAAGAATAAAACATGGCATCAAACAGAGTAGCTTGAGATGAAATAATCCCCATCAGCCCAGTGGTTATGTTCGAGATTTCTGATGATGTCCTAAGACTTTTTTACTCTTTGGGTATAAAAAATGCTTTAAAATTTGAAGATCTTTTCATAGAAACATTCTGAGGCATGTCATCTTTAGGGTCCCTTACAGTAAAAGAAATAGTTAAGTAGCATGCAGATAATACATCTCATACCTCTGTAAATTGGTACTTCTAATACCAATTTAGTGTATAAGTCCCATAAGGGCAGAAAACATATCTGTTTTGCTTACCATCGTATCTCAGTGCCCAGTTAACATTTTTTAAATGGTATGTTGTTTGGTAGTCAAAATAATTTTCAGTTTTTTGATGTATTTTCTACCTGATTTTTTAGGTTCCACACAGTAGGACTGAAGGTTTAAAGCCAAGGGAGCGGATTTCAGATGATATCATTATTTATGACGTTACTGATGATAATGCAGATGAAGAAAATATCCCAGTTATTCCAGAAACTAATGAGGATGTTATATCTGATCCCTCCAAGTAAGGAGATTGTGAAATACAATTTTTGAAAATATTACTCTTTTTTTATCAGAGATCTAAATTTAAAACTACTTTATTCTTTGATAAACTAATATCTGACTCATATTTTAATTATTGAACTGAAAAATTAAGCCAAATTATTCAAGCACATAACCCCCCTCCCTCCAGCAAAAAGACTCCCAGCAAAAAGTAATGAGAATTCATTCTTATTTTTAAAGTTTGGAGTTAAAGACCTTTAATTGATTCTTTGTGGTCTTATATTATATGAAGTATCAATATTTTTCATTAAACTACACACCCAAGAAAAGCCTTTTGACAGGTGGTTTGGGGAGAGAGTTTCCATGGAGAGTGACTGGATAGGGTGAATTTATTGAATTAGTCTGAGAATGTAATTGGTTATTTCTCATATTGCTGATCTAGCTGTAGCCAGTACCCTGATATTGTCATTGTTGAAGATGACAATGAAGATGAATATGCACCTGTCATTCAGAGTGGAGATCAGAGTGAACCAGCCAGAGAATCCCTAAGTTCAGGCAGTGATGGCACCAGCCCTCTCATGTCTAGTGCCGTCCAGCTAAATGGCTCATCTAGTCTGACCACAGAAGATCCTGTGACCATGATGGATTCCATTTTAAATGATAACATCAATCTTTTGGGAAAGTGAGTCTCATCTAAAGGTTGTCTAAATTTATTTGCTTTCTTTGTTTACTTCACATGTTCTTTTTCTCTTTGAATGATTTTCCTTTCAGGTTATGAACCTATGTAGTCAACCTTTCTGTTCTGGTTAGTGCTGAGCTCTGCAGATGGTATTTTGAGAAAGATTTAATTATCCCAAGAGCAGTCTTGGGATCTTCTTGTCAATTCCTCAGATTTCTGTAATGAAGTACTTGGTTTTGAATGTCTTAAAAAAGTGTGTATGATTGTGTGTATTTGTGTTTTTATCAGGACTGTGGAATAATACAGTCTCTATGAAGGAACTTATTTTATAGAAAAAGAAAACTAGAAGTTAGTAGCAATATAACCAGTAGTAAGAGGTTAAACATTTTATAATTTATAGTATAGAGGAAAAAGATAAATCAGGCTGGGTTATTGCAGAACCTTTTTTCTTTAAATACTAAAGTTTTGTATAAAGGCTGTGGGTTCTCAATTAACAAAGTTTTTTTGAATCCTAAATAGTGAATAGGATCTTTTAAGGTTAAGAATTGGTAAGGATTCAGCAATTGCTAGGAATATTTTGCCTAGCTAGACTGCAGTGTGATTTTAAACATAAAAGCAAGGAAACCTAATATTTGATTTTTTTAAAATCTTTTTTCCTTAGGGTTGAGCTGTTGGATTATCTTGACAGTATTGATTGCAGTTTAGAGGACTTCCAAGCCATGCTGTCAGGAAGACAGTTTAGCATAGACCCAGATCTCCTGGTCGATGTAGGTACTTTGAATATTCTTTGTTGTACTAGCAGTTTGTGTATTTATGTATAGTATTTATAAATCAGTGCATCATATTCTTGAATTCTACACTGTTTTTGCAGTTTGCTTTTTTAAATGAATGGTTTTGTTTATTAGAATGAACAGATGGGTTCAGGAAAGTGAAGGAGGGTGATCACTATTTGTCTCTGAGTAGAAGTTCAGTTAATCCCTGTGTAACAACATATCAACTCTGTTCAACAGTACTATTAAATCCAGGTCTTGTCTGGACTTGTTGCTGTGTTATGTTTTGCTCTAGAGTAAATTGTCATTGAATAGAAATCAGTGGAAATAGTATAAATAATTAGCCAGGAAACAGCATGGAGGCACTTCTTAATACTTTGGGAATTAATGTTTTTTTTTGTTTTTTTGTTTTTTTGTTTTTTCTTGCGTTATGCGGGCCTCTCACTGTTGTGGCCTCTCCCATTTGCGGAGCACAGGCTCCGGACGCGCAGGCTCAGTGGCCATGGCTCACGGGCCCAGCCGCTCCGCGGCATGTGGGATCTTCCCGAACCGGGGCACGAACCCGCGTCTCCTGCATCGGCAGGCGGACTCTCAAGCACTGCGCCACCAGGGAAGCCCTGGGAATTAATGTTTTTCAGTCAAATGTATTATATGTTATTATATTTAAAATTTTTTTGTATTGAGTCCTAAGATTCCCCTATTCCAGTCCTCACCACCACCTATATGAACTTGATTCCTATGTTGTCTGGACTTTGAATCCTTGTCTATCATTTCTGGTACTAACCTTGCTCTCTTTTCTCTTGTTCCTACCACTCCTCTCTCTCTTACCTAAAGCTTTCTATGTGGCCTGGTCTCATCCAGATGAATCTTGTTCTTTGCCCTATTTCCATTTCCTGTTGTGAACATTTTCTGTTGTGTTCTTTTTTTTTTTTTTTTGCGGTACGCGGGCCTCTCACCGTTGTGACCTCTCCCGTTGCGGAGCACAGGCTCCAGACGTGCAGGCTCAGCGGCCATGGCTCACGGGCCCAGCCGCTCCGCGGCATGTGGGATATTCCCGGACCGGGGCACGAACCCGTGTCCCCTGCATCGGCAGGCGGACTCTCAACCACTGCGCCACCAGGGAAGCCCCTGTTGTGTTTACTTGAAAAGTTTTGTTGTTCTTTGTTTTGCATTTTTTTCCTTAAAATACAGCTTCTCTCACATCAGAGGATTCTACAGTTTGTCAGTGTCACATGACTTATTTTTCCTAAATCATCAGTGCCTCACAGGATGGATTTCACCTTCTTTGAAGATTTCCTTTCCATGTTATTCTCTTAAATGAATGCAACATCCATGTTAATGACCTATTTGGACTTGTTTAACAGTAACTTGACAGCCCTTCTTGATTCTATCAGTCTTTGTCCCCAATCTGAATCCTGAGACCTTTTAGAATATCTCTCCCTTAGATCACTAAGAAGGAAATAAAATCCTGTAATTCTGACTCTACAAATCCTCACAGTCTTCAAGTAGGTCATTTTAATTTAACTTTGGAACAGCTGTCACGTTCTTTTGTCCTCACGACCTTATCCAGCCAACACTTCCCTATTCACAGAGCATAATTCACCATGCCCTGGTACTCTCATCAGCTGTGGAATCTCATATCCTTTCTTCTTAGAGGAAGTACTTCCTTTTTAAAGCCAGTTTGTACACCTGCCCCCCGCCTCTCTGTTTTTCTCTCTCTATCCTTGATCTTTTCCAACTGCCTTCAGTGGGTACAGATCATCTCCATTTTGATGTGTTGCTCTGCTCATTTACCATTCTGCTTCTCCAATCCTTTTACTACAAAACTGTAGAAATGAGTGGCTGTATTCGTTACTTTTTTTTTTCACTCTATATATTTCCTTTGAAACCCTGGATTGTCTTGCTTATTTACTCAAAGCCTGTGCTGTCTTGGTATATCCACTGTAAGTAGCCTGCAGCTTTTTTTTTTTTTTTTCTTCAAATTAAGCCACTGGGCTAGTGGAAGAAGGTTTGTTTTGAATCAGACAGATTTGGGTTCCATTTTTGGCTCATGTTACTTACTAGCTAAGTTGGGAAAGTTAACCTCTCTTGCTTAGTTTCCCCATCTGTTAAACATGGCTGATGCCTGACATGAAGGGCTTTTGTAAGGATTATAAGTAATTAACACTATTACTGTTTAACACTATTGGTTTTCTACTGTAGAACTTTTCCTGTTGATTTTAAAGGCACTGGACCTCTTTGTTCTCTTTGTATCTCCCTAACCATTCTGTTTCCTCTAAGAGCTTTCCTTTTTCTTGCTGTCTTCTACTTGTGGATATTCCCCAAGGTACCTAGTCTTTTATCCTGTTTTTTCCTACCTCTCTTCTTTTTTCTATCCTGCCTCTCTGGAGGGATTTTGGCTTGTAGGATTGCTCTCAAATGTATATCTCCAGCTCTTAATATTTTTTAAAGTAACCTTTGCTTGAATTCTAATTCCATGCCTTTGGGATCATCAGATAGATCTTGCCTTAAATTATTTGTTTTTAACACCAAACCTTTGTTTATTTTCTAAACTAGCTACCTTTTTAAGCTTTATTTTCTGTAGTGGTATCAGTCTTCTGTTTACCCACACAGGATAGTAATCACAGTAATCTTGGTTTCTTTATCTCCTTGTTCACCAGGGCTGTGTATTTTCCAAAATAACATTCACAAACCGTCCCTACTTTCTTTTGGGTTGGCCAGAAAGCACCTTCGGTTTTTAAGTAAAAATAAGACAATTTTTCATTTTCACCGAGAACTTTATTGAACAGTATATTCACCATTTTGTTCCACTACCTTCTGCCATTTTTCATACACCTTCATAATTCCATCTTCCCAAAACTTTTTATCTTTTTGAGTAAAGAACTATTCCAGGTGCCTTTTACAGTCTTCCAGGGAATTGAATATTTTTCCATTAAGAGAATTCTGTAAAGATCGAAGTAAATGGAAATCTGAAGGTACAATATCTGGAATATGGCTGATGAATCCGAACTTCCCAGCCAAGCTGTAACAGTTTTTGCCTGGATATCAAAGAAACATGTAGTCTTGCATTATCCTGATGGAAAGATTATGAGTTTTCTGTTGACTGATTCTGGATGCTTTTCGTCAAGTGCTGCTTTCAGTTGGTCTGATTGGGAGCAGTACTTGTTGGAATTAATCGTTTGGTTTTCCAGAAGGAGCCCATAACAGAGGACTCCCAATCCCACTACTTCACCTTTGGATGAAGACAGGCCTTTGGTGTGGTTGGTGGTGGTTCATTTCACTTGCCGCATGATCTCTTCTGTTCCACATTATTGTACAGTATCCACTTTTCATTATTGTATGGTATCCACTTTTCATCACAATTTGTTTTAAAAAGGAATGTTTTCGTTACATTTAAGTAGAGAATCACATGTAGAAATATGTTCGAGAAGGTTTTTTCACTTAACATATGTGGAACCCAAACTTCTAAGCGATTAACATATATATTAACATAACAAACTTCATAGTGACTTTCAGTGCTCAATTTGAATATTTTGAATATGTCAGCTATCTGCCACGTGGTATAATGTTGCTTGTTCTAATTAATGTCTCGATTTGATCACTATCAACTTCAACTGGTCTACCCAACCGTGGAGCATCGTCCAGCGAGAAATCTCCAGCACGAAACTTTGCAAACTACCTTTGACATGTTCAGTCAGTCAGTCACAGCACCTTCTCCATACACTGCACAAATCTTTTTGTGCATTTCAGTTGCGTTTTTACCTTTCTTGAAATAGTGAAGTATAATATGCTGAAAATGTTGCTGTTTTTTCTTCCGTCTTCAATATTAAAATGACTACATAAGAATCCACCAATTTTAATTTTTTTTTTAAATGCACGCTGATATGACAGCTGTCACAATACAGTCTAGCAAGATTGTTTCAAATGAAGTTAAAGACAACTAAGTGCTACTAGAGCCATCTTACAGAAAAACCAAACGAACTTCTGGGCCAACCCAATATTTTCACTGTTGCCTCTCATCTAAGACCTTCATTGTTTACTTCATCCTTGAATTTTGGGGTATTGTCATAAATAAAAAATCTACCCATAGGTTGCCTTATTCTCTGAGATGGCAGAGAACACGTGTAATAAGTATGCTGAGAAGCTCATGGGTTCTTGCTGCAGAGTTCAGTACAAGTGACCCAGTGTGGAATCAGTAGGAGAGACTTGACCTTAGAATTCAACTGTGTCAGCTCCTCATACATGATCTATTTTCCTACTTCAGACCATGCGTCTGCTGGGAATACATGAAGATATCCCTGAGTCAGTGGGTAGAGGGATTGAGGCAAAGAAGGAGTGAGGAGTTTATACTGCTGGTCCTCCTCAGATGCCACTCTCAGTAGGGACAAAATCTGGTCAGGCCTCTGAGGCAAGTACAAGCTGAACTGGTAGAGATTGGCAGTGATGTATAGTTACCTACTCTTAAGAAACTGAGTCTCTTCCTCTTCATGGATCAGTAGGAGGAAAAGTTATGAAAGGAAGAAATGTTAATGAAAGGAAGAGAAGAGCTGGGGATATTTTTAGGGCTACAATGAATGTGGAACTTTAAGGAGAGGAATCAGTGTTTAGAGAGGGTGGAGGAGCGTCTCTGCATTTCATTCTATTCTGCAAACCATTTGGTGTGCTCATTCTCTTAAAATGCTTTAGTCAGTATATTTCATTACTCAGGCCACTCCCAAGTCTCTTATTGCTGACAGAATGTCCTGTCCATTCATTGGCCTTGCCGTACCTTTTGAACCGTATGTATACAACTTACTATTCAACTCAGGACTTCTGCATTATTTGGACTTATCATCTTATTTGTAGAACTTACCTCACAACCATTTCTTGCTCTCTGTTGTTGCTAATGCTGTAACAATGTACTCCTTCATCCTCTCCTTTTTAAGTCCTAACCATTCTCCAGGAACTACATGTCACATAGTTTTATCAAGACTTTCTGTTTCATCTGAGGGACGGGGTGTGTGTGTGTGTCTGTTTTCCTTTACTTAGCTCCTTAGTACTTTTGAGCCCCACCATCCATTATTATTGTAATACTGGATTGTATCTGATCATATGTTGCTATTTGATGTTCTTCTTATTTTGCCTTTTAGATTGTAAGCTCCTGGTGAGCAGGAATAGTGTCTTCATCTTGTATTCTTCATGATGTCAGTTATTTCTTAGATGCTCAATAAATCCCTGTGGACTGGATGACTTTGAAGCTTATGACATAAACAAAAGTTATGTTTGTAAAGTGACTGGTCTGAGGAGTGCAGTAGGCAGTGGTCTTTGCATTTATGGCTTCCCTTGCTAGGTGAGGTGAAAAGAACCAACACGGAGTTAAGCCATTTGGTCAGAGGGCTCTACTTGAGGTGTAATTTAGGAACCACTGTCATAGAGCAGATTCTATAAGTTTATCACATAATTAGCAGGTAGTCAGTGAAGGCTCTTGTCAGGGCAAGGGACTCAGCCCTGGGTGCCATTTAAGGCCAGAGGCTTTTAGGGAGGAAAAAATAAAGGAAATGAAGGAGAGGGTAGGTGGGGAAAACCACTATTTGTCTCAAGTGATTTACCCTACTACTTTATAGAATAGAAATTCTTAAAACAGCTAATGCATGGGCTAGCTTGCTCTGCTTTTGTTTTTCTTTCCGCTTTCCTGCTTTTCTCTTCCAAACTTATTTTACTATATGGAAACTTCCTAGTGCAGGAGCTACATCTTTTCACCCAAGATGGCTGTATAGAAATTTTGAACACACAGTTAATTTTTTTTAAATATTTTTTAAACTTATCATCTTTCTTGTTTGGTCTTTCAGCTTTTCACTAGTTCTGTGCAGATGAATCCCACAGATTACATCAATAATACAAAAGTAAGTTTTAATTTGTGTTGCTCAGGACCCGTAGCTGTAAGAATTTGAAAACAGTCCTAGTAAGTAGAGAGCAGTATCACTCCCAGTTACAAAAAGCATTTTATATTCTTACCTAATACATGTGATCAAGATAATAAAATTCTAGATGAAAAATTAGCTTTTGGTTATGGGGTGAATCATTGCCCAGTTCTTCTGTGCCTTGTGCTATTAAGTACCAGTGTGAAATCAGCCCTCAATGTGCTGGGAGATAAACTGACTAAATTTGGCATATTCAGGTATATCACTGAAAAAAATTATTAGAATATGATTTCTTCATGTTCTGTGTCTTCATTTTACATTCTTATTCCATCTATAAATAACTTCTCAGCATTTTTTTATTGAAAATTTAAGGGTACCCGTATTTTAAAATAAGTTCCTTCATTTTATTAGCATACAGTAAAAGCACAGGGATTTATACTATTTGTAGGTAAGGTGAGTTGAAACAGTGAAGTATGGATTTTGGACTTCTTTTTTTAAGTAATTGTTTTATTTTCTTAAATGTATAGTACCTGCAGTTGGGATTAGCAGACGTTAACAAATTCTTTAGAACTGGTTTTTAATGAGTAATAAGAACAGTGTGCAGTTGTTAGAGCAGACCTTTAGAAATCATTCTGTTTCGTTGTATAGCTTATTGTCTTGAGTAGGTATATACTTCATTTATCTTGTATTTATACCAAATTGTTCTGTAATCCCTGTTTTTCGTTGAATAAAAAGGTAAATCAGGTCCCCTGAAATGTGTACAAATTCTAGATTAGTGGAATCAAAATTTTTATTCTTGTTCTTTATAGTAAAAAATGAACACATATTAAATAAATATGAGGTATAAGAGTGAGGAGGTAGAATTTTTCTGACCATTGTCATGTGTGAGGATGGCCTGACCACATTTTCTACATTTTCAAAGTTATAGCCTGGGTAACTTAAAGTTGAAGGAATTTGTGAATTTTTGAACTAGAAGGTTGATTATACATTCAGTATTTGGATGATTTATATCAGGGGTTGTCATACTTTTTCTGTGAAGACTAAATATTTTTGGTTTTGCATGAAGCCAGGTGTTCTCTGCAGTTTGTAGTGCAAAAGCAGCCGTAGACAATACATAAAAGAATGAGTATGGCTGTGCTTCTGTAAAACTTTACTTTCAGTAAAGTCAGGATGCTGAATTTGGCATTTGGACTATAGTTTGGCTAGGCTTATATTATAATAATCTGTAGACCATGTCAGTACTGTGTTTCAGTAAATATATTATTGAATGTTAGACCTTAAGTTGAATGAACCCATATCATGCATTCATTTAGTGAATGTGCTGTACTGTTTGTTTATTGTTAGACATTGAGTCGTTCTCTATTCTTGAATCATCTCCTGTTCCCAGAAGCTTTTAGAAATAGCAGTTAAACAGCAAGTTTACATATTGCTCTATAGTACTATAGAAAAATTAAAATTAAGAGTGATTTTTTATCATAATTATAGAATCTAGATTGTTTTTAAATAATTGACACATCAGCTGTCATTCCCTTGCTCATGACAGGTATTTTGTGACATGTATTACAGCACTCTTTACTAATGAGTCAGGATGCCTTATACTCCTCACTGTAGCAGTCTAAGTGGTCACTACTAATAAGCAGCAGTTTGTATGGGAGATGAAACCCATTTGTCATCCTGGTTCTAATATGCATTTAGAATAACAAGAGTGGCATCCTTGGAAAATACCTATTTTAGGAAGTAGAAAAATACAGAAGGTATTATTTCATTAATGTTTATTTATTGTGAATGCTAAATGAGAAATATTTTAATGTAAATTTTGGTGGAAGTTTAAGTAGTTTTTATTATGTCTTGGAGTCATTATTATCTATGAAGTCTGGAAACTTGTACTGCTTAATTTTGTGATGAATATCAGGGAAATTATAGGAATTAGTATGTTTGTTACATCATATATAGTTTACAAGTGTGCAGATATCTGGGACTTACAGCTATTCAGGAAAAATTGTGAACCTCAGCACCTCAGTTTGAACATCGTTGAAAAGAGCACTGAAGAACTTAACATTTAAAGATTAATCCCCTTACAATCAGATGTAAGGAGAGAAGACAGTGGTTGAAAGAAGCAATTTAAATGACAGAAAAGAATTGAAAGAGCCAAAAGAGGAAATGAAGAAACACCACCTCAACTTTGAGGCTTCCAACTATAGGGATAAATAGTTTGAAGGATGTTATCCTGAGCTACTGTAAACGTGTTCAGTTATGCTAAATAGTCTGTTTGTGAGTGAAAAGAAATGTGTAATACGTTTTAAATCAAAGCTGTTTAAAATGAATTTAATTGTTTAAAGAATTATCTCTTCATTAGCAATTAGAAACTAGCCATCTTTGATTCATTACCATCTTCTACTCTTGTCAAATTCTGTCTGTTCTACTGTTGAAATGCTCCCTCCTTTTTGCACTTAGTGTCATCCTAGTTCAGGTTCTTTGTTTCATCCACCTGATGACAGCAGTAGTTTTCTTAGCCAGTTTCATTACCTCTACTCAAATCTCTTTCTCTCCCTAGTTCATCTTTCCTGATGCTCCCCTTTCCCATATATTTCAGAGAACATACCAATATTCTTATATTTTACCAGTTTTTAATTTTTTGCTATTTTTCAGGAACATATAAAATATGAGACAAGTATTTTTATATTATTTTTTCTCTTTTAGTCTGAGAATAAAGGATTAGAAACCAAGAGCAATGTAGTTCAGCCAGTTTCAGAAGAGGGAAGAAAATCTAAACCCAAAACAGGTAGGTATAAATGTAGTATTCGTTTTTTTAAATAAAGATTTCTATGTAGAAACTGTGGGCCAAGGAAGGTTTTGCCATGCTTAACAATTGAACACAGATTTGTATTAGTCTCAGTTCTATGCATAACGTATCAAGGTTCCAGCACATAAAGGAAATTGAATTGGTGTGGTAATAGTTCTTAAAGATTGTCATTTTTTCCCCCCTATTTAACTTCAGGAGAACTGAAAGAACCCTCAGTTCTTAATTGTTGAATAAAAGTATACATTTTCTGACTTGTACATTTTTAAATTTACTGACACAAAGTGTGATATTTCTTGTTTGGCTATATAAGGGTAATGATTGCACATATGCACATCTGCTTCTGTTTTTTCCACCATATAGCTTGAACTCTATATAAGCTGGTGATAAAAGATCAGTCTTCTTATCTTTGTTATAGATAAGCAGCTTATACAGTACACTGCCTTTCCACTTCTTGCATTCCTCGATGGGAACCCTGCTTCTACTGTTGAACAGGGGAGTACAGCATCATCAGAAGTTATGTCCTCTGTAGATAAACCCATAGAAGTTGATGAGCTTCTGGACAGCAGCTTGGACCCAGAACCAACCCAAAGTAAGCTTGTTCGCCTGGAGCCATTGACTGAAGCTGAAGCTAGTGAAGCCACACTGTTTTATTTATGTGAACTTGCTCCTGCACCTCTGGATAGTGATATGCCACTTTTAGATAGCTAAATCCCCAAGAAGTGGACTCTACGTGTATATATTCATCAAAATGATGAACTATTTATTTTAAAGTATCATTTGGTACTTTTTTTTGTAAATTGCTTTGTTTCGTTTAATCAGATACTGTGGAATCAAAAGCACCTTTTGCTTTTCTCACTAACCACACACTCTTGCAAAGCTTTCAGATGTTACTCAGCTACGTAGGTACATAAGATTTGATGCGTTAAATCACAGTATTGGCATATCTTTAAGTTGGATTCAAATGGCCATTTTTCTCCAATTACAGCAAATTGGATTTGTTTTTTACATGTATGTTCATTAACCCCAGTTAAACTTTTTGTTTCTTTTGTTTTACTTGTTGATGCTGTCTTGTTTGCATTGAGTGTAAGTCACTATAACTAATGGTAGAACTCCTAAAGCTTTCTCTGTTCCAGTTGCTTTTATTAAGTATTTTTCACTTGACTTCTTTATAAAACTGGGAACATAAAGTGCCTGTATCTTGTAAAACTTCATTTGTCTCTCTTGGTTCAGAGAAGCTCATTCATGTCCAACAGGAAAGGCAATGTGTACTTGAGTGCTTGCTGTCTGAGGCAGTCGCAGCTCCGTGTACATAGAAGGGGGGTGGGTGCCGTCAGCCCATCCACCTCGCTGGACTAGTTTTAAGTAAAAGTTTTCCGGTTTGTTTGTGTTTTTTTGAAGCATAATATTTAGTAAAATAAATATAATGAATGTTGCGTACTAGTGTCTGTTATGTGTCTTCTTTGGAGGTGACATCCATGTGACAGTTTTTCCTTTTCATAGGAAGTAGACAGACTTAAACTGTAAACTTTGTCTGTTGTCCATTATTCTTCATATGAGTCATACCAAGATCTTTGTGCCTCATCTCAGAAGACAGACTGTGTATTGCAACAAGGAAGAAATTTAATGCCTCCAAATTTAAAAATTATGCTGGCTTGCTTTCTATGTTGCTAATAAAGAACTGAGAAAAGTATGCTTCCAGTTGTCCCAAATTAGGTAAGAACATTATCACTGGATGCCAAGGGCCTATAATTTTTGCCCTGAGAGAAGATAAGAGAAACAGTTAAATCACTTCTTTCCTTTGGAACACTTGCTCAGAAGAATTAGAGGGACTTAATGCAAGGCCAGGGCACTATCACTTGAAGAATTGTACCTTCAAGCAGAGGACTGAAAGCAGTGAGCTAGTATCTGAATATTTTCTAGGGCAGTTGGATGAGCAATTGCCAAGATGGCCTTCCTGTTGGTTATAGTCTCAGTATCTTGGAACTTCTCTTACTGTGATGTAAAATTTCAAATAAAGCATAGCACAGAGGGATAAGAAACCCTTCCTTAGCAGATCCTAAAATACTTGGCTCTGACAGTGGGATCTTGGTGAACTAATTTAAGAACCCAGAACAGTTTTCTGCGTAAGCTTTAGAGGTCACTTTCTTAGAGATTGTTAAGGTGTGAAGAGCTTAGAGACTCAGAAGAGAGCTTCAGAGGCTTTTTCTTTTTCGCTTCGCTTCCTCACTGTGGGATATGATTAAGTTTCTTCTCCTTTGGGGATAACTCTAGAAGTATTTAAAAAATAATTTTGAAAACCTTATACCTCCTAGTACTTTTTAAGGTGACATTTAAATTTTTTCATCTTAAGTATTAGGGAAGAATTTAGGATAGTGTTAAATACTGCCATTTGAAAAAATAGTTGTTACGTGCTTTTAAATGTATCTGAAAGAATCTAAATACCATAGTGATTTGATGTTCATCATCCATTCCACTTCCTCCAAAGAATTTTATCCTACTTTTATTATGCGTGACAGTCATACATTGAAGATAATTGTTGCACTTCTCTGCAACTAAATTTGAAATTTTATTCTGTAACCTTAAGATTCTAAGCATTAAAGTTTGTCTCCAATTATAAATACACAATTGATTAAAACAGTATAAACCATGTGGCAGAGACTGTTAACTGATTGCTGAACCATTTCCTATCATGCAGTTAGATTATTTCCACCTTTGTAAACAGGGTAGCTATGTAATTGAATTCTAATAAATCAGGAAAAGTGATGTTCAGAACTTGCAGGTCTGGTCTGTGAACATCTCCCCCATGCAACAACCCTCCTCACCTTTTACCCACCTACTAGCTTGATGCAGAGGAGTATGCGGCTTCTGAGTATACACACGAGAAGGAAGAAACCTGGCTTCCTGAATCGCCGCTTAGAGGAGAGCCACCCATCAATCCTGGGTATTCATTTAGACTTCAGGTGGGGTGGGGGTGTGGACTAACCTTTATTATATTCTGTCTCTGAATTTTGGGGGACTGATCTGTTAGAGATTTTAGTGTTCGCTAATAGAATATAGTCCAAATGTTGATGAACTGTTAAACATACAAAGTGAAATTTTACCAGAAATACATCTTTTTGTGGGGTGAACAGATCTCAGGGATTTTTTTTTCCCCAGATGTTTTATTATCTGGGAGTAAGTTTATATCAATAAGAGCATCAATTTTTTTTTGTTTTTATAGAGTCCTAAGAAACTTTTATAATATAAAGAAGAGAATAGAAGGGATTTTGTTACAGCAGTGTCACTCAGTTATTTGAAGTCCTTCAGAATTCACTAAGTATTTTAAAATTTATTAACTGGTAATTTCATTAGATCATCCTGATTCAATTTCATTGAAAGAAATAAAAATCACCTAAGGATTTTTTAAACCAGTGTCGTTCTCTTACCAATATTTAAAATTGTCTCTACTTCTGTGTTTAGCGGTTTTATCCAAAGTGCCTTGGTATTAAGATTCAGAATGAATTAAGAGGTATTATATATCCTTTGTTTTGTCAAATGTGAAAAGAGTAATTGTTAAGAGGGATGATGCCTTGTCCTGAGGCATCTTTTCAAGCACATCAACTTTAGGAAATTTCCATGAACACATGGAAATTGAAGATCTGGAAACTGATTCCTTTAAAAGTAACCTAACTTGTGTTTACTGCAGAAAGTCTGTGTGCTGTTTGGAAAACAAATAGCACAGTATGAATACTTTAGAGGGTACCCCTCATGTTCATCCCACCTCCAAGCTTCTTTTGCCTCTGGGATACAAGTAGGCCCACAGGAGTGCCTGTGACTTAGAGCTAAGTGTTCTTTTGGGGTGTGTCACTGTGTGTTTCATAGGGATGGTATATACTCAGGAATTTAGAGGCTGAAGTGTTGAGAACAAAAGGTCCACAGACTGGGAAAATGACACATGATGAACATACATAAAATGCTACATTTGAGAATTAGAGCCTAATTGAAATATCAAGCATACATGAAACATTTTGAGAATCACTTGCATATTAGGCCATAAAGCAAGTCAAGTTTCAGGGAATTGGTTTCACACAGACTAACTACAATACAAATAAGCTAGACCTTGACAATTTTGAGGCACACTGGCATGATATTTTGTAGTGCCCCTCAATTTGGGGTTACCTGATGTTCTTTCCCAGTAGACTGGGATTATGGGTTTTGGGAAAGATCATGGAAGTGAAGTGCCACTTTCAACACATGAAAGGTAAATGCTATCAACCTGATTTTTCACTGCTGATACTAACCTTGACTTACTAGATTGCGCCCAAAGCTTCTGTAATACCTCTTGTGCAGTCTCAAAACCAACCCAAGCAGCCCGATTTTGGACTTGTCAGCCTCTGTAATTTGTACACACACACACACACAAACACGTACCCTGTTGGTCTGTTTCTCTGGAACAGGATAGTACTAAAAAGGGTGTAACAATGGCCAAATAGTGACAAGTTGTCTATTTAGGTCTTCTGCCCATTTTTTGATTGGTTTTATTTTTTTAAATATTAAGCTGTATGAGCTGTTTGTATATTTTGGAAATTAATCCCATGTCAGTAGCATCATTTGCAAATAGTTTCTCCCATTCTGCAGCTTGTCTTTTGTTTATGGTTTCCTTTGCTGTGCAAATGCTTTTAAGTTAAATTAGGTCACATTCATTTACTTTTATTTCCATTACTCTAGGAGATGTGTCCAAAAAAGTGCTGCAATTTATGTCAGTGTTTTGCCTATGTTTTCCTCTAAGAGTTTTATATTACCTGGTCTTACATTAGGTCTTGAATCCATTTTATTTTTGTATATGGTATTAAACAATGTTCTAATTTCATTCTTTTACACGTAGCTGTCCAGTTTTCCCAGCACCACTTACTGAAGTGACTGTCTTTTCTCCATTGTATATTCTTGCCTTTGTCATAGATTGTCCACAAGTGTGTGGGTTTATTTCCAGGCTATCCTGTTCCATTGATCTATGTGTCTTTTTGTCCCAGTGCCATACTGCTTTGATTACTGTAGCTTTGTAGTATAGTCTAAAATCAGGGCACATGATTCCTCCAGCTCATTTTCTTTTTCAGGATTGTTTTGGCTATTCAGGGCTTTTTGTGTTTCCATACAAATTAATTTTTTTTCTGTTCCAGTTCTGTGAAGAATGCCATTGGCAACCTGATAGGGACTGCATTGAATCTGTAGGTTGCTGTGGGTAGTATGGTCATTTTAATACTGATTCTTCCAAGCCAAGAACATGGTATATCTTTCCATCTGTTTGTGTTGTCTTCACTTTCCCTCATCTGCATCTTGTTTTCAGAGTACAGGTCTTTTGCCTCCTTAGGTAGGTTTATTTCTAGGTATTTTATTCTTTTTGATGCAAAGGTAAATGGGATTGTTTCTTTAATTTCTCTTCCTGATATTTCATTGTTATGGAATAGAGCATTTTTTTATTATTTTTTTTAATACTATCTATTCTTAATTGTCAGAGTAAGAAGCATCAGTTGGCCACTCAGGGAAAAAATGCCTGGAGGACACAGCAAGTGTAGAGTATCTATCAATCAAATGAATTAAAAATATTCTCCAAACTTAACTGGTCTCCCTCCTGAGGGTTCTTTAGGAGAACACCACTTGAATTACCTTTGAGATCCACTCAGGTGTTTCTTACAGAGGACCAAAAGGGTAAATATTACCTTAAAAACGACTCAGTTTTTCAGTACAGAAAATGGTCAGTTAACCCTTAGTGTCACGTTCTTTAATACACAGGAAGAAAGTAGATCTGAATATTATACCACCTAAATTCAAACTGCTAAAGAATTAATACACCACACACTTTCTCTGAATTCATTTATTTAAAGATAGAACACAGCCATTTGAAATCATGAACACAATATCAACACCGGTGGGAAATTAAATTGTTATACTGCATTCACATTAATATCTTAAAAGAAGCAAATGTAGATTTTAAGATACATTAAGACACTAATCACACAAATAACACTTTCTACCTAAGTTAACACTGATACTGCTTGATTTTCAGGTTGAAAGATTATATATTTCAATTGGATGGCAGCAAATACAAAAGCATCTTTTGAACTGTATAGTATACTGTAAGCAGGAGTTTACAGCAGTCCATCATTCTCCTGGCCTGTCTGTGTGTAGAAGGCATGCTGGACACCAGCAACTCACATCACATAAATTATCCACCACTCACAAGGTGTAAAATCTATTATGCATATATTTGAATAGTAATTATTTTTGAATGTCAGAAAGAATGCCAGAAAGAATGCCAGTTGTTTTGACAGACTTGGGATTTCCCAGCTTTGCCACTGATTAGCTGTGTTTAAGCCTATTCTTCAGTTTCTTTCTTTTTTTTTTGTGGTACGCAGGCCTCTTACTGCTGTGGCCTCTCCTGTTGCGAAGTACAGGCTCTGGATGTGCAGGCTCAGCGGCCATGGCTCACGGGCCCAGCCGCTCTGTGGCATGTGGGATCCTCCCGGACCGGGACACGAACCCATGTCCCCTGCATCAGCAGGCGGACTCTCAACCACTGCGCCACCAGGGAAGCCCAGTTTCTTCATTTTTTAAATGAGAAAACTAAATGAGACTTTGTCTACTGAAGCCTATTTTGCAGTTTCTTCCTGTTCTGTCAAAAGTTTATCAACTCTGATTTTCAAAACGAAATTTCCAAGTGATTTTCAACCTCCTTCTAACCCATGATTATCCTTTTCAAGGCCTTTGTCTAAATCCTTCAGAGTTCCTAATCACTCCACTGAACACATTTTAACATATCTGCATGTGTTTATAATGACCAAAACAGAGTTCACTATGTAAGTATGGAATGCCATCCCTACCCAGGAATCATTACAAACCAACTTGGGTATTCAATTTAGTACCCACCACCAGCAATCTTTCTTTGAAAGCTCTGTATCTCAGTCTCCACCATAAGCTACACTGTTGTCAATCAAACACTCCACACCTGTGTAAGTTCCTTCTCTTCCTATCAAGGGAAAAATCTGAAAAGATTTTTTAGAAAACTGGCATGTAACTGACTTGTTTATACAATTTTAGGATAGCCATGTTCTTTGCAGTATCCTGTAGGGCAAGGCATCAAATATTTCAGAAGGCAGCCATAAATTTCGTATTTTTCTAAAACAGCATAAGTTCTAACACAATTTAAAAATCAAACTGTCAAGCAGTTTTGTTTTTATTCTTTTCACAGGTACTGAGCAAAGGATAAACCACTTCTAACTTACCACCACCAACATACTCAGAACTGCTTCAATCTAAAACACCTATCAATGTGCTTGGCAAGACTATAATGAATAAAATGGCAAGCAGTAAAATCTAATTCATGCCAGAACACTGAAGAAGTTACAGGGGAGGCACACATATACGCAACTTTACAAAAGTTGGGAATACTGTTAATTTCAAATAAGTGATGATCAAAGTGAGACTTTCATGCCAGAAGTCCCATTCAGTCAAAATCACGATTTGTAAGAACAAGTGGTGCCACCAGTGTCCAAACATACAGCACAATGCCAATCCAACTAGAAGAGATTTTCACCCAGACAGCTGTCCATTGACTTTTCATCTCACGAGAAGGCTCATACCTAAAATTTAAAGAAAACAAAAAGGGGGGAGAGGTTGGATTATCGGTCATCAAGCCATCAGGCTTCATTACTTCAGAAATATTCTTTGTATATAATTTGTGATAACAGATATATAGTTGCTGGACTAATTATCTGTTGCTTTGCTTTTCCACACCACTTTGATAGCTAATGTGAAGGTAAAATCAATTTCCTTTAAAGGAGTAGAGGACATAGGCCTCTGAAATAGCTCTTTTAGATAATACTCAGAAAATCTTTATGTTTTTCTGGCTCACTAATTACGAGATAGAGAAATGGAGTGTGACCTCTAGATAAATAGAATTGGTAAGTCTTTATGTTATAAAGAATATAATCTGTTCAGAGTGTATATGGGAACCCCCTCCACCTTCTCAGATTTAAGAAACTAGGAAGGAAATACATCCCAAAGTTAGCTGACTTTTATGTTGATGAAACATACCAAAAATATTTTTCATCTAATCTTAACATTTACTATTAACCTGACAGCCAAAGCTGTGAATTACTGAGAACTATCTGGGTTTGTATACCTTAAGAAACTGCAGTGTAGGAATTTTAAAATATATGTATTTTTCAATAATAAATGCTGGTAGAGGCTGCTCTCAAAGAAATAAAGCAAAGAATAATCTTTTCTCTACATCTTTTGATGGTATTCAAAGCCCTCTTACAAACTGTTACGGAAATTACGCATTAAAAATTATTAAAAATAGAACTGCCCTAACCACATAGTTCAACTTGAATCTTAAATCTTTCAGTAGTCCTTTGGACAAAATTAGAATTTTTAAAAACAAAATATAAACTGCTATCTTCCAACTAACTAATCTTCAAAAAGATTAGTTTTGAAGTGATAAAAAAACAAAAATTAGTTTTGAAGAATTCTAAGAATCCATCTATGTTAATGTATTCGCCTCTCAATTTTGAAATCTTCAAAAATTTTAATAACAAAGTTTGAACAAAACAGAAGAAGGGTATCTTTTTATTGCACTATGTTGGGAACTGGTTAGTCAGTATTAAAAAGAAAAGCAAGCATTGTGTTTGATCCACTGTCAACATGTATTTCCCTAAGCAATGTGTTAGTTTCATGAAACTTTATTTCAGTCTCTTCAAGATGTGGAAATATTTCTATGATTGTTATTGCTGAAGCAAGGAAATAAAGCCTGCATTTCTGGAACTGATCTCACTATTCATTTAGTTGTAAATTTTGAAATATATTGGAGGATTAAAAAGTACTCCATACCACATTTAACAATGGAATCACAAAAAAGCCATCAGTTTCCACATGCAAAGTTTTCATAAAATATAAGTACCTGTACCAGTTGGTAAGGGTCATCATGATATAAAGCGAAGCCAGGAAAAGCATAAAGTGAAAGAAGGAGTAACTGTAAGTGACACCATCCTTTTCATTATCTACAGCTCGGTGAACATCATCTCTATCCTCCAGTGATCCGTCACTTCTGGCTCCACCATCTTCTATTAATGTTGATTCATCACTTGTTAGAGTCAGTTTATTAACCTGACTATTGTTTGAAGTACGGATGCTGCATGGAAGACAGTTTAGAAAGAAGGAAAAAAAGGGAATTTAAAGATTCATATATGAATAATAGCTGGACTTTTAAAAAAATGAAAATCCATAATTTTTCTTACCTTGAATAAAACACACACAGTAAAAAGAGGATTAGTCCAATAATTCCTTGAGCATGCCACCACTGTACAGACTGTCCCTCCTTTGGGACAGTGCTTGTTGTATTATATCCAATTATGCTCAGTAGACTTGGGTTGCACTCTGTTTCTATAATGTAAATTAAGGTCAAATTAAAATCTTAGTATAAAAATTTTTTCAGAGCACAATGTAGTTCTTTTTAACTCTTATACTCTTGCAAATTCAAAACATTTTGTTAGAAAAGCACAAACAAAAAAGTACTTTAAGACAACTTTATTTATAGACACCTGTTTATAAAAATTTTATAGTGCTAATTTTATAGACGTGCTTGGAAAATAATTTCATCTTCAACCTCATGCAGGAGCTGAGACATTAAGCTTTTCGTTGATCAGGAAACTGGTGAAATTTAGATGACCTCTCTAAAGCAAAGCTCAAGTAGAGTTAAGAATAAAATTCAGATATTCTAAACTAAAATGCACTGGCTTTTCTATTACACACGGTGAGATAAACTTAATAAAGTGACTATTGTTATTATCAATTTGCCAAACTACATTGTTACATAGTTTATACATAAAATCAGTTACTAGAATTTTAGCAAATAGTTTGTGGAAATGAGCAAACAAGGCATAATGACCTAATGCTTATTCAGCTTCTTGACTCCCGTAAATAAAGAATTTAAATAGGGTTGGTATCCACTTAAGTGTCCCACATGTTTTCCTCCCACAAAGCCAGATATGTCAATTGCCACCTTATCAATGAAAAATGTTTTTTATCTTTAAGTCGTTCATATAAGGATAATCCCTAAAGCAAATTACTATTAGTTTTTTTCTAGACACTTACCTGGACAAATATAAGGAAAATTTCTCTAATAAACTAAAAAAAAAAAAAAAATTTTCTCCAACTAGTGATAAAGCACCTATAAAATTTATAAACTCAATGAAATATAAGATTCAGAAAACATTTTATAATTTTTCTTTATTCTGAGGAAGAGAGACCATTTTTTTCTTTTTCAAAAAAACAGTACAGTTGACTCTTGAACAACAAGTGGATTAGGGGCATCAACCCCCTCACACAGTCGAAAATCTGCATATAACTTTATGGCTGGCCTCCATATCCAGCCATTCATAGCTGCAGATCGTGTAGTAATGCAGTACATATATTTGAAAAAAATCCATGGATGAGTGGACCTGTGCAGTTCAAAACTCTGTTGTTCAAGGGTCGACTGTAATTATTAACTTCTAATTTGTTTCACTGCAAATGACATATACAGGCTTCTACTCCCACAGAATGCAATAAAACTGGCCTATAAAAAGATTACAAAGACCAATTAATTATATTCACTTTTAAGGTAATCACAGACAAAAAATAATAGGTGGAAAAAAACTATACTACTTACAGTAGAATCAACAAACATTTTAACAGCTCTTATTTCTTTCTACATATACTATCATATGCACTGTACAAATTAGGTATATTATAATTTTCATATAATTTCTTATAGTTTTGCTAGTGAAAGAAGCAACTAAGTGAAAAAATGTAGCAATACATCAAAGATGAAAATAGTATTCCCATTTTCATTTCTCTGTGAGCTTAATTTTACAAAATGACCATCTTTGAAAAAAGAAAAGCTGTAGGATTCATTAAAAAGAAACAAATCCAAGCAAACGAACATACCTGGTTCATTAGTCATAGCAGACCATGTCAAATACATTGTGTAGACTGTAATTACCGAAGACTGTAACAAACCAGATCTTGGTTGTGATTCCTACAAAAAAATAAGCAAAACAGAAAAATATTGTTATCATTCAAGATTTAGGAAAACTTAAAAAATAGAAGCTTCATAAACATTAATGAACTAATCCAAGCTTACTTGGATTTTTGGCAGTATAGACATTATAGAAGCACCAAGGCAGAGGAGCATGTTGACACTGATGAACGCTTTATTTTCTGCACAACTGGCTGGATGAGTATAGTAAACAAAAAACAGGACGATAGCAACTAAAGACAGCAGATAATTCAGAGCTGTAGCTGATAACAAAGCTGTGAAAGAAATACATTGGACAATTAGATTTTATCACTAATATTAGGAATTAGGCATATCGCTCATTTTACAAGCAATCTTATTTCATTCAAAAATATTACTTTAAGCAACTAACATTGTGTCAGCATTACATAGGCTATATAAGCAGGTAAAGATATTCTGAGCTTTATCACATTAAGAATTTTATAGTCTTTATATATAGCTCATTATGATGATGTGTTTTCAAGGACAATAACATACTAATATGATCTTCATAGAGTTTCCAAAACACATTCAGATGTATTAGCCATTATTTTCAAAATACAGAAAAATAACTAGGAGGGGAATATTAAGGTTTTTAAAGAATGATAATCATTCAGTTGTAAACAATGGCATTAAGAAAATTATTTTGTTAATGCTAAGCCTGCAAAACAATGCTTTTCCTCATCAACTAAAATCTTAAAAAAAATTATTCAAGAGTAAGTCATTATTATTTAATAAGACAACCTAAGTTTCTTCTATCACACACACACGTTTTAGTTTCTGTGCTAATGTATGCTTAATATACATGTATTTATGTCGATGTGCCTCACTGACAGGGGATCCATCAAACAAATATTTACTGAATACCTACAAAGGCCCTAGGGATATAGTAGGGAACAAAGCAGAAACTCTTACACTAGATTTAACATTAAAAAATGAGATATTCTATATAAGTAAATTTTCCAAATGACCAAAGTTCATTTCTTTGAATACCAAACCCTTTATTTTAACCACTGAGATCAAATACCACAAACTAGTTGTATGAGAGAAAATATGAAGCTAGCAGACATGCTGGATTTAGCTTTCACTCTGATTTAAAAAAAAAAAATTGTTCTTTTTTTTTTAGCTGAAACTCAGATCATTGCACATAAAAATCCAGATTTATGGCTTCTTTTGGAAAAATCAGAAAAGTTAAGCAACACTGGGTTCACATTTCCACAAGGCAACTACTCGATGGAACTGAGCAGTAGCTATATGCATTTTAGATAAAGGCCTTTACACTCTCCAATTCATCACAGTCCCTTCTATTTGCAAAAGGATTGAAAATGCACTTAAACCTGGTTCTCCCCCCTCATTTTGTTACCTGTTGAAAGCATCTGAATTTTGATCCCTGTTTTAGAGTATAACCACAGGACTCAAGCTCATCATTATAAATAAACATTAAAACACTACTGTAGAAATTCCCTTAGGTGTTAGTTACACATAGGGCATTCTTTGCACTTAAGCAAAATGTTTCAGAGTTGCTTTTTTATTTTTCCTGCTTGCTGCTGCTTAAGAATTGTACCACTGTTTGTTCATCTATTACTAGCAGTCCTCGTCCCTTTAATATTTTACTTTTAACCTTCTGTAGGCTTCCCAGGAAATTAGGCTGTAAAATATACATGCATTCAGCCATAGGCTTTGGAACTTCTATTTTAGCCATTCATGGTCTTCTGGATTATTTCCTGGTTCTTGGGTATGTTCCTAGTTGACATGCCAAAAACTCTACAAGTAAAGTTGCTGATATAATGTGATAAGATGCCACTCACAAACTTAAGCTAAAAACCTCCTCACAGAAAATTATACCATAAAAATTGTGATTTTCCCATAGTCTACATATCTGCTCTCACTTTCAAACTTCAGCTATCTTTAAGATGTTCTGTAAGACAAAAAGCTTACCTGCGTACCAACATCTTGAGTTCCCTTCTTCCATTTTTTCAACCCATGATTCATTCCATGAATGGGCAAAATCAATGAGTAAGACTAGCTGTATGAGAATGAAGCAAAAGGCACCTGCCATGCCTACGTAAAACCACACTGAAAGAAAAAAGCAAAAAACCACAAATGAGTGACTGGTTCACTTTTCATTATTTCATTTTCACAATCAATACACAAAAGGAAAAATAAAATTTTACATAAATGCCTCGATTTTGCCGGGGGGGGGGGGGGGGGGGGGAGGAAAAAACAAAACAAATAGTTACAGTTCCAGGCAACAATTATTTCAATTTCCTTATAAAATATCAACATCACACAATTAAAGAAAAAAAAAGATTTCTTACCAGTTGTAAAAGTTCCTTCTGGAATGAAGAAGGCCCCAATAATAATTGCAACTGCTGCAGCAAATTTAAAGAACCAGAATCTAAAACAAAAAAATAATTTTTTATTAATATTCATTCAACAAGTAGTTTCACATATGAAATCTTTGAAGAGCTATTCTTAAAGAACAGCTACACTTTATGTGACAATTCTATTCTTTCTGAGGATATCCTGAAAACGAGAAGTGAAGAATATCATGTAAACTATTTTAGGACAGTTTTAATTCATTATGATAAAACGAGAATATTAGTTTCATTTCACAGGTTTATTTTACATATACACCAATAGCTATTATAATTGGTGTATATGAAAGTGTAAATAAGGTACACTATACAAATGAATAGTTCTGAAAACACACAATAAATGCCTGGAAAACAGATTTCCACTAGCTAGCCAGAGGAGTTGAAAGAACCAGAGAAGACATAAAAGTTTAAGAATTCTGCCACAGAAAGGCACAAGAAGTGAGAAGCAGGTGTTCAGAGTCAGAGAGAACCCTAGATATAACAGGATCAATAACCTACCTTATCTGAAGACACCTAGTAGAGATTTGAGGCATCTGCTACTTCAAATGTGAAAGCAATGCAGAACTACAAGGAACATGAAGAATCAAGAAAACATTTCACCACCAAAAGATAACAATAATCCTGCAATAATTGAACACAAAGGCATAAAATCTTGCAGTCTAGCAGATAAAGAATTCAAAACAGCTGTTTTGAGAAAACTCATTGAGCTATAAGAAAACACAAAGATAATTCAACAAAAACCAGGAAAAAAATACATGAATAAAATGAGAAAGTTAACAAAGAGACAGAAATCATAAAAAAGAACCAAACATACTCTGGAGCTGAAAAATTCAACAAAAGACATGAAAAAATACAATAGAGATCTTCAGAAGGGCAGATCAAATGGAAGACAGAAAAAGCGGACAGGAATTTTGATATAACCCAATCAGGGGTGAACAGAGAAAAAAAATGAAAAAGAGGGAAGAAAGCCTCAGTAATCTATGGAATTCAAATATTAGAATGATTGGGTTTCAGAAGGAGAAGAGAGGAAGAAGGGGGCAAAAAGTTTATTTAAAGAAATAACAGCTGAGGGGCTTCCCTGGTGGCGCAGTGGTTGAGAGTCCGTCCGCCTGCCGATGCAGGGGACACGGGTTCGTGCCCTGGTCCGGGAAGATCCCACATGCCGCGGAGCGGCTAGGCCCATGAGCCATGGCCGCTGAGCCTGTGCTCCGCAACAGGAGAGGCCACAACAGTGAGAGGCCTGCGTACCACAAAAAAAAAAAAGAAAGAAAAGAAACAATAGCTGAGAACTTCCTAAATCTGGACATCCAAGTTCACAAAGCTAACAGATCACACTATCAGCTTAATGCAAACAAACCTTTTAAGCCATATCACATAATGAAAACTGTCACAAATCAAAGAACAAGCGAGAATCCTAAGAGCAGCTAGATGAAAAAAGATTGTAATCTACAAAGTCATTTCTATCAGGCTCTCAGTGGATTTCTCAGTAGAAAACCCTATAGGCCAAGAGAGAGTAGAATGACTTTAAGTGACATACTCAAAGTGTTGAAAGGAAAACAATGCCAGCCAAGATGACTCTGTCCAGCAAAGTTATCCTTCAGATACAAAGGAGAAATAAAGATTTTCCCAGTCAAAATCCAAGGAATTCACCACCACTAAACCTGTCTTGTAAAAAATGGTGAAAGGAATTCTTCAAGTTGAAACGAAAAGACACTAAATTAGTGACATGAAAACATACAAAAGTATACAATACACTGGTAAATGGAAATACACAGATTTAGAAAAATCTAATTCTTTAATAGCATGGTGTGTTAACTACATAACTGTAGTATAAAGATTAAAAAGTATTAAAAAACAATAGCTATTATAATTGGTTAATTGATAAACAATATAAAAAGAGATAAATTGTGATATCAAAAAAATAGAAGAGGAGTAAATGGGTAGGGCTTTTGTATACAACTGAAGTTGCTATCAGCTTAAAATGGGCTGTTTTATCTATAAGATGTTTTATGTAAGCCTCATGGTGACCACAAAGCAAAAACCTAAAGTAGATTTACAGAAAATAGGGAAGCAGACCATACCACCAATTTACAAAGAAAATCACCAATTTACATAGGCGTTAACAAAGAAAAAAGAAATTATGGAAATATGAAACAGCCAGACAGCAATGAATAAGATGACATTAATAAGTCCTTCATATCAATAATTACGCTAAATGTAAATGTAATGAATTCACCAACCAAAAGGCACAGTGGCTGAATTAAAAAAAAACAACTGAAAAAAACACAAACAAATGGAAAGATAACTCGTGTTTGTGGATCTGAAGAAGAGTTAAAATGTCCATACTACCCAAAGCCACCTATAGATTCAAAGTACTCCCTATAAAAATTTCAATGCCACTTACAAAAAAATAGAAAAAACAATCCTAAAATTTGTATGTAACTACAAAAGACCCCAAATAGACAAATCAGCCATGAGAAGGACAAAGCTGGAAATATCACACTTACTGATTTCAAACTATACTACAAGGCTACGGTAATTAAAACAGTAGTACCATAAAAGTAGACAAATAGACCAATGGAATAGAGAGAGCTTAGTAATAAACCCTTCCATTTTGGATCAACGAATATTTGACAAGGGAGTCAAGAACACTCAATGGGGAAAGGACAGTCTCCTCAACAGTCTTGGGAAAACTGGGTAACCACAGAAAAATGAAAATGGACTCCTTTATTACACGACTCACAAAATTAACTCAAAATGAATTAAAGACTTAAACATTTAAGACCTGATACCATAAAAGATATCAATACTAGAAAGATGCTGATACTGGGAAGAAGAAAGTAAGGAAGGAACTCCACAACATTGGTCTTGGCAATGAGTTTTTGGATGAGACAGCAAAAGTACAAGCAACAGAAGTAAAATCAAACAAGTGGGACTACATCAAACTAACAAGCTTCTGCAAAGCAAAAGGAACAATCAACAAAATGAAAAGACAACTTACAGAATAGAAGAAAATATTTGCAAACCATCTGTCAAAAAGTGGTTAATATCAAATATATATAAAGAACTCATACAACTCATTAAAAAAACAAACAATCCAATTAAAAAATGGACAGAGGAACTAAATACTTTTCCAAAGAAGGCATACAAATGGCCAACAGGCATATGAAAAGGTGCTCAACATCACTAATCATCACAGAAATGTAAATCAAAACCATTATGAGATATCACCACCTCAGACCTATTAGAATGGCTATCATGATGACAAGAAATAACAAGTGTTGGTGAGAACGTGGTGAAATGGGAACCCTTATGCACTGTTACTGGGAATGTACACTAGTTCAGCCACTATGGAAAACAGTACGAAGTTTCCTCAAAAAAATATAAAAATGGAACTACCATACAATCCAGCAATCCCACTTCTACAATATATATCCAAAGAAAGTGAAAATAGGGTACTGAAATGATATCTGCACATCCATGTTTATTGAAGAATTATTCATAATTGGCAAGATATAAAAACAACCTTAAGTATCTGTCAACAGATGAATAAAGAAACTATAGTATATATACACAATGGAATATTATTCAGCACGAGAAAGAAGGAAATCCTGTCATTTGCAACAACATGGATGGACCTTGAGGGCATTATGCTAAGTGAGATAAGCCAGACAAAGAAAAACAAACATTTATGATATTACCAATATGTGGAATCTGAAAAAGAAAAATGTACTTTAAAGCTTCTAAGAGACTAGATCTTAACTGTTCTCGTCACAACTAAGAAATAATAATTACGTGATGTGATAGAGGTATCAGCTAATACTACGATGGTAATCATATTGTAATATATTAAAGTATGAAATTAACACTTTGTACACTTTAAACCTGACACAATGTTATATGTCAATTATAACTCAATTTAAAAAAAAACATTAACAGTGACATGAGTGCTTAGTGCATGTTTTGAGAATAATGTTATCTCATGAAATGACTGTGATAGCCACCCTGTAATGCATTTTAAGAAGTGTTTAAAAATACATTTAGTGGGCTTCCCTGGTGGCGCAGTGGTTGGGAGTCCGCCTGCCGATGCAGGGGACACGGATTCGTGCCCCGGTCCGGGAAGATCCCACATGCCGCAGAGCAGCTGGGCCCGTGAGCCATGGCCGCTGAGCCTGCGTGTCCGGAGCCTGTGCTCCGCAAAGGGAGAGGCCACAGCAGTGAGAGGCCCACGTACCGCAAAAAAAAAAAAAAAAAAATACATTTAGTAAAGATGTTTTAAGAGTGCAAAAAAAATTAAAATTAAAACAACCAATGACTAAGGGAACAAAATAAAATAAAATCAACCTGACACAGCACATCTTTTTTCATTAATATTTCACTTGTTCATTTTTCTTGTCTTTGGTAGCATGTTAATAGACAAGCAACAGCAGATATTCCAAAAAAATTTTTTTAATTTATGGGGGGAAAAAAGTGATAAAATTCAAAACATTCAAAATTGAGTGTGAGAAGTAGTGCTCTATATTAAGGGAGACTGATAAAAGGGACCCTGAAGTTTCTAGGCTGTTCAGTATAACCATTTAGAAAATCAATCAATCACCTTGTTTCAAAGGAATAAAGTTTTTCATTTTGGCTGCACTGTACATCTTAGGAACTGAGTTCAGTTTTATGTAGTGAGATTGGCCTACAAAAAGCTAAGAGGAGAAGGAGGAATAAGCTCCTCATTATTAGTCACAGATATGATAAATCTTCCTTTTTAGGATGAAAATACAGTTGACCCTTGAACAATGCTGGAGTTAGGGGTGCCAACTCTCTGCATGGTTGAAAATCCATGTATAACTTATAGTCGGCCCTCTGTATCCGAGGTTCCTCATCTGTGAATTCATTCAACTAGAGATCAACATGGATTGTGTAGTACACTGTAGTATTTACTGTTGAAAAAAATCTGCGTATAAAGTGGAACTGCACAGTTCAAACCTGCGTTGTTCACAAGGGTCAACTTTATTAAACATAATGCAGAGACTATACCAATAAATGACCCAAGGCTACTATTTAGTATTTATATTTCCAAATTCCAACACATTCTCTAATAGAGACAAGAGGATTTTCTTACCTTGTCATTCATGAATAAAATAACTCTGCAGATTGTTCAAGTTTATTTTACCTTAAACTTTCTTTAGACAGACTCAAAATTACTGAGAAGAGACTATCCAGACTTTATATTGAAGTTTGTTAAAAACCTTACCCATTGTGTACTGCAGCTCTAGGATCACTGCTGCTCTTCACTTTGATCATTAATAGAGATAGGAGTAGGTAGAACATAGCCAAGCCAAAGCACAAACGGTATACAGCTTTATAGCCAACCAGAATATTACAAGGGACCACTCCTTTCTCATTCTCACAAAATCCAGGAATCTGAAAACAAAACAAGAATTTGTGATCTAGAATTTTTTCAAGAAAAAAATAAAAATTCTGTAATCAAATAGTTTAAGGTTTAGAAAATTGAAGTTCACTTTACAGTTTATGCTGAAATGTAATCAAGCTAAGTCTACACATTTTCATAAGACAGAAATGTAACTCTTTTTTTACTTTATGTGAGCACCGATAAGCTACAAATGTCAATCCTAAAGTGGATGCTTATTTTAACATGCAGACTTATTCTAAGTTTTTTTTAAAACTTGCATTCTACTGGGATATACTCAATCACATGTATAAGAGAAAAATACAATCAATAAAAGTGTAAATAATCACAGAGTAACTAAATCAGTTTCTAAATACTAAAGAGAATCATGATGGCATTTTGAGTTTTGGTCCCTCATTCTACAAGTGTTATTTCTGATAATGGATGGATTTGGATTAACAGCAAAATGGCTGGCTGTATTTTTATCTTTTATCTTAAAAAAGACTGATGACCATTTCAGAAAATCACACTGAAATCAGAGTACAAGAAAGTATTTTTAAAATATTTTTAAGTGAAATAAATGGGAGTAGATACACTATTCACATATATCAGAGTGAATTACTGCCTCTAGAAACATTAAAGCAAACCAATATGCCAAAATACAGCTGTTAATATGTGCCTTTAAAATCAAGAACCTAAAATTATATTTAAGTTGATGCAGGTGCTACTTCCTTTTTGCTAGCTCCTGTACAGTCTATAAGCTCTTTCTTGGTCTCACTTGAACCCTACTTTCCCAACTTAGTTTAACAATTATGGCAATATGTACTTACCCATACTCACTTGCAACATGTACTCACTAGCACCCTTAATTATCCCATGCCCTTAAATGAGAGCAGCACACCACCTGGCTAATTCCCATCATTAAGTTTTAATTCAATCACCTATATTAGTCAGCTTAAGTTGCTACAGTAACAACCTCCAAATATAGGTGGCTTAAACAGCAAAGATGTATTTCTTGCTCACGTACATGTACATGGTTGGTTCTACGTAGTCAACTAAAAGAATCCAGGCTGCCACAGGTTGTGACAGAAAAGAAAGGAGAATCTGCATTAGCAAGTAGAGGGTGATGTTTATCACTTCTACTCATAACTCACTGACCAGTACTAGAGACATGACCCTACATATCACAAGCACTCTAGGAAATGCAATTCTCTGATGACCTTCAGAAAGCAGAGAAGCAGAAACATTGGGGGTTACAAACTAACTAACATCTATCAACTAAACCATTCATCACAACAGTCAACTGGATCCATGACAAAAAACATATGAACATCTTCTGCTTACACGAAGGACCTGAATAACATTAACTGAGCATCTACATATGCCATGTACAATGCTACTTTGAAACTGTAATAAGCTCATTTCCCAAACTTACACGATTTTTCCTTACCCCAAAGTCAACCCTAAGCAGACAACTATGGTTTAAAATGGAGGTTATCTGACATAAACACTCTCTCAACCTCAAATTTTCTATTGTCATTCATTTTTCCTTGGAGAAAAAGTAACTTCTATATGCCTTCTCTTGATCACATTCTCTCTCACGGGTTAGATCCCTTATGACTATTCTGAAAATACAAATAATTAAATCTCCCCAGCCTAAAAACTTCTTTAGTTCAGCCTCCCTCTAAGACTTACTATCTGCATTACAAAACTCCTTAAATCAGCAGTCTATTCTCATTGGATCCATTTCCTCACAGCCATCTAACTCTCCCTCCCAATCCTTCTAGGCCAGCACTCTATAAATGGTTTTTCAAGACACTAGACATATACTGGCTGTCAAATTCCAAGGCTACTTCTTAATCCTCACACTCCTTTACCTTTTTTAAACAGACATTATGCTGTCATTCTTAAGACTCTGTTCCTAAGGCCTACTAAACAGGTTCTTGGTTCTCTTTTTTCACTGTTCCTTCAGAGGTTCCCTTTTCTCCACCAACTCCCTTAAGAGCTTTTCTCAAAGCTCTAGCTCTCCTCACTCCAAATGGTCTTCTTCAGCATATGCTGCCATAGTTTGAATTTCATGTCTATCTCTGATTTCTTTTATGAGTTACACACCCAAATATTTTACTTCCTGCTGGACACACACACACACACAATGTGGTGCAGTACCCACAAGCTAACATATTATATACTAGATTATATTTTCCCCCTCTCTTTGCACAACCTGACTCCCTGGGGGAAAAAAAAGTTTAATAAAACACCTTTTCTCTCTTTTTTTTCCCGAGTTAACAGCAACAGTTTCCTCTCAGTTATCTAGGATCAGAACCTGGTTATTATTTATTATTCTATCATTACCAATATTTAAATCCAGATTCAGTCAATTCTACATTCAGAGAATTATTTCAGGCCCTCTATGCCCTTCTTGATTACACCATTCCAACAGCCACCATACTTAACTGCTGCCTTCTATCCTAATTATCAGATAAATCTTCCTAAGGCATACATACTTAGCTCAAAAAGCTTTTATCCTCATTCTGCTTCCTATTTTTCAATTTCTGCATACAAAAATTTACTGATTCTTAGAATGTCCCTTTTTCCATGAGACCCACAGTGGTTCTGACATTTCCCTGGTTAGAATTACTGATTTCCTCATATTAACACAACACATTTTCTGCCCTACTATCAGAGAATTTTAATAAGATGCCTTTCATTGTTTGTCTTTCCTAAATGATCATGAACTACTAAAACTCAGATTAAGTATTCTTCCTTTTTACAGTATTGTTTCCAATACACAAGAAGCAGTTTTATGCATATACATACTAAAGGTTCAGTTAATCATTTAAAAAAAAAAAAGAAAACTAACCTTATTTAGTTGTTCTTCCATTCCAGGTATCAACATTACACAAGCTACACACACTCCAACAAGCAAAAAAAGGGCATAGATCAACCTAGTTACAGTGGAGTTGTTTCCACTAGGACAGCATCGGCACAGCAAACATGGGGCACTGCCACACAAACATGGTATCTGGAAAAAGAACTTTAAAAGTCAGTATAGTTTAAAATGATACAGTGAAAATTTACATTCTATCTACTCAAAAAAGAAAGGATTGGAGTTAAAGTAATTACCAAGAGATCTGGTTCACATATATTATCTATAAACTATAAAATTTAGTAACTTCTGGGTAAAACTGAAGCAAAGTAAAACCAAAAAGTGCTTGCCCTTTACATCAAGCAAAATGAGTAAACTCAGTTAAAACAACAAAAGGGGGAAAAAACCAGCAGCAGAAACCAAAGTTTGGCTAAGAAAAGCAATGGAATATTCATACTTACAAGCTGATCTCCAACTCCTGTCTTTTAACCCCAGAAATCATGCTGGTGAATTCACAAAAGTCTGATATTTCTCAGATACGCCAGAGAAGGAAAAGAATTGAATTGATATCCTTATCTTTTCCCTCTTCTGACTTGGTGGTAGTGATAACAGTAAAATTTTCTATTAGAATCAGGCAAAACAGGATAAGTGAACAAGTGAGGCTAGCTAGCGTTGTCTAACAGAACTCCACACTAAAGTAGTAGTATATCCTAGGGGAATAGAATATCTCCCTCAGCAGGAGAGGCAAATACTTAGTAACGGAATTTAACAATATCTCAGAATGGCAAAATTAAAGTATCCTCAAAAGAATTGAATATAATCTAGGCTGAGCTCCACCATACCATCAGATACCACAGGAAGGGAGAATTGTAGAAGCCAGACACACTATAGTAACCAATATAAGGTAGGATAAGAACCACTTATACTAAACTTCAGTAAGATAAAAATAAATGTCGTGGAAACAATGCAAACACACTTTAGCAAAACATAAAAATAAGCAAACATGCCCCCTCAGACAAAAAAAAAGGCATTTGAAAAATCCAATCTGAAATAAAACATAACTCAGTAAGAAGAGGAAATTCCCTAAAATTGGTACACCTGAAGCAAAAAGGAGAGCTCAAAATGAAAAGAATAGAACAAGCTGAAAAGGAGGATTGCAAGGCTGAGAAGAAATGAGAAGGGGAAAAACATGCTTAAAAAAACAGTAATTAACTATCATGGAACAAAACAAAAACAGCTGAAAATAAAATCTCATCGATAAATAAAGTTTGGGATAAGTACCATAAACTCAAGGCAAGACAGAGTAACAGTGACCAGACTGACCCTACTGCCTTAATCCAAGGGAAAAAATTAATGAAACAATGGTTTTTCAGACAATTAACAATAGGCAATGTAGGATACTAGTTTCTGAGAGAGATGAACAGTGTGAACTCTATGACTGGCCCAATCTTTCTGCCTGGGAAAGTTTCCAGTGCAGGGAGCAGAATCCAGACAGAGAACAGCAGTCTACTGAATCGAGGAGACAGAGTTGAGAGTTCAGGGAAGTGAAGGCAGCTAAAGTTCATAGGGCAGAAACAAGGCGAGGAGAAAGCTACACCAAGAGTGAACTCCAGAGATCTGCAGAAGCTTCAACTTGTGTCTTCAGCAGAGCACTGATCAGTACATGCATTTGATTAAATTACTCTGTGGGACGGGGGTGGGGGAGTGG
>NW_006781997.1:263685-286292 GCF_000442215.2 Lipotes vexillifer | reverse complement strand
GGGGTGGGGTGTGTGTGTGTGGAAATAAGCAGTAAGGCAAAAGCTACTCCAGTCTCACTTAACAAAGCCTAAAAGCAAACACTGAAAAGATCAAATTCTCTTCAAATAACTCACCTATGTCTAAGAATAGGGCCCAAGAATGTTCTTTAAAAATACAACACATCCAGCACCCATCAAGGTAAAATTTACAATACCTAACAGCTAATAAAAAAATTGGTAGGCATGCCAGTATGGAAAAAACAACCTACAATGAGGAGAAAAGTCAATAAATCAAAACCAACCTGAAATTACACAGATGACTTAATTCAGTTACAAATAATGGCCCTCTAATATTATTGTAATTATACTTCATTTGCTCAAGTAGAGAACACAGCATGTCAAGGGAAGATATGGAAGATAATCTAAAAGATCCATATCAAACTTATGGAGATGAAAAATAAGATCTCTGAACCAAAAAGTACTTGATAAGACACTGCAGAAAAGACTAATGAACTTGAAGACATAGCAAAAGAAATGATCCAAAATTAAAGAGATAAAAAAACTAAAAAAAAAAATAACAAAGAATTAGTGTTGTGACACAATTTCAAACAACCTAATATATGTGAAATTGGGGCTCCTGAAGGAGGCAGGAGACAGGAAAGTCCTTTTGAGGAAATAATTGCCAAAATGTTCCTAATTTAATGAAAACTATAAACTCACAGATCCAAGAAACTCAAGAAAGCCCTAGTGATACAAATATAATGAAAACTACACCAAGTCACATCATAAACTGCTGAAAAACAATGATAAACAGAAAAATCTTAAAAGCAAGCAAAATAATAAAGGCACATTATATGAAGAGGAACAAGAAAGATATCAACTTCTAGTAAGAAATACTGCAAGCCAAATGTCATTACTGAATGAAAAAAAACACTGTAAGCACAGAAGTTTATACTCAGCAAAAATATCTTTCAAAACTTAAGGCAAAGTGAAGACATTTTTAGGCATAGAAAAAAGAATCCAAAACTAACAAATCTAAACTATCTTTCAAGAAGGAAAGTTACACCAGCAGAAATGTGGATCTACACAAAAGAAATGAACAAAGGAAGTAGTGTGTATTTTTTTCTTACATCAAAAAGATTACTTTAAAAGATTATTATTTTTTTAAAGCAAAAATAATAGCAATGTATTCTGGTGGTTATAACAAAGATGGAAGTAAAATGTGTGACAATTACAAATAGGCTGGAAGGACTTCCCTGGTGGCGCAGTGGTTAAGAATCTGCCTGCCAGTGCAGGGGACACAGGTTCAATCCCTGGTCCGGGAAGATCCCACATGCTGCAGAGCAACTAAGCCCATGGGCCACAACTACTGAGCCTGTGCTCTAGAGCCCATGAACCTAGAGCCTGTGCTCCACAACAAGAGAAGCCACGGCAGTGCAAAGCCCATGCACCACAACAAAGAGTAGCCCCTGCTCACCGCAACTAGAGAAAGCCTGTGCAGCAATGAAGGCCCAATGCAGCCAAAAAATAAATAATAAAAAAAATTAATTAAAAAAAAAAAAGGCTGGAAGAGGAGACATTCAACTATACTACTGTACACTTAAATTAGAAATAAAGTGGATATCACACAAAGGTAGACTGTAGTTGTTAAATACTAAAAACCCTAAAGTGACTTCTAAAAAAGCAAAACAAAGAAATACAGCTAGTAAGCTAAAAGATATAAAACAGAATACTAAGAAATGGCTAATTAATCCAAAATAAGGCAAAAACTAAGGAAAAGGGACAATGAATAGGCAGGATAAACAGAAAACAAATAGAAAGGTGGTTGATTTAAGCCTAAACATAATCTATAGTCACATAAATGGACTAAACACTCCCAATTAAAAGGCAGATTGTCAGATAAAAGAGCAAGATCCAACTTTTCTACAAGAAACCCAATTAAACACAAAGACACAATTGGTTGAAAGTATAAAGAAAAAAGTGTACATACATATATATACAAAAATAATACATACACACACATATATATATATACATACACACATACCACGCTACAGCAGTGTCAGACAAAGTAGACTTCAGAGTAAAGAATTTTACCAGGGATAAAGAGGGCCATTTCATAATAAAAGGGGACATATCGATACATGGAAATATGGGATATTCATGGAGGAAACATACAACATACAATCCTAAATATTTCTGCATCTAAAAGAGAACTTCAAAATGCATCAAGGAAAGAATTAATAAAACTAAAAGGAGTAACAAACAAATCCACATTTATGTTCTTTCATTAATTGAAACAGAAGCAAAAAAAAACAATAAATATATAGAAAACTTGAATGACATTATTAATCAACTGTGTCTGACATTTAGGAAATACTCCATCTAATGAAAGCACAGTAAAAACTATTTTCAAAAGCACAGAGAACACTTAACCAAAACAGACTATATTCTGGGCCATAAAACAAATCTCAAATCTCAATAAATATAAAATTATTCAAATCATACATGGATTCTTGGTCCACAATGGAAGTAAATACTGATCAATAACAAAGATATCTCTAGAAACTAAACAGCATAGTCTAATTAACCCACAGGCAGAAGACATCAAAGAATAAATTAAAAAGAATGAAAATAATAACATATCACATTTTTGGAATGCACCTAAAGCAGTGTTTAAAAGAAACCTATAGCATTAAATGGCTATATTAAATAAGAATAAATATATCAAATCACTGCTCAGAGCTTCCAGCTTAAGTTATTAAATGAGCAAATTATAGCCCAAATAGGCAGAATAAAGATAAATCAATCAGGTAAAAAACAGGAAACAAGGAAGTCCGTGAAGCTAGTTTTAGAAGAACATTACAATTTAGAAACCTATATAGTCAGACTGATCAGGATAAAAAACAGCAAGAGAGCGAACACACAAATCATCAGTGTAGGAAATGAGAGGACATTATTACAGATCTTACAAGCATCAAATGATTATGAGAGAGAACTATGAGCAATTTTATTCAATAATTCAACACCTTAGATAAAATGGACATGCTCCATGAAAAATCCAAACTACCAGAAATCATTCAATGAGAAATATATAGGATGAATAACCCTGTATCTATTCAAGACACTGAATTTGTAGTTAGAAACCTTCGCAAGCGTAGACGGCTTCACTAGTGAATTCCACTAAACGTTTAAAGAATAAATCAAACAACTCTACCCAAATTCTTCCAGAAAACTGAAGAGGCAAAAAAGTGATACTAAATTCAAAGTTATCATAAGGAAACAACAGACCAATATCTTTTATGAACATTAAAAAAAAGTCCCTAATATCTTGTCAACAATATAAAAAGTATACAAAGATTTCCAGTTTCCATTTCCACAGGTAAGGAGCTTAGAAACCCCACTCCATCCTAACAACAAGTAAAAAGCCAAGCAGACTAAAAAAATCAACAATTCTTCTAGGATCCATAAGCTAGGTGAGGACACAGCGTAAGTCACTGCCCCCAGGACTGAAGAGACAGACAGGTGAATATAGGGAGTCGTGGCTTACTAGAGCCCACAAGTGGAAACTGACTTGGGAACCACTGTGCAGGGAGGATATCCTGGAGAATAACTGAAGAATTGCTGGAGCCTCACTGTGGACAAGTCTGAGAGTTAAAAATTCCAGGAAAACCCAGTTATACAAAGGCCCCACAAATTTGTGAACTTTTCCTCTAGGACTTCAACCAGGTTCTCATAGTAAACACGAGAGAAAAATTCCCCCCTGCTTCTTGCAGCAAAGAGGAAAAGGAACCATTCTGAAATATACTAGAACACTGCTCTTAACACTCGAGCTCAAGAGAAACTAGTTAAATAGAGTCTAACTTGCTGGGGTATTATCAGAGGATAAATAATCTAGGGGAAGAGAAATACTCAACTCCAGCCTATTCTAGCCATCCTCCCCCATTTAAGGGGGGAGGAAAAACCTGAGAAACACTTGTAAAGTTCACAGTCCAGAGGCATAGGCTTATTAAAAGACTAAGACCTAATCAGAGAATGATGGAGTGTTTCTCCTTCCCCCACACCACACCATGACACGATCCAAAGTCTATTTATAGCAGTTCCTTTTAGTTGGTACATAGTGTCTGGCTATTAGGAATAAAATTACTGGCATAACAAAAGGCAAAAAACACAATTTGAAGAGACAGAGCAAGCATCAAAACCAGCATGGCAGGTAAGTTAGACTTACCAACCAAAAATTTAAAACAACTATAATACATTAAGGATTCTAATGGATAAAGTAGACAGCCTACAAGAAGCAGAGATGAAAATCCTAAAAAAGAACCAAAAAGAAATGCTAGAAATAAAAAACACTAACAGAAATGAAGAATGCAGACATGGCTGAGGAAATAATTTCTGAGCTGTAGACTATCTCAATAGAAATTTCCCAAACTAAAAATCCAAGAGAGTAAAGACTGATATTCTGTTCAACAGAACATCCAAGAATTGTGAGACAACTACAAATGGTATAATATAATGGGAATACCAGAAGGAGAAGGAAAAAAAAAATTTTTTAAATGACAAAATTTTCCCAAATTAACATCAAACATATACACCCCACCCTCCACAAAACAAACAAACCCTACACCTAGATAAAGCGCTTGAAACTACAGAAAATAAAAAGTCTTGAAAGAAGCCAGAGGAAAAAACACCTTACCTATAGATAAACAAGTAACAAATTATATCCAAGTTCTCCTCAGACACCACGAACAAGAGTGAAGTGAAATATTTTAGCATTGAGAGAAAAAAACTCACCCACCTATAGTTCTCTACTCTGCAAATTATCCTTTGAGAGAAGTAGAAATACTTTCCCAAATTAAAGCTAATAGAATTTGTTGCCAAATTGTAGACCTACTTGCAAGAAATGTTCAAAGTTCTTTAGAGATGAGGGAAATAATATAGGTCAGAAACTCTACATAAAAAAAGGAAAGAGCATAAAGAGTAAATGAAAGTGAAATAAAAACTTACTTTTCTTAGTTGAGCTAACGTTTGCTCAAAATAACGAGAAACAATCTACTATGTATGCACATATATGTTATGCCTATATACATACTTCTGTAATACATACATATATGTGAGTATATATATACACACACATTGTTTTATACACACACACACACACACGCACACACACACACATAAAGTGAATGACAGTAATGTAGAAGGGAAAGGAGGGAAGACTGTTCTGCTATTACAAGGTATTCATACTAGCCATCAACTGGTACAGCATTATACTGAAGTGTGTACAGTGGTATACTGTTACTTGAAAGTGGATTAGTTGTAAACGTACACTGCAAATTCCATGGTGCTACAGATTGAAATTCATATGTTGAAAATCTAATGCATACGATGATGTTAGGATATAGGGCCTTTGGGAAGAATTAGATCAAAAGGGCAGAGACCTCATGAATGGGATTAGTGCTCTTTTAAAGGAGACCCGAGAGAGATCCTCACCCCTTCGGCCATGTGAAGACATATGAAGACGTTCACAGTCTGCAACCCAAAGAGGGCCTTCACCAGACACAGAAGATAACCACGCAGGCACCCTAATCTTGGACTACCAGCCTCTAGAACTGTGAGAAACAAATTTCTGTTCTTTACATGACACCCAGTCTGTGGTCTTTTGTTAGAGCAGCCCAAATGCACTAATAAATAGGGCAACAACCCAAAAATAAGTAAATAAATAAAATTTTACAGAACTTAAAAAAGTTTAACTGATATGCTAAATAAGAGAGAAAATGGAATCATATACAATGCTTAAACCCCCCCCCCCAACACACAACAGTAAAAACAAGGGCAACAAAGAGAAAACATTAACGAGTATGGTAAATATGAATCCAAATCTATCAATAATCGCCTTGGAGATCAGAGATCTAAATTTATCAATTAAAAAACAGAGTGGGGGCTTCCCTGGTGGCGCAGTGCTTGAGAGTCCGCCTGCCGTTGCAGGAGACGCGGGTTCGTGCCCCGTTTCGGGAAGATCCCACATGCCGCGGAGCGGCTGGGCCCATGAGCCATGGCCGCTGAGCCTGCGCGTCCGGAGCCTGTGCTCCGCAAATGGGAGAGGCCACAACAGTGAGAGGCCCGCATAACGCAAGAAAAAAAAAAAAAAACAGAGTGGATCAAAAAATAAAACCCAATTATGTCATCTACAAGAAACCCACTTTAAATATACACACATATACAGAATAAAAGTAAATGGAGAAAAATACAACAGGCTAACATTAAATGAAAACAGAAATAGCTATATTAGTTTCAGACAGAGCAGACTTCAAAACAACAAAAGTTATCTGGGATAAAGAAAGGCATTCCATAATGATAGGGGTCAACTGTCCAAGAAGACATAATTCTTAATATGTATGCACCTAACAGCAGAGCATCAAACTATGTAACGCAAAAACTGATAAAATGTCAAGGAGAAATAGATGAATCCACTATCACAGTTAAGAGACTTCAACACCTGTCTCTCAGAAATGGACAGATTGAGCAAGCAGAAAATCAATAAGGACACAGTTGAACTCAACATCACCAATCAAATGGATAACTGCCATTTATAGACTACTCTATCCAATAACCAGAGAATACACATTCCTCTCCAAGATCACACAGGACATTCACCAAAACCACATTCTTGACAATAAAACACATTATCAAGCTTAAAACAGCAGAAACCATACACTGACTACTCTCAGACTACAATGAAATTAACTAAAAATCAACAGCAAAAAGATAACTGGAAAATCCCAAAATTCTTAGAGATTAAACAATACACTTTTTAAAATAAACACATATGTCAAAGAAATCTCAAGAGAAATTTTTAAAAATTTTTGAACTAAATGAAAATAACACAATTTATAGAAACTTGTGGGATTCAGTGAAAGCAGTGCTTTGAGGAAAATTTATAGCATTGAATGCATTTATCAGAAAAGAAAATCTAAAATCAACCACCTAAGCTTCTATCTTAGGAAACTAGAAAAAGAAATGCAGATTAAATAAAAAATAAACAGAAAAAATAAGAACTAGATCAGATATCAATGCAATTAGGAATGGAAAATAGTGAAAAATCAATGAAACCAAAACCTGGTTCTTTGGAAAGATCAACAGAATTGATAAGCCCCCAGCAAGGCTAACTGAGAAAAAAAGAGAGAACACAAATTACTAATACCAGAAATCAAAGAGGGGATGTCACTACAAGTCCTATGGACATTAAAAGGATAATGAAAGAATATTATGAACAATTCTATGCCAACAAAGTTGATAACCTTCATAAATGGACCAACTCCTTGGAAGATACAAGCTGCCAAAACTCACACAAGAAAGAGACAATTTGAACAGGCCTCTATTAAAGAAAATTAATCAATCATTAATAGCCTTCCAAAACAGAAAGCACTAGGCCCAGACAGGTTCACTGGTGAATTCTACTAAACACTTAAGGAGCAAATTATATCAATTCTCTACAGTCTCAGAGAACAGGAGTAGAGGGAATACCTCCTAACTTATTCTATGAAGTCAGCATTACTCTAATAACAAAACCTGACAAACACATTACAAGAAAATAAAAGATTAACCTCTCTCATGAACAGAGGCATAAGTCTTAACAAAACATTAGCAAATCAAATCCAATAATGTATAAAAAGAATTCCACACCATGACCAAGTTATCCCAGAAATGCAAGACTGGTTCAACATTCAAAAATCAATTAATGTAATCCATCACATCAAGAAGATAAAATAAGAAAAATTATATGATCACATTTTAGATACAGAAAATGCAGTTGACAAAACCCAACACTCATTCATGATAAAAACTCTCAATAAACTAGGAATAGAGGAGAACTTTCTGAACTTGGTAAAGAACATCATCAAAATACCTACAGACAACATCATATTTAATGGTGAGAAAGTGGAAGTTTTCCCGTTAAAATGAGGCAAAGATGTTCCCTTTCACTACTTCTTTTCAACATTTTACTGGAAGGTCCAGAATGTAATAAGACAAGAAAAGGAAATTAAAGGTATACATATTAGTAGAAAAAAATTAAATTGTCTTCGTTCACAGATGACATTGTCATCTACATAGAAAGTGCAAAATAATCAACAAAAAAACTCCTGGAACTAAGTGATTACAGCAAGGTTGCAGAATACAAGGTTAATGTACAAAAGTCGATTGTTTTCCTATACATCAGCAATGAAACAGTGGAATTTGAAATAACACAATTAACATTTATGTTAGCATCCAAGAACACAAATTACTTAGTATAAGTCTAACAAAGTATGTACAAGATCAATATCAGGAAAACTACAAAACTCTGATTAGCAAAATCAAAGAACTACAAAATGGACAGATATTCCATGTCCATGGATTAGGAAGACTCAATATTGTTAAGATGTCAGTTCCTCAAACTTGATCTACAGACTCAATGCAATCCAAATCAAAATCCCCCCAGTTTGGCAAGTTTCTTACAAAACCAAACATTTCTTACCATAAAATCCAGCAATTGCATTCCTTGGTATTTAACTAAAGAAGCTGAAAACTTAAGTTCACACAAAAACCTGCACATGGATGTTTATAGCAGCTTTATTTGTAAATGCCCAAACTCGGAAGCAAATGAGATGTCCTTCAGTAGGTAAATGGATAAATAAACTCTGGTACATTCAGACAATGAATATAATTCAATGGTAAAAAGAAATGAGTTATTAAACCATGAAAAGACATGGAGGACGCTTAAATAGATATTACTAACTGAAAGAAACCAATCTGAAAAAGCTACATACACACATGTATGGTTCCACCTGTATGACATTCTGGAAAAGGTATAACTATGGAGACAGCAAACAGATCAGGAGTGGGGAGTGGGTGGAGGGATGAACAGGCAAAGCACAGAGAGGATTTTTAGGACAGGAAAACTACTCTGTATACTACTATAATGGTGGATACATGTCATTATACATTTGTCCAAATCCACAGAATGTCCAGCACCAAGAATGAACTCTAATGTAAACTACAGACTTTGGGTGATTATGATGTGTTGATGTATTGATAGGTTCATTAATTGTAACAAATACACCACTCTGGTGGAGAATGTTGGCAATGGGGGAGGCTTTGCACGTGTGGGGGCAGGGGATATATGGAAAACCTCTACCTCTCATTTTTCTGTGAAAATAAAACTGCTTTAAAACAAAATAGTCTTAGAAAAAGTATACAAAAGGATACACTGTGATCAGGTGGGGTTTAGCTGGGAAAAAGCAAGGCTGATTAAGCTTTTGAAAATCAATCAAATCAATTCACCACAGGGCTTCCCTGGTGGTGCAGTGGTTGCGAGTCCGCCTGCCAATGCAGGGGACGCGGGTTCGTGCCAGTCCGGGAAGATCCCACATGCCGCAGAGCGGCTGGGCCCGTGAGCCATAGCCGCTGAGCCTGCGCGTCCGGAGCCTGTACTCCACAACGGGAGAGGCCACAGCAGTGAGAGGCCCGCATACCGCAAAAACAAAAACAAAAACAACAAAAAATATCAATTCACCACATTAACAGACTAAAGGATAACCATTTTGGCCATCTCGGTGGAAGCAGAAAAATCATTTGAAAAACTCAATACCCATTCATTATAAAACAAACTAAAAAACTTTCAGCAAACAAACAGAATATCCTCGAGTTGATAAAGTACATTTACCAAAAAAACAAAAAAAACCCAAAAAACTATAGCTGTCACCCATACTTCATGGTGAAAATCTGAATGATTTCCCTTAAGATCCAAAACAAGGCCAAGAATCTCTGCTCTCACCATTTGTATTCGACTGCACACTGGAGGTCCCAGCCAATATAACAAGGCAAGAAAAAGCAAGAAAAGGTATATACTTTGGAAAGGAAGAAATAAAACTGCTTTCTTCCACACATAATTGTCAACATGAAAAACCCCGAAGAACTTACAAAAATGTTACTAGAACTACAAGAAAGTTTAATGAGGTCACAGGACACAAGATCAGTATGGACATATCAATTATACTTCTGCATACTAGCAACAAACAACTGGAAACTGAAATTAAACCAACAAAAAGAAATACTTAAGTATAAATCTAATAAAATATACACTAGCTTTCAAATGATGAAAATTAAAAAACACTAATGAAAGAAATCAAAGATCTAAATAAATGGCAAGATAAACTGGGCTCATGGATTGGAAGAATCCATATTAAGATATCAATTCTTTCCAAACCGATCTATGAATTCAACCCAATTCCAAACATAATTCCAGCAGGAGTTTGGTAGGAACAAACCAGCTGCTTCTAAAACTTTTATGGAAAGGCAAAAGAACTAGAGTAGCCCAAAGTATTTTGAAAAAGAACAGAGTTGGAAGACTCACACTACCTGATTTCAAGACTAACTTTAAAGCTACAGTAATTAAAATAGGGTAACTTAGGCAAAAGTATGGACACATAAAAGGAACAGAGTTCAAAAACAGACTTAAATATGGTAAAGAAGTTTTCGACAAAAGCGCCAAAGCAAATCAATATAGAAAGCACAATTACTTCTACTTTTTGAAGGACACCATTACAAGAATGAAAAGACAAGCCACTGACTTGAAGAAAATATTTGCTGGTGAGAATAAAAACTAATATGACCATCTTGGAAATCAGTTTGGCAATTTCTTATAAGTGAAATGTACATTTACCATATGATTTAACAATCCTACTGCAAGGTATTTAGGTAAACAAAATAAGAAGTTATAGTCACAGAAAAAAACTTTACAGGAGTGCTTACAGCTACTTAACCACCAAAATCTGGAAATGCCCCTCAACTGGTGAATAGACAGACAAGCTGTGGTACATCCAAGCAATGGAATACTATGCAACCATAAGGAAGAAACTACTAATACACACCACAATATGAATGAATCTCAAATGCATTACACTAAGTAAAAGAAGCCAGACTCCAAAGGCTATATGCTGTATGATTCCATTTACATGACATTCTGGAAAGGGAGGACTCTGAAAAAAACAGGGATTCTCCAGGATGGGGATGGCATAATTCTTTAAGGTGATAAATGTTCTGTAGTGGTTATACAACTACATGATCTGTCAAAACTCACAGAACCACATACTACAAAGTATGAATTTTATGTAAATTATATCAACTAAAAAAAAATGACAAAAATAAAAATAGGAAAAATAATATGGAAGGAAAACTAAGACAATATAACATGAAAGTAACTCATGCCCTTAAAATAGAGAATCCTCTAAATAAGTAAAACAAAAAAGGACATTCAAAGATATAATACAATAACTTCCTTAAAGAAATAAATCTGTATTTTCAAAAGAACGATATTTTCCAGAAAAAAAAAAAGTGATAAAAGATTTAAAATCAGACATACTTGGTTAATTTCAAAGATAAGTAAAGCTCTTCAGATACCCAAGCAGAAGAAACAGGTCAATTGTGTATATGAGATGTGTTGGAAGGGAATGACTACCAGGGTGGGATAAGACAAAACACAATTCATAGAAATAACTACAAAGTCCTGAAGGAAATGGGTATACTATTATACCAGTCTACAATGTCTCTCAAAATCATATGAGGCATTTTTAAATAAGAAAAATTCAGGGATTTCATCATCCATAAATCCTTTTTGAAAAAATCTACTGGTCGACCAAATTTGGTCAATTATGAAATGACATTAACATTAAAAAAAAAAAAAACTGGGAGAAGCCATGGTAAAAAAGAATGCTTTGAGCTTTGAATCCATTTAAGTGTAGAACTGTGGTTTTCCATCAGAATCACGAGGAGAGCATATTAAAATAGAATGCTGGGGCCCAGTCAGTGTTTCCAGTAAGTCTCCTAGTGTGCTGATGCTACTGGGTCCGGGATATTTTAAGGATGACTGGTTTAGTTCTAAGATTAAACAACTGTGAGAATTATGGTTACAACACAATACAGCCATATATAAAAAATAATACAAAGGAATTCTGGTTAAAGATGGCAAACTGAATATATGAATTACTTTAGAAACACCAATAAAATGAAAAATAAAAGGATTTTTAACAGAAGGAATAAACTTAAAAAGTAACAAAAAACAAAACCCAGGAGAATAAACCTGGAAGGAACAAAATAATAACTGATTTAATGGGTCAAGAAAGTCAAATTATAAACCATCAAAGGAAAAAGTAAGGAAAAAGTTAAGCAATAAAATGTGTATAGAATCCTCGAATACATCAGGAATTGGTGGCACCAGGTGCCTCCATATGTGAGGCTGAAGGTAGAGGTGAAAATAAGATGATTAGTTGAATGCCTTTTTAAAGAGCAGTTAAGACTCTTAAATTTCATTCCCTTTCTTACACTGGCCAAGTGAAGAGGATAAAGCAGGATTTCTCAACCATGGCACTACTGACATCCTGGGCCAAATAATTCTTTGTTGTTGAGGACTATCCTGTGTATTGTGAAATATTTAGCAGTATCCTACCCACTTGATAGCGCCCCTTATCCCAAGTTGTGACAATGAAAAATAACTGCAGACATTGCCAAATATTCCCTGTGGGACAGCTGAGAACCACTGCTCTAGAAACACCTACTTAGAGAACTCTTTTTCAGAACCTCTCCTAATGAAGAAATGTTTACTTAACATTCAGCAATTCCTTTACTTTTACATTCTTTTGTTAAATTCAGAAAAAAAATTAAATTCTTTAAAAATACATGTCCACCATGCTACCGTTCCTTAACAAGGTATTTTTGTCTGTTCATTCATCCAACTCTATATATGCATTGAGAGAGAAGAAATGTTATTGGTGGTGGGACTTTGTTGGTGACATTTACATTTTGTACTCTGCACTGCTTGACTATTCATAACAACTGTGAATCATTTCTACAAAATCAAGTCATTGTACTAAAAAATAAAAATCTAGCAGAGGCTGCACAAAATAAGCAGTCAGGAATCACAAGCTCCTTCTTCTCAATTACTTAACTGCATTAAATATCTTGGGCAAAAAGTGATAGTTACTGTATAAAAAGTACAGTGATTCAAAATATCAATGCTATTCACTAACAGCATTGTAAGATTGGGGTGGGGAAAAGCACTTAAGTAGGCATAAATTGCTGGTAATGTAGTTACAGGATTAGGCAGGAGGTCCACAGAGGTTTATAATAATGCTTAAAGTAATCATCAATCAAATAGCCATGCTTGAACCAAGGATTAAGATCAATCTAATTCTAGGCCACTTAACAGCAAAAACACACACACAAAAAAAAAAACCACAAAATGAAATTAAAAAATTAACACTCTAATCTCTATACAGTAGTGTTACATGTAATCTTTTTATACTTTTTTTCATAGTTGAGGTATTTTCTACAGTTTTATAAAACAAAAAACCTTTACAAAAATTGATTAAGTCTGAAGAAACTGGAGCAAGGGAAGAATGAGGTTCATTTTAATTCTGGCTTAACTGATCTAAGTTAATGACTTACTATATACAAATAACAGGCCCACTTGATAAATGGACAAAATCTGACTTTACAAATCGAATTAAACATCCCCCAAATTAAGACAATTCTATAATAATCATTTTGTAATACATTTAAATTATTACACTAAATATGCCTCTTATAAGATACTCAATGGGTTCAAGTGATTCTCTACTTTCTGAGCTTTGAAAGAAAAACATACCAGCTTTCCACACCAAACTACAAGAAAAAATAACATAAGACAATGACCTGGGTTGGAGTAACCTCTATGTATTATTTAACTAAAATTTAACACTTACAGTTCAAGCCATATCAAAAACTTTTTAAAAAGAGGTAAGATATGTAAAACACTAAAAATGCTGGCTAATGTATATAATGGGGTCATCTGAGAAGTCAGACCAGCAATTGTTGTAAGTGGAATTTATAAATCATGGATTAAAGAAATATGACTTGAACCCAAATATCTCGCCCCATATTACAAATACCTTTATTAACTGTAAAGTCAAATTTTGTCTATTGGGGAGCGGGGGAGTGGTAATATCAAACTCACATTTATTTGTACCACATGAAACAAGAAATCTTGCCACTGTAATTAAGAATGGTGTCACTCTAACAACGCTATCTCATCAAAATGCAACGTGCACCTAATTAAAAGTGAGATGTCAAATTACGCAAGCATCTTTATGTCAAAAAACTGGTATTTAATACCACAGAACTGACCAGCTTTTTCAGATACATAAATTATTACTTGAGAAGTACGTAATTTTCTCATACCATTGAGGTCGAGGACCCAGTCGCAGAGTTAGGACCATTTAAAAAGGATATAACTATATCAGTATTACTGCCAAGCTGCCCTACATATCCGTCACTTATTTGTAGTCTGCGCGACAGAACAAAGAGGCCGACATGCCTCCTGGGATGACAGTGCTGCAGTCTGAGGTCGCTGGGAAGAGATGACGAGAAGAGATGGGGTACTCCACAAAAGGAAGGGGCCTAAAACCTTTGTAGAAATAGCCTAGGCAGACATAAGAAAAATAGGACAAAAGGGAGCCTGGAAGAATCGGGAAAAGCTTTCATGAAAGACGGGTAGGGGAGGGAGACTACCAGCTCTCTGCTACACTTCTCGCATCGGGGTCAACTTCTCATGTCCATTGCTCCTCACGGCCACCCCGGTCAGCTCTTCGAAAGACTCAGGGCCCCGAAGCTGAGTCGGAGTGGCCAGGCGAGACAGGGAGAAAATGGGGAAGGAAGGCACTGCCCGTTGGGTGGGGTACCACGGTCCCTCTAGGCCTCACCCAGCCCAGCTCTGGTGCCTTTCTTCTGTCTCTCACGCTAGCACCCCGAAGGCCGCTAAAAACCGCCTTACCCAGCTCGCCATGGAGCACAGCCCCAAGACGCTCCCCATTTCCACGGCGTCGCAGGAGTAGCAGATGCCAACAAGATGGAGACAGCTCCTCTCGCCTTTTCGTGCTTATTTACTAACTACAAGCCACTTCCGGCGCAGAGCCCACCCCGCCCCTCAGTTTGCGTCACTTCCTTCGTGGCCTGGGGAGGCGGAGGGTGCCGTGCTGGGGTTGCGCATGCGCGACCTGAAACCCGAGGCTGTCTGCTTCGGCGATTACTCTTCTAATTCAACTCCCGAACGCGTCTCGTTTTTCAACTTTTGCACCTTTTTTTTCCCACTTATGTTCTCAACTTATTTCTGAAGTCCAGTGCCTAGGCCAAGTTTTACTGGGATATTTCTACTCATTTGGGTGTTTCCAATTCTATCACTATTTGGGATTGAGAACGCATCTTAATTTCTTGCCCTATTAAGATGTTACAAGAAGTTTGCACATTTAAAAATTTTAAATGAGTTAGATAAGACATAGTAATAACTCAAGCATGTTATTGATTCTACTGAATGTCACGAGTTGTTGAGGAAACATTTAGAACCCTGTCCATAGGTGATAATGGACATCTCCAGGGAATGTATTCATTAAAAGTTCCAGTTATTTTTATAGTGATTAGTCCCTGAAGATATTCTGAGAAAAGAGATCCCTTGATACCTTTATGGATAAAACCCATATAGCACTTAATCTTAATTGATCATCTAGAGAGCTACTCAGTTGCAATTTATGATTGCAGAGCTGTGCCTTTTCCTCAGGTAGGCTTATAGTTATTTATATGAGATCGACCTCTTGTATGCAATCCAAAAATAAAGTGGTATCTCCACTATAAAGGTCATAGCTTCTACACAAGTTTGATTTATCACAATCCTTGGGAAGACATTTTAGGGACTCTACAATTATGGGAGATCAGAAGACCTACCAAATCCAGTTAAGAAGGAGTGGCGTGCAAGTAGTACAGAGTTTCAAGACAGAGGGGCAGATCCACATTTTCATCTCCGTAAGGGGATTCATCTGGATGCCTAATGGGCAATTAAATGCAAAGTGTAAGAAAGTGAAGTATCACCCAATAAGCTATTAATACAAGCATCTTTAAAATTTGAAATATTTTGACCTACAAAAAGGTAAAGAGAATAACGTCATAACCATGAACTTTCCCCTGTCTTCAAGAAATAAAACATTACAAATAGAATTGCTCCTCCCCCTCCACCAAGAAATGATCATAATGAATGAATGTTAGGGACCAGCTAGCAATCTTGCTACAATGTCTTCAATTTATTGACTGTTGCAAATTGCCCTTCAAAGTGGTTTTACCAATGTACACTTTCTCCAGCAGTGTATGAGAATTGCTCCACATCTTTCTCAGCACGTGGGTTTGTCACACTTTAGCTAACATGAGAGAAGTGAAATGTCTCATTATACTATCAATTTGCATTTACCTGATAACTAGTAAGATTGAGAACTTTTGTTATTGACCATTGCAACATCATCTTCTGAATAAAGTGCCTTTTCAAGTCTTTTGTCCATTTATCAGTTGGGTTATCCATCTATACTTTATTGATTTGTAGATGGTTTTAATATATTTTTGGATACAAATTCTTTGTTATGTGTGGAGAAATTACATCTCCCAGTCTGGACTTATTCTTTCACTTTTTTGTGGCGTCCTTTGATGACACCTTAGCGTAGTTTTAAATTTACTATAATGTAGTTAAATTTGACAAACTTGATCCTTAAGTTACATGATTTTGTTGTTTAGAACTCCTTACTAGTACCAAGATTTTAGAGATATTTTCCTTTGTATATTTTCTTCTAGTTTTAATGTTTTGCTCTTAAACACTTAGGTTTTTAATCCACTTAGAGCTGATTTTTGTGTATGGTATGAGGTAGAAATCCAGTCAATGATGTGATGGTAAACTGCCTCTCCAGGGGGGGAAAAATAGCCCCGATATGTAGCATTTGCAGATTTCCATTATAAATACCCCCACTGTGGCTGATTCCCATCTACCATTGTTTTAACAATACACTTGTGAAATTCTTGACTATTTATTTAGCAACAGGTCGGTTTGATCTAGCACCAACATACCACTAGGTCCACTTGTATTCTAGTTTTTCTTATGGATAACCAATTGTTCTAGTATGAATTTTAGAATAATAATCCTTTCTCTCTCATCTCATACGGCAGCAATACCACTGCTGTCATATGTCACATTTCATACACATGTGTCTGTTTCTGAACTCTATTCTATTTTATGGATTGAGTTGTCCATCTATACATAGTTTACTAACACATAGTTTTATAGTTGCGTCTCTAAATACATGGTTTTAATTATAGTTGCTTTAAAGTAAGTCTTGATATCTGCAAGCGTTTCTATACCTTACTCTTCATACTTGTTTTGGCTGTTCTTGTTGCTTTTTTATACATATATATATATATATTAGAGTCAAGTTGTCAAGTTTGGATAATAAATTATATAGCCTCAGTAATCATAAGAGTTTGATCATATTTTAGAGGTGTGTGATAAATTTGACTATAAGCTTCTTAGTGGCTAGAGAGTTTCTCAAAGAGACATTATTTGCATTTTAGATTGGACAGTACTTTATTATGTGAGATTATGCTTTATGAGACAGATTTGTTAGTATTATTAACCTCCACTCACTAACTGTCAGAATTATCCCCTACTCCTAATTATTGTGATACCCACTAAGGGACAATATAACCATTCGTTGTAAACCAATAGTAAAGCAAAGAAAGAATTATTAGTTATAATTAACAGATTGTCTCCTTGCCAACAGTGAAAGAGTTAAAATGATGGCTTTTTTAGATTTGTACTCGAAGACAACCCAAAACATGTTTTCAGTACAAATCAGCAATTCAGTAGGAGCAGTTTCTCCAGGCTGCTTCTTATAGTACAAGTCAAAGTCATAATGCCAATGCACAAATCAGTAAAAGTAAGTAAATTAGGAGTTTTTAAAAATGCTAATTGCTCATTTCTCCTATGGTGTGACCTGACTCAGGGATCAACTTTAGAAGATCTCAAGTGGGCAATTTCCAAAAATATTAGAAATGCTAATAGGTATCCACCCCCGAAAATATTTCAAATATGTTTGGGTGGTACTGAATATTATATTCTTGTGATTAATGTTGCATGTTAACATTTGAAACATTTGACTTTTAAAAACCCTTTTTTCTTTTCCAAGAAACATGTATTAACATCTATCATAATTAATATTCTGTGGAAGATAGTTTAAGATATGCTGATGGAGGAAAGGATGGACTGCAGAGCCTCTGGCAATCCTCCTAAAATATCATTTTTCATAACTGAGCTTTTGGTCATTAGATCAAAAGGTTAGATCTTTTTGAGCATTAGAGAGCTCAAGGTTATATTCTTTGGCAAGAATGTGAGCATGCTCTATGTCGCCAATTAAAGACAAGATATAAACTTTGGCATTAAAATAAATGGAATTTAAAATTAATAGTCTCAGGGAAATTCAGGAGTAAGACCAAGACACAGGTCAGAATAGACATGCAGAGGAGTGGGCTGAGAGAATTCTGGAATACTATAAGCAGGCTTAAGATTTTCCTCAGGAAACATTCTGGGTTCATTCTCACATATGGATGAACAAAGAATCAAAGCTCCCAAGTAGAGCATGATTGTGATAATTTTAGCCTGAGAAAAATGTAAAGCAGGGTTACCAAGGTTATCCTGTTAATAGTAAATGTTTCAATAATACATTAATAAAAATCAGCTTAGACCAGCGTAATCCCCAGGATGAACTGGGCACAAAATTTACCCTAATGTAACTAAATAAGTTACTCTGAAATTTAGACTTATTGACTATCAGTCATTAGTATTGTGAGAGTTTCTACCCAAATAATAATTTGGGTTTCAGAATTTACCTGTATGGCAATAAAACCATATCTTCAGTGTAAAGGAAAATACTTAATATTTTTTCTGGCAATCTATGCCTATTTTCAAGTCATAAAAAGGATCAAAACACATCTTTGCTCTATAATACTCTGGAAATTACTATCTGATCTGGAAGGAGACCATTCAATTATCCCTATTTCTCAGATTATATTAAAGTACAAGTTTAAGAAAAACAAAAGTAGTCAGGCTTCATATTAAATTCATATAGCATAGTCCATGACTGACCTTTTCCTCCTGAATAAGCATGAATAATGAAAGATCTTTCTAAACATTAGTTATAGATATCTCATAGTCATGCACTACTCCTTCTTGAGTGTTTATTATTACAAAGTAATATAGAACCGACATTCTGGACTTCATGGCATTGTACCTTTTGGAGGCTACCTCATACTTACTGCTGAGCTGCTGTAGTTTCTGCTCCCTGATAATTAACACTGTTGAAACTCTTCTTTTTTTTTTTTTAAGAAAGTTTTTTCTTTTAAATTTTATTTATTTATTTATTTATTTTTGGCTGTGTTGGGTCCTCGTTTCTGTGCAAGGGCTTTCTCCAGTTGCAGTGAGCGAGGGCCACCCTTCATCGCGGTGCGCGGGCCTCTCACTGTCGCAGCCTCTCTTGTTGCGGAGCACAGGCTCCAGACGCACAGGCTCAGTAGTTGTGGCTCACAGGCCCAGTTGCTCCGCGGCATGTGGGATCTTCCCAGACCAGGGCTCGAACCCGTGTCCCCTGCATTGGCAGGCAGATTCTCAACCACTGCGTCACCAGGGAAGCCCGAAACTCTTCTTTTAAGAGGTGGAGATTTTCCCTTTCTTACTATGTATAGACTGGGAAGAAATTAGTTCAGTATCTCATTCAGGTGCTGGCAATTTAAGGAAGCATACGGAGTATATAGAGTTCCTGTTGTAGATTACCAATGATGACATATGGGACAATTTCCACTGCTGCCTTGGCTGGTTGCTGCTGCCATGCTCCTCTCTATATTGTCTAGTGGTCATCCGCAGAAAATTCCTTCCCCACTAATTGTTACTGGAGATGCCTGTGCCCAGAAGCCAGTGGTCTGTAACCTTTCACCCTCTCCTGTCATTCCTCACCCATATCCATAAGGAAATGGTTTAGTATCTTGCACAACACTTTAAAAGTTCCCAGTTTAACCTAGAGTTAGTGCCCTTCCATCAAGATTAACTGAAATCAGACTTACCTTTGGTCCCAAGGTTTTCCTGCCTTTATACAAATTTCTGTATCAACTTTAAAGCTAATTTCTTAATGGACTATAGCTATGAAACATTGTGAAAATAGAACAGATTTTTAATGGAAAATAATCAGGTCATATTTCGCTGTAAATTAGGGATTTTGTTATTTAGTTCCCCTGTCCTCTGTAGACCAACACTGAAACTATTGAGGGATAAAACACCTTGGGCCCTTGAAATAAATTGTCTTAAAGGATGAGTAAATTTTGCATTTATAAGAAGAAAAAAAGGCCTATAAAAAGTATTTTATGACTAATCCTAAATGTAAACATGTTTAAATATTTCACCATATGTTCTTTAAAAATAAGCCAGAAATAGATTAGGACATAATAGCCTATAGAGGTCAGTATAAACTTAGAATTGGAAGAGACCATATCCTGATTTAAGATAGGCTTTTTTCAGTGATCTTGATACTTAAAATAATGATAGTAATAATGTTAAAGGCACACTCTCCTAAACTATTAACTTAATATTAAAAATATAAGTGGGGCTTCCCTGGTGGCGCAGTGGTTGGGAGTCCGCCTGCCGGTGCAGGGGACATGGGTTCGTGCCCCGGTCTGGGAGGGTCCCACATGCCGCGGAGCGGCTGGGCCCGTGAGCCATGGCCGCTGAGCCTGCGCATCCGAAGCCTGTGCTCCGCAGCGGGAGAGACCACAGGAGTGAGAGGCCCGTGTACTGCAAAAAACAAAAAAAACATAAAAATATAAATGAATAATTTTCTTTCCACACAGATTTTCTTTTTTTTGCCCAAATCTAAGCCAGTAATTCTCATGGACAATCAGGTGTTTATGCCAGTGAAGTAGACGACTACAAAAATAGAATATTTATTTCAGGCAGAACATATGTAAATTTAGGGACAAAAAGCAAATATTCACAATGTAAATAATGAAGTGGGTAGAGAATTCAAATGTTTCTAATGTTTAATGTTTTATAATCATTGATAGTGACTACTTGAAGAAACATTAACAGCATTCTAAAACATTTTGCCTCTCAAGGGCAGTTAGCTGAAATATGTTTAGTATTTACTGATTGCACATAGAAACTGATCAAGTATAATGTTACTATATTGAAGATATATTAAAATCAAGCATTCATTTACCCAAAAATGTTATTTGTTATGGTACAGAAAAGAGCCAACTATTTCTGCTGGGACATTCATCAGATTTTTGAATTCTTATTAAATATGTTATGAAGGTAATGTCTAAATCAGTACTGTACAATAGAAATATACAGTGCATCCGTAATTTATATATATATATACTAACAAACGTAAGGTAGATAGCCAGTGGGAAGCAGCCGCATGGCACAGGGAAACCGGCTCGGTTCTTTGTGGCTGTCTGGAGGGGTGGGATAGGGAGGGTGGGAGGGAGGGAGACAAAGAGGGAAGAGATATGGGAACATATATATATGTATAACTGACTCACTCTGTTATAAAGCAGAAACTAACACACCATTGTAAAGCAATTATACCCCAATAAAGATGTTAAAAAAAAATAAAATAAAATAAAATAAAAATAAAAATAAAATAAAATAAAATTTTCTAGTAGCCACATTAAAAAGAAAAAGAAAGATGAAATTAATTTTAACAATACATTTAACCCAATACATGCAAAATATCATCATTTCAACATGACATTAATATAAAAATTATTAATAACATGTTTTACATTATTTTTCATAAGTCTTCTAAGTCTGGTTTGTATTATAACTTATAGCGCATCTCAATTCAGATCAGTCTCATTATAAGAGTTCAATAGCTCACATATTGGACAACATCTAAAAGCTGAGAGAAAAAATTGAGGCAGTTATCCAGGTGATCCAGTTCAAGCTAAACAAACAAGCAAAACATACTTTTCTTTGGATAAATTATTAAGCTATTTCAGGATAAAGTGGTTTTAAGCCTGTACATTTACTTCAGGTATCGAATCTGTTTCATCTAATTAATATTTTGTATAAAAATCAAATCCGGGCTTCCCTGGTGGCGCAGTGGTTGAGAGTCCGCCTGCCTATGCAGGGGACACGGGTTCATGCCCCGGTCTGAGAAGATCCCACATGCCGCGGAGCGGCTGAGCCCGTGAGCCATGGCCGCTGAGCCTGCGCAATAGACTTGAATGAAGGGTAAATGTTAAGTTCTTATAATTATTTAGGCTATCATACTGCTATTTTTATATGTATGAAATTCACCAGATTTGATTTTCAAGCATTGCAAATAATCCATAATTCTGTTTTAACCAACTTATCATCTGATAAGTTTCTATGGCCTTAGCTTTCTCCCCTCCAGAGTTAATTGTAACAATAGGGTGCTCCCAGGAAGTCCTTGACACTTTAGGCAGCCTGATTTCAAATAATTCCAGACAGTGCTTGTTGATTCTTGCTCAGCTCTCCACACCTCATTCCACTACCTGTATTCTCTGTTACCCCATATAACACTTCTGCAAATTCTTACATAAAGCTGATCTCTTCTTGTTCTCTTTTTGCTGAATGATCAAGAACTTTGGGTACTCTTTTTCTCACAGTCTTTCCTTTCTTGAAGATTTGCTTTAACTTCAAAAACAGTTAGAACAAAAGTGTGGACACCCTTCCA
>NW_006781997.1:171530-263675 GCF_000442215.2 Lipotes vexillifer | reverse complement strand
TTTCCCTACCAAGTTTTACTCAACCCAATAATTAACTGGTAAGGTCCTAATTTCTTCATAAAGCATCGCAGTATTTCCTAGTACCCCAGTCTTCATATATGGAACCCATTCTGCATCACCTGCAAAAATCCTATGTGTAGCTGTTGGTAGCATCCAGTTGTGTCATTTCTTCTATTGTTTTCCCCAAACTTGTTTCTGGTATAGCTTGGCCTGGCTTCCATGAACTCTGCTATATTGCTCATAGATCTGTCTTCCTCCAGAAACAGTCCTATCTTCTTTAAAGATGTGGTGTTAGAGGAAGCTCATGTGTGAGCCAACCAGAAACCATCTTCCATTGACATCTCTCAAAGGGAATTTCCTGCCTCAATTGGCCCGTCTTATTTATATTGTATAGTAGAGTTCAGTCTTTCGGGGATCATCCAGTTTTTGAAATCCTGTCAGGGGCTATTGGGCTGAGAGCAGAGCTCTCTCCAACTAGTTTCTCTGCCATGGAGAGAACATTTCCAGTACGATTAATATAAATGCACATTTCTCCTTCCCAGAAATACTCATCCAGTACATATAAAAGTGTACTCCTTTTTCTATGGTATGCTTTCATCCAGGCATGGTTGGGCAGCAATTTCAAACAGTAGCCTTTAGTAAGAGAGAAAAAACATGAACAGAATTGGTTAACATAATAATACATGGAAATTATGCTTTAAGAAGTAGCTTTTACAAATGGAATCCAAAAGATGGACTTTTCCCATTGTATCTCCATACAGAAAAGCCTTGGATTGAATGGCAGTTGAGAGAAATGTTTTAGAGAAATGCTTAAACCTAAAGTAAGGCTGCCAGTGCTTACATGCTAGTTCCACCTGATTAGCTGTCAATTTTCTTAATTTCAAGTCCAGTAACTTTACTAGGATATATCTTACTATTAAACACTCTGAGTCAAGTTTCCGTGAAGTATGAGCAAATTTAAGGTTGTTTTTTTTTTTTCCAGGAAAGTTGCCTTGAATTGTATCTTTAATTATTTGCTTATTTCTATTATTTTTATAGAAACACCAATTATTTATATATTGACTCTCTTTTGCCTCTCTTTCATACATATTATCTTCTTTTGTAGCCTTTTAAATTCTTTACAGTTGATCCTTGAACAATGCAGGGGTTAATCTGTGTAAAATTTATAGTTGGCCTTCCATATGTGCCGTTCCTCCACATTCATGATACAACCATCGATGGAACATGTAGTACTCTACTATTTACTATTGAAAAATATCTGCATATAAGTCAACCTGCACAGTTCAAACCTGTGTTGTCCAAGGGTCAACTTTATTTCTATTTTATTTCGTTCAGTTTCTTCCACTTAGTGTCTGACCTCTGCCAATTCACAATTTCTCTCTTCCTACATTTTCCCCATCTCTTCACTAAGTTCTTATGTCTATTTTCACTTATTCAATACTTCATAGAAGTCGATTTGCTTGTTTAAGATCATGGTTATCTATTTTATTTGCTCTACCACATTGCATTTCTCATCCATGATCACCATCTGCCTTTTTTTTTCTTATTTATTTTCTCCTTATTCCTTATAATATCCTTATATAGATCTTGTGCTCATACTATTTTAATATTTCATCTTTAAATGGTGAGTTTTGTCCTAGACTTGGTAATTAAAGGAGATTCATATGGAGAAATATCTAGCACCATGTTCTATCTATCTGAAAATTTCCTTTTGACCTTGGATATTTTGCAGGGCGGGGGTGCGGCTGTGTCATTTTTATTTCATTTCTCCTTAGCCAGTGAAATTTTTCCCATTCCTTACTGCCCCACCAAAGTTTTTTTTATTTCTCCTGTTTTCTCTTTTATTCTACTACCATAGATTCCTTCCTTCCTAAATGAACTTATTTTCATGATGCTTCAGTTAACCCTACCTCTGCTTTTCAAACCCAAATTAGGTCCAGAGAAGCACTGCAATGTTGTCTACCAATGATTTTAATGATTGCAAATAAGGAATTTAGGTTTTCACCTCCAAGTGTACTCTTTCCCATTGAGAAGTGGATTTTGCTGGGTCTATTGGGGATCTACAACCAAGGCAAACCCTCTTTGCTTCCTCCTAAATGTACTTTTATTTTATCTCCAGTAATTTATGTCAGCCTTTCCTCCAATTTCATCTAGGATTTAGCTATTCCCTAATTTTGCTAAAAATGAGATTGTGTAGTTTGTTTTCTTTCTTCTCATTCCTTTTGGATGATTTCAAGGAATAGAATAGGGAAAATGCCAACTTCCACTTCCATCTTGAGACTGGAAGCCCAGTATTATAACTTGCATTTCATTTTATGCTTCGATCACTCCATGTTACTAGGAGTTTACCCAACATGCCATGAAATTTCTTATCTTTCTGTCTTTGCTCATGTATATAATTCTACATGAAATATTCTCAGCACCATTCCCCATAAATGCTTGTATCTAGCTGGTACCGATTCATCCACTAAAACTCAGCTTAGGTGCATCTCCTTTATGGAATTTCCCTGACGACCTCCCCTTCTTTCCTTGATTAATTCCTAACATTACGTGTGATGACTTAACTAATCTCTATGTAACCGATGCATGTTTGCAAGAGTGCATTTACCTCATTGTATTGTCCGTTGTATTTTATTAACCTCCCAAGCCATCCTAAGCTTCTTGAGGACAGTGAGTGTGTCTTAGGCATTTTTGTATCCTCAGGCTAGAAAAACGTTAGGCCTTTGATAGGCAATCAATAAAGTTAGTTAAATGAACAAATAAATGTATTATTTACAAAGAAAAAACTGAAAATATTGGTAACTGATATGTGATCAGTAACATCACACTCCTGGACATAAATTCAACTAGAATTTAAAGCTTTTAGAAAGTTTGACAAATAATTGTTCATAACTATAAAAAGTAGCAATTCAGCTCGGGGAATATAGATTTGTGTGAATAAGATTACGAGTGGATCTACTTATTTCTCAGAGATCTCCATAGCAAGTCCATTTGCTGTTCAATGGAAATGTAATTTTTGTTGCTTCCAGCAACCCATGCTCCACCTGTGATCTGTCAGCAAGTAGTGCTATTTCTGTCTTTTGTATCCTCATCAGCAATAATTATTGCAATTGGATCTTAGCTGACAATTCTCATTCTGTAGTGTAAGAAAGAAATTCTATTATTCTTTCTGCAATAAATAGATAACTGGAAAAGTTAGCTTTTTAGTAAAATTTTAAAGGTAAGTATACTTTCATACAATCTAGAATCATATATCTTAATGTAAAGTTTAAGGGTACAGTGTTTTGCTTTTAGCCCCTTGGGAAATGTATCTCTGATGTTTAGCAACATAAATCTGACATATATTTTCCTCAGTTGTGCATGAGCAAAACTCCACTGAATTTGGTTGTTTATAAACCTTTTGGAAATAAAAACAAGCAATAAAAAGAGTATCATATGATTTTTTTTAAAAAATTGTTTTTGCTTTGTTTTGAGGAAAAGGTAGTACCACATAGACTACATACTATTCTTCATTTACTATAAAGAGTAAATATAAAAGAACACATTTTATTGTTCAACCAAATAAAAGATATAATAAAACTAGTTAAATATATGCTTATTGATAGGAATAATAAAAATTATGTTGCATGATAATAAGTTATAAATAATAGGTTCTAATATGCTTACAGTTGCCATCTTTATTTATTTATTTATTTAATTTTTGGCTGCATTGGGTCTTCATTGCTGTGCGCGGGCTTTCTCTAGTTGCGGCGAGCAGGGGCTACTCTTCGTTGACGTGCGCGGGCTTCTCATTGCGGTGTCTTCTCTTGTTGCAGTTGCAGAACACGGGCTATAGGCACGCAGGCTTCAGTAGTTGTGGCCCACGGGCTCAGCAGTTGTAGCTCGTGGGCTCTAGAGTAGTTGTGGTGCACGGGCTTAGTTGCTCCGCGGCATGTGGGATCTTCCCGGACCAGGGCTTGAACCGTGTCCCCTGAATTGGCAGGTGGATTCTTAACCTCTGTGCCACAAGGGAAGCCCCAGTTGCCATCTTTATCTTTATCTGTGTGTGAAAAATAGAAGGTAAACATGTGTTTTATGTAATGTTTGACTAAGTGCATGGTGCCTAAACAGTTTACCAATATATATGGAGAGAATATTTTTTGATATTTTACTTGTAGAAGAGTGAGTTTTAAACAAAGAAAGCAGTTAAGACTTCTGTGACAAAAAATCGTTACCTTTATCACACTGCTCCAGTACTTCTATGTTATTTTTAAACAATTACCTGCTCTACTGTCCCTAATCTAGCCTTGATTAGATAAACCACTCTACATTAAGCTGTTCAACTATCATTTCCGTATGGTGGTGTTTAGGGGGTCTTGGTCCACTTCTGAGAGAGACAGAGAGACAGACAGTGGCAGATATCTCATCAAATTCCTAGGAGTGAAACAAATGGAAAACATTAGAAATGGAGTACTGCCATCAAGAATAAACAAAGCCGAGCTTCCCTGGTGGCGTAGTGGTTGAGAGTCTGCCTGCCGATGCAGGAGACATGGGTTCATGCCCCGGTCCGGGAAGATCCCACATGACGCGGAGCGGCTGGGCCCGTGAGCCATGCCCGCTGAGCCTGCACGTCCGGAGCTGAAAAAAAAAAAAAAAAAAAAAAAGAATAAACAAAGCCAACATGTTTATCATGAAACTCAAGCAATCACTCAAATCTTTAGTAGTGAATGCTTACATAATTTTCGTCAAGGTACAAAATAAAATCGAAGGAAACTATGAGCACTTTGGTAAAACACTTCAATAATAAAAGTGCTACTAGGTTGATATCCTGCTTCATATGTATTTCCTTGCTTGATCATGAGGAAATTTAATGATGATTAAGGGTTCAGTCTCTTGAGCAAACTGCTTAAACAGTTTTACCTTGGTTCCCTCATTTGTGAAACACAGAAAATTCGAGTATTTACTTCATAGGGCGCTTATGATGATTAAAAGATATAATATGTCTAACATGTGTAGTGGCACAAAGTAAACGCTCAAGAAGGTGCTGTATTATTTTTCTATGGCTGCTGTAACAAATTACCACAAACTTAGTGGTGTAAAGGAACACAAATTTACTATCTTATAGTTTTGAAGGTCAGAAGTCCAAAATAGGTCTCACTGGGCTAAAATCAAGGTGTTGGTAGGACTGGAAGCTTTGGGGAGAATCCATTGCCTTGCCTTTTCTAACTTCTGGAGATTGTACACTTTCCTTGGCTTACAATCCCTCATCACTTCAACTTTTACTGTGTTGTCATATTTCTCTCTCTGCCTCTCCTGCCTCTCCCTTTATTTTATAATGATTCTTGTGATTACATTGGGCCCAACTGGATAATCTAGGCTAATTTTCTATTTCCAGATTATAAACTTAATCATACCTGAAAAATCCCCTTTGCCTTGTAAGGTAACATACTCACAAGTTCTGGAAATTAGGATGTGGCCTTCTTTGTAGGGGCCATTATTCAACCTACTACAGGTACTGTGATTTTGGCAATAACTGCAGAGTTTGTCATTGTCTGGTTAATGAGTTTTTTATTCTCCTTAATCTGTACATAATTTTTGTCTGTGGAAAATAACTTTTAAGAAAAGATTTCAATATTATTCAGAAATAAATAACACATTTGCAAAATATATACTTGAAAATTGTAATGAAGCTTCTGGCTTGTTTTTGTAAAGTCTTCTCTGGAGAAGTATACCGTTATACATTTAAGTAATGTGTAGTCTTCACCATGTCCCAAACACTATACCCAGCAATTAATCACACAATACCTATGCAATTTACTGTATTTTCAAAATGAAAACATGCCCTTTACATAGTAGCTATGTTTAAGTAAATGTTTGTTGAATTAATTAATGAATTACAGAGCTGGTGTGATATGAACTTGACTATTCCTTTTAGTTCTGTTTCCCTGCTTGAATACCCCACTATAGTATAAATTACATAAGGTCATAGATTATTTTCTATGCTCTGATAGTTTTATTTTATATGTCTGATAGTACTCGTCATGCATCTACATATAATATACATTTGATAAACACTTATAAATGAGTGTATTTAAGAGTGAACTTGATGGCACGGGGAGATAAGAGAAGGTGGATTTGGATGACACTAAGTACTTACTTAGGGTCCCTTTTTGTCTTCTCTTACTCTTGCAGTGAAAATATCTGTTTAGGAGATGAAAGATTTCTGATGTCTTTCAAAATTATTTTCTTGGAAAATAATCTAAGTTACTAAAATCTGGAAATCATGTTTATTTTTTCCCACATTGATTATTATTTTCTATGAAAAAAAATCGAGCAAGTACATTGATAGTCTTAAATAAATAGCTATTATTAAATCTCACAATATTAACAAATTTAGAGATGAGCAATCTGTGACGTTAACTGTTGAGAAAATCTCTTAGAGTTTTCTTCCTACTTCCTATCCTATCCCCCCAAATTCCAGTAAAATAGAAGGCTTTAATGCTGTTGGGGAGGAAGAAAGGTTTCTCTACCCTTCTAGGTTCTTGGGGCTGGTCAAAGAATTAAGTTAACATGAGATAGATTAACCAGAGAAAAATCAAACAAAATTTTAATAACATACACCCTTGGGTGAGACCCAGAAAAACTGAGTGACTTGTCAAAATGACTAAAACCCTCACCTTAAATACTATCTTCAGCTAAAGACAAAAGAAGATGTTGGGGGTGGTGGTTTGGGACTTCAAAGGGGAGGAAGGCAATTCACATGGAGATGGCAAATCAAAAGTTTGGTAAACAAATGTTTGCTGGGCTGCACAGAGACAATAGGACACAGAGTCTCTGATCTCTAAGCTTTCCCCACAATACCTAGCCTATGTTCATTGCAGACATCTCTGGAAATAGCTCTATTCTTGTAATTGACCCTCTAAATTCTTTAGGCAGTTAGGGGAAAGGTCAAAGTTTTTCCTGAGTTTTTTGGGCCTTGATTATTTTTAGCTAGAAATAATCTGAATGCCAAAGAGATATTTGGGGGTGGCAAGTTCTGCTCCCCTACAATACAAAACAGTATTAAATTAAACTCTAGCTCACAAAGCAAATTATCATTTTCTATTTTGTTCATCCTCAGTGATAGAAAGGGTAATGAGTGTGGTATATTATGATAAAATATCTCAACAAAACTTCACCTGTCTAATGGACGGGACATGAATGGGACCTGAAAACATCTGACCTCTTCTGTACCTAAGTGAGTAGAACAAGTGACTACCTTGGAAACAAAATTTGAATCTTTGATTTGTCTTAGAATTTAATTGAGAAAGCCAGAAATTTGAATTGCCACAAACTGTAACATTTAGAAAGCCAGGAATGTGAGATACCACGAATTTTAACTAAGAAAATCCTTGCAGCCTTGAAGAATTTAAAAACTTTTCCTCTTAGCTTTTAGAAATATTAAGTCAATTTAAAGGCTCACAGTGTTCAAATCGTCCGCTATTTCAGAAGGTATCAGCCTTGACTTAGAAAATTGGGATTAAAGAGATGTGGAGAAGGAAGCAAATCTTTCAGAAAGTATGGTTGCTTAATTCATGAGATGCTTTCAAGTCATTGAAGAGAGAAGCAAAAAAACAAACTGAACTGAAAAAATAAAACATGATTGTGAATGTTATGTAAGTGAATGAAAAGTAAAACACTTTACCCATAGTGTGATTACAAATAATTCCATATTATAGGTACATCTTGTTTGTCATTTGCTGTTCCCAAAACTCACAGACAATTTTTAAATTGGTATTTACTTACAAGTAAAAATAAAAATTTTCTATTGCATTTACTGCCTCTTCCAAAAATGCCTGCAGCCAATGTTAATTGCAAACGGATTGATTTTTGATTCTTTAAGAGCTCTTCATTGCTTCCTCAATAATACCCTCTTCTGCAGGCACTGGTAAGGGAAGGTCATAAATTCTTTTGACTTCTACAGCTTGACCTTTCTTTTTTATTTAAAGACAGAATGTAGGCTTCATAAAAAGCAGACATTATAATCCTTGAAAGATTTGTGTGGGCATTATTTATGCCAACCAAAAAATATGGTAACTTTTATATAAATAAAACCAAAGTTTTGTCTGAGAAAGTAGAACAGTAAGAACAGTGAGAAATAGTAGAAATATTTCTTCTAAAAATAAAATGTTGATTCTATATATATTTATCTTTGAATTAGAATTTCAGTTTCAAATAAGAGTTTTATTCTGTATAGATATTCAAATTTTATCTTGAAATTATACATTAAAACACTTGAAAGTTGGGTTAGTATATTTAAGATTAAAGAATGCTGACTTATTTTATAAGGTTATTGGCATGTCCTGGGGTAGGGGAGAAATATATAGAGTACAAAATAGACTGCAATTTAAAAGAGATTGTGTATATTATCTGTTTGCAGTAGTAAGGTTTAGTCCTGTCCAATGCAAGGTAATGGAATACTCTACAATAGATGCACTTTAAAATCTAACCATTCTGACATTGGTTTTAAATTATAATCAGATTTGTTTTTTCTTAATACTCTATCTAGGCAGTGCTTGAATTATTAGAGGTAATTTTTTGTCCATTAATGATTTTTTTTTTGTAACACCTATTTACTTTTAAAACATGAGAACCAAATTAAGAGAGCTGACACTAATGGATGATATTCCATTTCAAAAGTAAAAGCCTGGGTTTCCCTGGTGGCACAGTGGTTAGGAATCTGCCTGCCAATGCAGGGGACACAGGTTCGAACCCTGGGCCTGGAAGATCCCACATGCCGTGGAGCAACTAAGCCCGTGCACCACAACTACTCTAGAGCCCATGAGCTACAACAACTGAGCCCGCGGGCCACAAGTACTGAAGTCCGCACACCTAGAGCCTGTGCTCTACAACATGAGAAGCCACCGCAATGAGAAGCCCGTGCACCACAACGAAGAGTAGCCCCCGCTCGTCGCAACTAGAGAAAGCCCGCGTGCAGCAGCAAAGACCTAACTCAGCCATAAATAAATAAATAAATAAATTAATTAATTAATTAATTATTTAAAAAGTAAAAGCCAACAAGAATATTTTAGTTGATTATTTATACATTTTACAAGTTAGTTCCTCGGTTTTGTATTTGATTTAGAAACACAGACATTTATTCCAGGGTAGTAAAAGTAATCATATAGCTGCTTTTCCTCTATATGACTTTTAACATTGTCATCAATCATAATAATAACAATAATAATCATATATTAATCTAAAACCTGTATTGTATGCAAACCATTATTATAAATATTTATATGTGTTAACTCATTTAATCCTCATCGCAACTCCATCAGGAAAAATATTATTAATATTTCTCTTTTACAGATGAGGAATCTGAAGCCTGGAGAAATCAAATGACTTGTCCAAGGCTACTCAGTCAGTAAGTGGGAGAACTTCAGGTAGCCAATTACAGGAAGAGGGATTTTATTTGTTTCTGTTGAAAGAAGGAGTCCTGAAATAAAAAGGGAGCCAAAATAAAGAGATCTTTTTCAAACAGGTTTGGTACTTTCCCTATTAGAGATTCACATCACACATTACTTTTTAGAGGCTTTGAGAAACGATGTGATAAAGCTATTAAGCCAGTGTTTCTCATATTTATATGACCTCAGGACTTTCTATCTTCTGAAACAAAAAACAACAACCTACATCACATCCCATGGATCATGTTTGGGGAAACGCTGTTAAAATATACTCTTTTAGAATGTGGTAACTAGGTGGTCTATATTTCCACTGAGAATAAAATTAGACAAAATGGGAAAACTGGATTAACCTATTACACGAGATATAAATAAGAGATCTAAGTAAGAATTCACACACTAAAATTATTTCCCAAAGGAAAATTAGAATCTTGTTTTAAAAATAGAACAGACAGTCATCAATAAAGTATTTATTTGAAGGGTTTGCGTTAAAATATCAGAACAAACTAACATGTCAAAGCATTATTCTCTAGGTAAAAGGCAGATGTATCAGCAATAAAAACAACATGAAATGCTCTGGAATAATTTGGAGTCTGGATAAAATCAGTAGTATGTGACTGGAATAAAAAAATTAGGATCCAAGGGAAGCACACATAGCAAACAAGAAACAAGCGACAAAGGAGTGGTTAATGCGTTTCCAAGTCAAAGCTAGAAAAGAGCAGAGACGGTTAAAGATGGCTAGTTTAACGGCAGAAACGTCAAAAGCAGTGTTACTCCGATGACTGAAGTCATCTTCAGCAGAAGATGAAGTTCAGGTTTATGACCTGAAGGGTGGTGATAGAAATCCTTAGCAGATTGAAGAGTGCCTGAGGATTGAAACACTCAACTGCATCTGCTGATGTCTTCTTTGTCATGAATTAACAGTGAGTGTGCATGAATCAATTGAGAATAAGGGAGACATGATGCTCCCTTTCTGCTTCATGGTCTTCTAGTTAGAGGGATTAGTGTTAATAAGTTTTTAATTTTTTGGAAGAATGTTTGATCACAGATAAAATCTACACTATGACTATTTTTCTTGTATATTTTACTTTTTAAAAGTGCAACATTTTAAAACTTTCTTAGTTGAAATAATTTCAAATTTACAGGAAGGATATAAAAATAATATAAAGAAAATTAATTTGTCCAATACTATCTATAGGGCACATCCAAATTTTGCCAATTATCCTAATGTTATCTTTTATAATAGATAGATAGACAGATAGATAGATAAGAGAATCTGGTCCAGGATCCAATGAAGGATTACATGTTGCTTTTAGCTGTCATGTCTCTTTATTACCCTCCATTCCGGAACTCATCCTCAGTTTTTCTTTTTCTTTCATGGCCCTTTTATTTTTTGAAGAATGCAGTCTAGTTAATCTGTAGAATGCCTTTCATGTCTGGATTTTGATTCAATTTTTCCTACTACTAGTGATAATAACTTTTATCACTTGTTTAAAGTGGTATCTGCAAAGTTTCTCCTTTGTAAAGTTTCTGTTTTTCTCTTTGTAATTAATACGTATTTTGAAAGGAGTTATTTTGAGATTATGTAAATATCTTGTTCACAATAATTATTTACCCATTCATTTCAGCATCTATTGGAAGTTCTTACCTCAATATATATTTACTATCATGGTTGCCAAATTGTGATTTTCTAATTTCATCATTCTTTCTACATTCTAGTTGCATTCTTCTGGAAGTAATAGCTTTCTTGCCCCTCTCTTATTTATGTATTCATATGATATATGTATATGTGTATACACATACATGCTTATAGAGTTCTGTTGGTTTAAGGGGTTGATAATCATTGCTATAATTATTTATTTTGATGCTCAATTTGCTACTTATTTGGCAAATGGGATGTTCCTCCCTCGAGGCTGGACCTTATTTTTGACATCTCCCCATCACTTTCGTTTTAGCCCTTCCTTACTTTCTGGCACAAGATCTTCCAGGTTCATATTGTTCTTTCATTTCACCAAAGAGCTCTCATTCTATATAGTGGAGAATTCTATTTAGAAGCTAAGATCTGAGCAGTAGGTCTGCTCACTGCCCCTGGGATGCAATTGCTTCTAGGCTTTCCCACCAGGCAGAGAAAATATGTCTATCTATCTATCTATCTATCTATCTATCTATCTATCTTTCCATCCATCTATATTCACACATAAACATTTATATCTATTTCTACATCTACCTCTATATATTAAGTAGCATGAATTCATAGTGACAACTCCAATTACAATTCAATACCACAGGGCTGATTTTGACCTTTGGCTTTTCCATATTTCTAACTCCTTTTTCTAATAGTGAGAAACCTGGTTCCCATTATTCTCAATTTACTTACTTGTTCATTCTTCCTGTATGTAATCAAACTACTGACCCAGCTATGCCCTGCCCACTTCAACAGCCCCAATAGTCTCCTTGGCTCTACCAGTGTCAATGGCCTTGGCTGTTTCAAGGGAAAAGAAGTGAAAGGAATCAACGAATATTTTTTAAATAATGGAAGGGGGAAGAGGAAAAACCTTTTTTTTTTAAAAAAAGGGAATTTTTAAAAATCAACTCTGTCCTCTTAAAATATTACTCATCATTGAATGAGTTAGGTTTTCTTAGACTGGTCATTTGTCAGAGGTTCCTTTTGGGGAAAGAAGACAAGGTAGAGTTTTAGGCTAGCAAGTTTTCATAGTGCAAAGGCTTTCTCTTCTTCTGTCACAGAGTCATGCTGCTTCCTGCAAATATAACTTTTCTTTATGATTCTTTTTATAGCCCCACCTCTTCTTAGGAGGAAAGATATGCCAACTCAATCTAGCTAGTCCTTGCACCAAGGATCATAAACTAGGAATATTACTTATTGATTTCAGGATGACCCCCATTTTCAGGAAGTATATTTTTGCTGGTGCTTTTCGAGATCTACTTTCTCTGGGCCCCTGCTCTTGAGATTTCTCTCCAGGGATCCTTGTTTCCCCTGTCTCCTTCGTGATCTCAATGAATGTCATCTGCTTTTGGTAGTTTACATATAAAATGGAGTATGGAAGTTAAATATGTTTCCAAGTTCTCCAAAAAAGGTTTGGGAACTTATAAAATTTCTTCCTGTAGCCTCTGAGTAATTCCCACAAGGAGGGGGAAACACTTTATGCAGTGATGTTCATAGTTGTCACATGTTGGGTTCCCCAAGAAGACTCTGATATGAGGTTTAACATGAGGATTTTTATTAGGTTGTGCCTTGGGATCGATACCTGTAGCAAGAAAGAGAAGGAAACAAGAATGGGCAGAGACTCAACTGCAGCCTCAGCTGACTCCATGGAGTAGCTCTGGACTTGCTCGAGTGGGGCTAAGGTGACCAGACATTTATATCCCGGCATCAATCAGTTGTCAGTATAGGGCCCTAGAAGGGGCATGGTGACAGGCAAGCCAAGGCTTCCTGCAGGGCCTGACAGCTGAAGGCTAACTGAAGACAGCACTTCCCACAGCTGAGGCAAGTCTTTCCTTGAAAGTGGATCTCTTCACAGTGTCTTGGTGGATGTATTCTGAATAGGCACTCTTCTGGACTCTAGTCTTCATCTGATTTCAAAGCTGTTCATGACTCAGAAATGTAAAGAATCACTGTCTTGCTGGGAATATTTATTATGTCTATACCTTGACTGTTTTTATCTAGAAAACTTTGAGCTGAAGTTAATTTCTGAAACTACTTGCTAAAGATAAGTACTCTGTTTTTACAGTTGGAAAATTTCCTTTAGTTGTATGTGAGGATTATGAGTACTGAAAAACACCTATAATTTTATTACATTACTAAAAGTGAATATCCACCAAGTGTGCTTTGCTTACACAGGTATTTCTGAAACATTTGGAGGTTTTATTCAGAGGCTTTAAGCCATTTGTCCCAGTTCCTGAGAAAGTATTGCTTAGAACCAAGAGGGGGCAGCAGAGGGCTACCAGAGCAGTGCCCTAGAGGTAGAGGACACTGAGGATTCTGGCTTGGTCTTGGAGATACAGATAAATAGATTCATCTACTTACGCTAAATACAGAAGGTGATGCTTGTATACTGGGTGAATCACCAGTTTTTCACTGGTAGTACTTATGGGATTAAAAACTCTGAAAAGAGAAAAAGAAAGTAGAATCCAGGTTTTAGGGAAGCCGTGAGCTTCTTTTGGATCTATGACCTAGGGCGATTTCTGGACTCTAAATCTGCATTACCATTGAGTACCTAGGAAACAATAAGGGACAAAAGACAGGCTCAGTAATTTTTCCGGAATTATATTTTGTTTCCACTAATTTCTGGACCAGAATAAGGAATTTCAGAGATATTCTTCCAAACAAAAATTTCCCCCAAAAAACAGTTTTTTCTTTTATAAATCAAACTACCTTTTTATTCAGTTTCCACTATATTATTTTCATTGCTCTAACATTTTATGTTTTATTTTTAAATTGCTTGTTCTTTTAAATTATTTTTCCCTATTAAATAATTAAGTATAAGAGGTTATGCATTTGCCTCCATATAACTTTGCCATATCTTCTACATTTTAATAGAACGAGTTCTTATTTTTAAAAATGTTCTCAATATTCTTTACCGGTAGCTTTGGTTTTCTTTTAACCGAACAATTATTTAGGACATGATTTTTCCATTTTCCACCATGATGAGCCTTTTTGTTTAAACTGTTGTCATTAAATTACAGCTCTGTTATTGATACACTGTAGTCAGAGAATATGGCTTTTACCATTCCTACCCAGGCTTAGTTGAGGTTTTGTGTCCTAGTAGTTGACTAGTTTTTGTTTCATGCATTCTTGAAAAGGATAATTTCCTATGATATCTGCCTGTCTAAACTCAACGTTATTTATGAGGTTATTCAAACTTTCTGTATTAAAAAAAAAATCCTTTTGAGCTGTCAAAGTATGAGAAGTATTAAAATCCTCTATGGAAAATTATGGGGGTGGTTCTCAATTCTTTCTGTTTCTAATAGATTTTATTATATATACACATGTACCTAATAAATGATGCTCTGCGTTTCAACACATAAATGTTCATTGTTCTATAACTTTGATATTGCTAGCTCCTCATAAATAGAACCTTTTGCCTGAGGTTCTACTTTGTCTTTTTCCATGAGATTGAGAGCTCCAAGGAGTTTTCTAAAATGTTTTTCTGCTTGATTAATATACAAAATTCATAGGCTTGTCCTTTTTCTGAGCTTCAGTTTATATTTTCTTTCCCTTGTCCTTCAGAATCTTTTCCTAGGTCTTAAATTTCCTTAATCATCTTTACATAAGGGGTGGTCTAGCTAGTCCAATATTTGCAGATTTGACTTTGACCTTCCTCTCTGTACATTTAGGTATATATAATTCTCTTCTTGGGTCCATGGCCAGATTGAAGGTTGTTCCCACTAATCCTGTTGTTGCAGTCATTTGTGTACTGTGGCACTGCTGGGAAGAAATGAGATCTTTCTCATCTTCACCACTTACCTTATTGCTTGCTTTAAGTTTTTAACTATTTTCTTAAATTGTCCTTAAGTGTCATGAGGTATTTCTATTTTTAGTTTTTTGTGAGGAACCTCCATTCTGTTCTCCATAGTGGCTGTATCAATTTACATTCCCACCAACAGTGCAAGAGGGTTCCCTTTTCTCCACACCCTCTCCAGCATTTGTTGTTTGTAGATTTTCTAATGATGCCCATTCTAACTGGTGTGAGGTGATACCTCATTGTAGTTTTGATTTGTATTTCTCTACTAATTAGTGATGTTGAGCAGCTTTTCATGTGCTTCTTGGCCATCTGTATGTCTTCTTTGGAGAAATGTCTATTTAGGTCTACTGCCCATTTTTTGATTGGGTTGTTTGTTTTTTTTAAAATAGAATTACCATATGACCCAGCAATCCCACTACTGGGCATATACCCAGAGGAAACCATAGTTCAAAAAGACACATGCACCCCAATGTTCATTGCAGCACTGTTTACAATAGCCAGTTCATGGAAGCAACCTAAATGTCTATCAACAGACGAATGGATAAAGAATATGTGATACATATATACAATGGAATATTACTCAGCCATAAACAGGAACAAAATTGGGTAATTTGTAGAGACGTGGATGGATCTAGAGACTGTCATACAGACAGTAAGTCAGAAAGAGAAAAACAAATATCATATATTAGCGCATATATGTGGAACCTAGAAAAATGGTACAGATGAACTGAGACACAGATGTAGAGAACAAATGTGTGGACACCAAGGGAGGAAAGTGGTGAGCGGGGAGGAGGTGGTGGGATGAATTGGGAGATTGGGATTGACATGTATTCAATAATATGTATGAAATAGGTAACTAATAAGAACCTGCTGTATAAAAAATAAAATAAAATTCAAAAATTCAAAAAAAAAGTCATGAGGTACATGCTTACGTTAATAGAGATGAAATTTTTAAAAATCTATTAGTAATTCAAAATCAATTACTAAATCCAATTTCATAGAGGCCTTGAGTTTTCTTTTCTTTCTTTCTTTTTCTTTTTCTTTTGGCTGCACAACACAGCTTTTGGATCTTAATTCTCCAACCAGGGATTGAACCCAGGCCATGGCAGTGAGAGTGCCGAGTGCTAACCACTGGACCGCCAGGAAATTCCCCCCTTGAGTTTTCTTGTTTGAGAATTTGGTTTAATAATTCACACTAAATCCAAGCACCAAAAATTCAGAAACCTTGAATGTAATGCTATAGGATTAAAAAAACATTCATGTATCTTAGGAATATTGATTAAGAAAAGCCTGCTTGCTATTTAGAAATTTGCTACATTTGTGACCTTAATCAAGCCATAGAACTTCTCTGGACTTCTATTTACCCCTTTCCAAAAATAGGGAACAGGCTAGTGGTACCATATGGTACCTCCTTCCAGTAGGTATTTGGAAATATTTAGGTTTGTTTAGTTGTCACAGTAACTGAAGAGTGCTACAGGGCAGGGGCCAGAATGTTAGTTATCCTTTAATTCATGGGATACTGTTGTACTATAGAGAACTGTCCTGACTAAAATGTCAATGACACATCCCTTGGGAAACATCAGCAGATGATCACTAAGCTTCTTTGATGTATTTCGGTTCCTGTGGTCCTTGAACATGTGTTGAAAAGTAATGATTAAAAAAAAAATTGTCTCTAGAAGAAATCTCATTTCTTTTTTCATATCAGGAAAATACTTAATATAGAAGATAATAATGTTAATATTTTAAGTTGTTTTTCAATGTCCTAAGCTTCTTGTATGACTGATTGATAATTGCTGGCAACATTTATTGAAAATACCTACATGAAAAGCTCATTATCCACACATTAAGTTTAAAAAAAAAAAACTTAAGAAAATTTTAGAATAGATTTACCAAAAACTCATAAAGATAGTACAGGAAGTTCACATATAACCTGCACCCAGTTTCCAAAGTTTTTTGAATACTTTCAGTGAGAGTAGTGGTGGTGATAGTGGGTAAATGGGATGGAAGAATACAACTAAGAGAATAGGACTTAGCCTTGCACCACAGAAATAAGACTACACATAACCAATCCTTTCAACTATGCTTCTCCAGATAAATTAGTTTTACGATGTGTTTATTGAGAAAGAGGCCAGATTGGCCCATGGTAGAGAAAGCTCTTTCCTTAATAACCTTTTCAGTATTGAAGTCATTGGCTCCTCAACGAGATTAGGAATAATGGAAGAAAATTCTCAACAGGCTTTGAGTTCCTAGGTAGCAGAGGCTATGTCATGTTCGTTTTTTATATTCAGTATCTAGCACATACTAGGTGCTCAATAAATATTAATAAAACTAAATTGTAATGGTGAGGAAGAGAACAGAAGATTGTCCCACTATTTCAACCTTTTTCTATAGATAAATTCTCATTTACAGTACATTTATACAGTTAGTACAGGAAATAATTTTCTTTGAGTCTTTTCACACATTGGTAGTTATAAACCTTTACACTGTGTAGCTGAGAGTTCACACAAAACATGCTGTCTGAGATTGTCTCTAGAATTGTTCCGATTACTACAGAGAATAGAGAACTTACCTCTTGTTGCATGCATGGAATCCTAGATATGGTTTATTTCTATAAAATAAGTAGATATCGCATTTTCTTAGATGCAGAGAAATTCATTTTGCTATATGTGCCAAATGCATTTTCTTGGTATGCTAAATATGGTAATTTCCAGGTTTTTTGGAGATGAACTCTGCAGCTCATGAATTATGTAGATCCTGGTTTCTTTTCTCTTAAAGGTCACTCTTCAGTAATTTTTCATAACTAACTACATATCTACCTTGAAAGAGTCAGACAAGGGTAGTGAGTCTCTGAAATTTTCATGTAGCAACCCTTATAAAGATTTAAAAGTCACAGAGGAAGTAAAAATTATGCCTCACGAGAGGCTTATATATTACTTTTAAATGTATTCAAATGTTATCATTATTATGGATAGTTGGTATTTGATGTTAATAATTTATACAAATGTTTCTATTTCTTTTTTGGGCCTCCCACTGTTGTGGCCTCTCTCGTTGTGGAGCCCAGGCTCCAGACGCGCAGGCTCAGCAGCTATGGCTCACAGGCCCAGCCGCTCCGCAGCATGGCATGTGGGATCTTCCCGGACCGGGGCACGAACCTGTGTCCCCTGCATCGGCAGGCGGACTCTCAACCACCGCGCCACCAGGGAAGCCCCAAATGTTTCTATTTCTTAAAAACCAATTCCAACTGGCTTGAGGAAATAAAGAAATTAACTGTATTTCAGGGTGACTGAATCCAGGGATTTAAATAAGCTCTTCAGGATTTTCTTTTTCCTTCACTTATCTCTTTTCTTTTATTCTTGTAGCTTAATTGTATTCTACTACCACAAGCTTCCTTCACGAAGGATACATATCATTCCGTTTAGTACCCCAAAAGAGAGGACTTGTTTATTTAGGGGTATTACAGGGCAGACTGAATACCTAGCTTTAGTTCTGCCCATTCCTCTGCTAATTCCTGTGGCCAGTGCAGTGGACAGCCATGGTTGTCAGGCCTTGGTCACGTAACCATCTCTTGGTTCATGAAGCTGTTCCAGGCTAGGGTCAAGGAAGGACAATCACCCAAAGAAAGTGAGGACTCCAATACCAAGCAAATTTAGGAGAGACAAAAAGAGTATGGGAAGATCAAAAAACAAAACAAAACAAAACTCAAAGAGATTTCTGTTATATTTAGCCAAACATATGCAACTACATTATATCAATAGTTTCTGGTAATGATAATGAGTTGATTCCAATGTCTTTAATGGCAGTTCCCAAAATATTTTCTAGAAGTTAAAACAGACAATTATCCACATTCTTTGGAAAGATGCTAACAAAGGATATATTCATAAACGGTTTTTTCAATTCCTGATTCAGTGGGCTGGGCATACATTTATTACCTTTGGTGGTAGACTGCAGTAATGAGTAATGAGTCTTCTTTCTGAGGTCAATGGTTGTCAAGTCTTTTGATCTTCATGATTATGGTTTTAATAATCTGGGTTCTTCCTTATTTTAGAATCTTTACCATCAATTAAATGCATTTTCCTTTTGATAAAATAATTCATTTTACTATAAAGTTCACGTTGTTTTAGGGAGTATGGGCCTTGACAACCTGGAATAAATATGAACTTAATGAAGCATTGCTTTTTTTACTATATAGTTCAAGTAGCATCCATGCCATTAAGGTATCAGTGTCCAGCAGCTGAGTGCAGGTGCTCAAATAGCATTACCCTTTATTTAAGATTCCTTGAAAGCTGATGCCAGTCTCTCTTAATGCATTTTTTTCTCTAATTTTAGCATGTTTGTTAGAGACACCTGGATGCTCAGAGATAGTTACTTCCCATAGCTTGAAAAATGATTTAGCACATTTTCACAGGCTGTGCTATATTTTCTGGCATAAAATTATCATTAAATTTTTTTTTCGACCAGTTATATAACATCTTTCATATTTCTCTCGTATTTTGGTATAGCCATAATTGTATATTTTATTCACTGAAGGACAAACATTTTACAGCACATTAGTGAATAAAATGTCTTGGTTTAAAAATATATAAAGATTTGCATTGCAGACACTTTTCAGGACATATCCTAACCTCTTTAAAATTGCGGTGGTATCTTAACACACCAGCACCTCAAGATTATATTTTTAGTTCAAGTAATATAAAACACATTTTTTTGTGTGCGTTTTTTGAGATATAAGGAAGCATCAATGCCTTAAAATAACCAGGTTAGGGTCTTCTAGAAATATTCCTTTTTTGGGGATCTGTCCTCTTATGTTTCTCCTACCACTTTTCTTAGTGGAGTTCTCTTTTTCTGCTCATTCTTTAAATGTTTTCACGTTTCTTTCTTTGTCCTCTTCTCACTCTGTATCATAGATCATATATCAAACTGATGACTCCGTAGACCAAATCCGCCTACAGATAGTGAATAACAATAATAATGTTGATAGTAATAATGAAAATAATAATAATAATTTGGCCCTTGCAATATTCTGAAATAATTATATTCAATATTTTTAAATTGGGGACTACCCATTAAATATGTTTTCAGCTTTTCCTGAAAACACTGGACCATTTGGACAACCTAAGCTAGTATTTCTACCTGGCAATAGTTAGCTAGAGCTGTATGTCACCTGCCCATTTGGATAGGATATGTACTGTAATCTCTTCCACTTACTACTCTCTTTGCTATCCTTCACACATTGACCCTAAGCCTCAGTTATTGCTTACCTCAGTTATTGATTTTCTTATAATAGAGAAGTATTTCTTGATATCCATGTTTCTATAACAAATTGAAAGACCAAGAGAGCTTTGTGTTTCAAGGAAAATTGGAAGAATGCAAATATTAATGTGCAAATGGCAAGTTTATCCTCTTGTCCCTGAAAGATTTCATTTACTTCCATAAGATTTCAGCTACCATTTTCAATTAATGTTTCTAAATATATCTCTCCCATTCAGTTATTTTCCCTCACCTTCTGACCCATATATCCAACTGCTTGCTCAGCATCTGTGCTTGGGTGTCTCATAGACATTTCAAGCATCACATGTCTGATGTGAACACATCAACTTATTCATCAGACTTGCTCTTCCACCTGTGATCTCCCTTGTGGCAGCTTGTATTATTGTTTCTAATTATTCATTCTCTTCCTCCCTGTAACAGGATTGTATATCTCCAGCCACTGCCATGTGCTGACAGTGTTTTCCTTGGGAGGAGCATACTTTCCCACACCACAGACACCGGGCTCTGCCATGGACATATCTTGGCCAAGGAAATGTGAGCAGAAGTCACAGTACACTCACCAGAGCAGAAACTTTTATATAAACCAGAGCTGGTTTCACCAGCTCTCTTACTCTTCTTACTCTCTACATTGAGAAGATCAAACCACAGATGAGTGTTCTTCTACCTGGGTCCTGGAGTGCAAGTACGGAACAACTGAATAAAATATTTTTTAAAATGTATAACTGTAGGGAAGGCCTTAAAGTCCAGAAACAATAAGAAATTATGAGTATCTCTCCCGGTCAGTGCTAAAGTCAGCATTTGCACTGAGGGCGTCTGTTGATCCCTGGCAATTTTTTTTTGCGGTACGCGGGCCTCTCGCTGTTGTGGTCTCTCGCGGTGCGGAGCACAGACTCGGAACGCGGAGGCTCAGCGGCCATGGCTCACGGGCCCAGCCGCTCCGCGGCATGTGGGATCTTCCCAGACCGGGGCACGAACCCGTGTCCCCTGCATCGGCAGGCAGACCCTCAACCACTGCGCCACCAGGAAAGCCCGCTTTCTGGCAATTTAAAGTTTTATTTTAATGGGTAGATTGTCAGGGTCAGGAACACTTGGGCTCATATGCAACGTGAGAGATTGAAGCAAGACACAGAGGCAAATCCAGGAATTCCAAAGGGAACACGTTAAGGGGGTGAATTATCTTAGCCAGGAGATGGTGATTATTAAGATGCTTACCTTTCTTGTCCTTTGTCCTGGATAAAAGGGAAAAAAGAAAATTCTTTCCTTGAGAATTCTCAACAAGCCTTCTCTCTGGTTTGGGGCCAGAATTCATATGTCCCATATGCCTGGGAAAAACAGAAGCCACAAATTTATGTGAAAATGGTCCTGGGCTGGTAGTATACAAAAGTTCTTGGCATTTCAGCAGACTCAAATGTCCTATAGTAGAAAGTGTAAATCTCAAAAAGCACAAACATAACTGCTTGGGGCTGGGGAGCAAACCTGTGCCTGTCTTCCTGGAGGATATAGTATAAATATAGAGCTGTCTTTTTTTTTTTTTCAGTCATTTGTCCTTCACATTATCCAGGCAATTCTATTCATCCTCACCTTCAGGCTTCAGACCGGCCTCTCTGGGGACTGCTTTTGATTTAACATGACCCCACAGGAGATCTCAGGTTGAATCAAAGTTGGCTTTCAGTTCCCTCTCCCTCTTGCACATCCATCTTTCATAATTCTGATCACTGATGCTCAATCACTCGGCCAAGTTCTTGCCTTCAACTTCCAACTCTCTTTGTACCTTCTGCTAAGATCACCTCTTGGATGATGAATAAGTTCTCTTTTTCCTTTTTAATATTTAATAGGTAACTGTTCCTGTAAGCTTTGCCTGAATCCCCAATTCTGATTACTCTGCTGCAGACCTCAGGCTTGGCCTCCTTCACGTTTGTACGCTGCATCCAGTTTTCCTGTGTCCCAGACCCCTCTATTAGTGAGGGGGCCAGAGGCTAGTCCAGCTGCTGTGTGTCATATTTTGCAGCTATACCACTGTTCATTCAGACTTCACTTGTAGCAAGAGCCAGGCTGATTGAAACTGAGGGGATATGGAAAATTTAGAATCAAATAGGACAGGACAATATCAGAAAGCAGGAGAAGAGGTTCCACCAATGAGGCAATACTGAAACAAGTATTGAGAATGGGAGTAGCCAAGGAATGAAGTTAGGGAGAAGAGACAGGGAATAGTGGAAAGGTGAGCGATCCCTGTTGAATATTGGAGCAGGGGAGGTTATTTCCTGGTCTGTCCTTTAAGTTCCTTCAGGGACATTTGGAAGATATGCCATTTAGAGCTGGGGTGAGCAGACAGCTGATTCTAATTTCCATTCTAGCTTACTCTGTGCTGATAAACTTACTCCCACCCATGGGCCAGAAAGATACAGGTATCCTGGTCATGTACGGATCATCTGAATGTTTATTTAGTGGATTCTGTCTTAGAATCTCAGAAGTTTTAGAGATAAAAAGGTTTTTAGGAATATTCTAATAACTCAAGGATTTTGCTTTTTGTTTTTAGGGGTGACTTTTTATTGATACATACAATAATGGTTATCCTTTTTAAAAATTATTATTTATTTATTTATTTTTGGCTGTGCTGGGTGTTAGTTGCTGCGTGTGGACTTTCTCTAGTTGTGGTGAGCGGGGGCTACCCTTCGTTGCGGTGCACGGGCTTGTCATTGCGGTGGCTTCTCTTGTTGCAGAGTACGAACCCTAGAGCTCACGGGCTTCAGTAGGTGTGGCGCACAGGCTTAGTTGCTCTGCGGCATGTGGGATCTTCCTGGACCAGAGATCGAATCCATGTGCCTTGCATTGGCAGGCAGATTCTTAACCACTGCGTCCCCAGGGAATAACGAGTCATTATTGATACAAGTGTATAACTCTTGGATTTTTATCAAGTGTACCCATCCTAACAACCACCTAAATCAGGTTATAGAAGATTTCCAGTACCTATGAAACTCCCCTCATGCTCAGTACCAGACATTATTCAACCCCCAAAGTAACCATTATTTTGACTTCCATTAAAGAATTTTAAAAATGTTTTTCTTTCTAGCACCTCCAGGAAATGTCTAAATAGTAGACAAATATTCACTAAGCACGTATTATGCACTAAAAAATGTGAAAATTGTCTCCCAGATAATCAGTGTCTGATCTTTTCTCTTGCACAAAAAGATGGTCTAGGGCTCTAGCCTGGAAGGGAGTTTTGAGATCTGGGCCTGGATGTTGGAATGGAGCATGCCAGAAAAGGCAGTGTCCATGACAGAACTTGGGTGGAGACTTCCATCCCTCTCCCAATAAAAAATAAAAAATTATCTGAATAGATCCGTAGCTTCAGAAGGATCAAGCAGAGAGCTGAATATATAACACTGAGAGCTGAATATATAATATATAACAGAGCAGAGGCTGGCATCCAGGACAGCAGGGGGTTATTGGGGTTAAGATGTGTGGATAAGAGGTAGAGCCTGGAGAGTCAAGGGGTTTCATCTATGGGTGATGAAGTCCCAAGAACAGGGTTCTTCTCTTAAAGGTTAATTTCTCTTTAATGGAAGCCTCCCAATTAACAGTATAAATATGGGGTGACTTGGTGAGCTGAGGCAGTGCAGTTCTTCAGCTGCCAAAAACTGTGAACAGCTTCCTCTGCTGCAGAAGGTCAGTTTTTTGGGTGGTAAAGGTAGAAAAGCAGGGGAACAAAACTGCCAGTAATACCTGATGTACCCCAGTACCTCACACTTCAGAGCTGTGGGTAACACAAAGTTCCCTTGGATACAATACATCCTAAAACCTATACCCTGAGATGTGTCTTATCACTGGATCGCTGGCCACACTTCTATCCTCAGAAGGATGCATAACTTTTCAAAAACACTGAGGGTGTTTACAATAACCTTTCTGCCTCATAGCAAAAGAATTATGAATAACTTTATGTTTTAAAAGGCTCTAAATGAAATATTATGTAGTTATTTCACTGTTTACTACAGTTTGAAAATAGCATGGAAACTGTTCGTGTTACCATGTCTAACTTTACAAACAAATTATGCAGACATCAGGCTTATAACCATATTAAAATGGCCACAAATAGGGAAAAAGTAAAGGGGGGTAGTATTTTAAAATATCATTTCTGGTGTTTTTAGATGAACAAGCAGTGATTCATTTGTTGTTGTTTTTTTACCTTTACTGTGTTCTCCAAGTATTCTTTAATGGACAGATATATTTTTTTAAAGTGCCAGTAGAATAATGTATTAAGTGCTAAATATATGCAAAATCAGAACTTAGGTACAGTAGGAATAAAAAGATGAATAAGAGAAGGGGCCTTTCTTAAACAGTTGTATTGTAGCAGGGGAGATAAGACTCACACACAAACACAATACATAGTAGGACGCAGCAAATGTATTAGGAGGGCTCAGAATAAGTGCTGTACAAATGCAGGGAAAGACAGGATTATGACTACTGTCTTGTCATTTTTTATTTACTTTTGATGCATGCAGGTTGGCTTTAGACCAGTGAATAACAAAGCTAAATCCATAAAATAGATCTCTGTGTACCTTTAGAACATTTTATTTACCATTCATACTCTAGAACCTTGTTGCTGGTAGTTTATTGAATCTTTTTCTCCTAGATTTGGAAATGTGTTCTAAAGGAAGAATAAAGGTAATTTAATTTCAACAGACCTGTTTTGACATACTCTAATTAATTGGAAACACACCTGGGAATTACAGTAGCTTAAACACAACTCTCAACTCATTTTCTGGTCTAAAAATAAATTCACAGTGAGTTTTAAATATGAAAATAACCTCTTATGAGGCTTTTATGGTGAGGACTTAAAAAGCTTCTATAATTTACACAATGGTTTATAGATGTTCAAAGGCTGAACTCTTGACTTCCCGAGTAGCTCTGAAGCATTAAAAAGAAATCTCTTAGCAAATATAAAATCTCATCCTACTCTTTTCAGAATGGTCATCTAACATCAAGATGGAAAACCATACATAGAGAATAATAGGACGAAAGGACATCAAATATTGGTAGTATGTCATTTCAATTTAGAATACAGTATTGTGATAGTTACACAGGTCACATGGAGATGCTATTCAAAGTATTTCAATAATAGGATGGCAGAATGAATACAAAATAGAGTTAAGCATTTTATTTTATTTTATTTTATTTTATTTTATTTTATTTTTTTTGCGGTACGCGGGCCTCTCACTGTTGTGGCCTCTCCCGGTGCGGAGCACAGGCTCCGGATGCGCAGGCTCAGCGGCCACGGCTCACGGGCCTAGCCGCTCCGGGGCATGTGGGATCTTCCAGGACCGGGGCACGAGCCCGTATCCCCTGTCTCGGCAGGCAGACTCTCAACCACTGCGCCACCAGGGAAGCCCAAGCATTTTATTTTATTATTCATTTTTTATCCTTTATTTTAGGTTATAGAGAGAGATAAACATGGCAGGTGCACAATGACTAAATTGGCAGGAAAATGGAATTAAGTAACTAGAGTTTAAATTAAATTATTCAGAATATATTAAAAGTATAATGAACAATATTAGCATTTGGGGAATTACAAAAGAAGAGAACAATTAAGCATATTTTGATGGTGCTTTGAATTCATTCATATGGAAATTTTAAGAAGTTTACTTAAAGAGAAAGAAGAAATATTTTCTTTGGTAGCTACATATATCTGTATAGATAAATAGTTAATATCAAACTTTCAAAGGAATGTTTTGCAGGACAAAGACTTCTTCTTTTGCAAAGACCTCTCCATGTTCTAGCACACAGGTCCATTTCAATAGTATTGTGAGGTTCTGGTAACAGTGACTTTTCAACTCTACTGACTACAACCTATAGAAAGAAATACACTGTAAAATCACAGTATTTGAAGTAAGCCAAGAAAATAATCTAGTTCATTCCCCCCCTTTGAGTCTGACTCATGTCAGCTATTGGCACAGATGTGAAGCTTTTCTATTCTTAACGCTACTATGATTCAGCTCGTCTGTAAAATGAGGCTAATAAGATCTGCCTCATTAGAGCTAGGATTAAACCAAAGGATGAAGGTAAAAGACTGAGTATGAGCATCTAATACGTAGGAGGTGGTAAAAAAAAGTAGCACCTATTACTTCTAGTATTATTAATGAACTAAAATGGTAACCTCTTTTAAACTGTGAAAACATTTATTTTTCAAGAATTATTTTTTCTTATACGTCTTTTAGATAATTGAATTCCCCATACTACAATTCATACTCTACATCTAGCACTTAACGGCAATGTCCTCCCCTTTATTTGTTTCATGTTTCTCTCGTCACCTTTCTGTCCTCTTCCAATCGTATGAGCTCCTTCAGGGTAGGAACCCTGTCTTATTCCAGTTTTATCCCCAGTGCAGAGCATTGAGCCAGGCACAGAGTGAATTCTTGACACATATTTGTTCAATGAGTGTGAATATGCAAATATTTTAAACTAATATTCTTTTATTCCTTTTTATATTTTTTTTGAAAAAGTAATATATACACAGTTTATAAATGGAACATATATAACAAAATACATTTCTGTAAATCTCTCCTGCAATTTTTTAATTCCTTCAGAGATTCCTTCTTCATACCTGTTCATATTTCTCAATAATATGCATATACTCCTATATTTTGATTATTCAATTTTAAATATTATCAATTGACTTTCTAATATGGTGGTTGAGCATTTAGCTCCCTGAAACTTTCATCTCCTCTGGTTCCCTCCCCATCTCCCACAATACAGTTACATTAAAAGTTTTGTCTAGATTTAATTAATTGCTTACATTATTATGACTATGTAAATAATATTTATAGCTGAGCATTTTAGAAATTCACTAAAATTACACTTCCTTTTAAACTTTCATTTTTCTTGACATTGGTAATAGCCTTGCTTTATTCATTAGATTGGTTTTATTTAAATCTATTGCTAATTTTTCACAACAGCCTTTCAGTACCATTAACCCCAAGATCATTCTTCTCAGGTAATCTATCAGTTCCAATTATTTCGTTATGGAGTCATCCATCTGGAGAAGTCCATTCATTCTCTACTTGAACTGACTGCTCTTTAGGGATACTTCAAAGCACTTGTCTAGGAGCTTTCCTTGTCATGCTGAGAATTCCCTTGTTTTTCTTCTAATTTGGGTATCCTGTTTTCTTGATTACCTCTTTTCGTCTTTCTTGCTTACTCTCTTGTTTTATTGGAGTACATCCTCTAATGATTTCCTGAGAAAAGGTGCATGGGAAATATTGAGAATTTGTGCATCTGAAAATATCTTTATTTTACCATAACACCAGTAAGTGGGCATTGATTCCTACACTAAAAGATTCTTTTCTTTATATAATAATATTGAAAATGCTGTTCCACTCTCCTCTAGAGAAAAGTGTTGCTGTTGAGGTATCTCATTGGGTTCCTTATTTTTGCATGGCATACTTATTGTCTTTTTTTTTTTTTTTTTTCCTATCTTAAAGCTTATCTCTATTTACCTGAAATTTCACTTAGTTGGGCCTATTTTTCATCTTTTTTTTGCTGTCACTTAGTGAGCCCTTTTAATCTGGAAACTCATGTCTGTGAAATTTTCTTAAATTATTTTAATGATGGTTCCCTGGCTTTTATGATGATTGCCTGTTTCATCTGATTTCTCTTTTGGAAACTTCTGTGATTCAAATATTGTACCTCCTGAACCATCTTCTTCTTCTTTTTACTTCTTCAATACATATTCTTTTTTTTAACATCTTTATTGGGGTATAATTGCTTTACAATGGTGTGTTAGTTGCTGCTTTATAACAAAGTGAATCAGTTATACATATACATATGTCCCCATATCTCTTCCCTCTTGCATCTCCCTCCCTCCCACCCTGCCTATCCCACCCCTCCAGGTGCTCACAAAGCACTGAGCTGATCTCCCTGCGCTATGTGGCTGCTTCCCACTAGCTAGCTATTTTACATTTGGTAGTGGGTATATGTCCATGCCACTCTCTCACTTTGTCCCAGCTTACCCTTTTCTTATCTTTTCTCTTATTTCCCATCTCTTTGTCTTTGTACTCTAGTATCTAGATGGTTTCCTTGACATTATCTTTCATCACTACTATTGAATTTTTCATCTCTGCCATCATGTTTTTTATCATGTTCTTTTTTTCCACCAAATGTTCCTTTATACTGCAAGAAAGTTTTGCAATTTTTTTTCCTGTTTCTTTGAGAATAATTGAACTTTCTTCTCCTTTCTAAGGTCTTTATTTCAATTATTATTTTGGTCTCTATCTTTCATGTTAGAGGCTTCTTCAGACATCTCATTAACCTTGCCTTCTCATTTTAAGGGTGGGAACTAAAAGGTTGTCAACATTGAGCCAGGAAACGAGGAAGGAAGAGCACAGGGGGCTCAACATTCAGTAGGTCTGTATTCACCACATTCGCCTGATTTTCACACTGTTCCTAGCACATCCCAGTCCAACGATCTTCTATTTTGTCTTCAAAGAATAAAACTCCAGTCTTTCTGCTAGGTCGAAGGAGGGCAGTCACCCCACTGCAGAGAGTGATGGAAGGAATCTATGGATCAAAGTACTTAAACAACATCCCACCATTTGTTTATTTTCAGCATCTGCTTTCTCTGCCAGTTCTAAGCCTTTTGTGAATTCTTGTTGTAAATCATGTTGGTTCTATGCTGTCTCTACTGCTGCCTCTCAGCTCTGAATTCACCCTTTTTACCTGCTCTGTGAACACGGAGCAGGCTGATGGAATATTTTGATTAGCAGGTAACAGAATAAGCTTTGTCACTAGAGGTTGCTGGAGAGACACTGCAGGAGGAGGGGCTTTTCTTCCTGGTTCCAGTGTGTTCCTCTTTTCTGGCTCCTGCAGCCTGGAATTGCATCGCTCTGTAGCATTAGGCTCCTCCAGTATAGGCAGCTTCTCCAGTGCCCAGCTAGGCAGTTCATGCTGGGCAGCAGAATGCAGCAGCCAGCAGATTCCTCAGTACCTCTACCCTTAGGCAGTTTTATAAGGAGTGCCTCCAGCTGAGTCATCTGCCCTTGAATAGGTTTTGCTGGCACCCTGGAGGGTGAATTTCCAGTAAGTTCCACCAGGGCAGCATCACAGCATCCTCTCTGCATGCAGTGAGCCACTTCTGTGCCCTCTCCAACAAGGTCGGGATCTCAGCCTTGGGGGTGGAAGTAGGTTGGTCTTCAGGCTCTATCTACCTGAGAGGGAGTGGCTGCTCCTTATATCTGGGATTCCTATATCCTTTAGAGTTGTTTTTACTTCTTACTAGCTAATCCCTGGGCACTCCAATCCCATGTTATAGTTAGTGATTCTTTATGTTAAACCATCCCTGTTCAAATTACTGTGATTTGGGGCTGACTGCTATAGTCACTTTGAGGCTGTCCTTCAAGCCCATGAGAAGCTGAGTGTCCCCAACAGGATAGTAGGATGTCATAGGATGGTGTAAAGTGTTCGTCGCAGTCAGCCCCTGACCACCTAATCATTTATCCCCTGGCTATCCTGACTGCCCTGTGCTCTGCTCCGCATCTCTAAGCACTTTTATAAAAAGTGCTGAGTTATTTTTATTTTTCAGGATTCACAAGGAAAATTGATACTCCTGGGCAATAAATGGGTACAGTTCCCTCCCTCTAGAAATACCTTAACTCAGAGTGTCATCATCTCTCAAAATTGTTCAATGCAACTATTTTTCTTTCTTTCTTTCTTCTTTCTTTCTTTCTTTCTTTTTCTTTCTTTCTTTCTCTTTCTTTCTCTCTCTCTCTCCCTCCCTTCCTCTCTCCCTCCCTCCCTCCCTTCTTCCTTCCTTCCTTCCTTCCTTCCTTCCTTCCTTCCTTTCTTTCTTTCTTTCTTTCTTTCTTTCCTTCCTTCTTTCCTTCTTTCTTTCTTTTATTGGGGTATAGTTGTTTTACAATGTTGTGTTAGTTTCTACCGTACAGTGAAGTGGAGTTCCCTGTGCTATACAGCAGGTTCTCATTAGTTATTTATTTTTTACATATTAGTGTATGTATGTCAATCCCAATCTCCCAATTCATCCCACCCCTCTTTCCCCGCTTGGTGTCCATACGTTTGTTCTCTACATCTGTGTCTCTATTTCTGCCTCAATGCAACTATTTCTAAAAAGTCTTCCTTGACCCTTTCTCTCTCTTGAAATTAGTTGCTTTTTTACCTCTTGCTCCCTTAGGGCACAAGCTGTTCACAAGTCTCTCTCCCTGAGTTTATAGTGAAAGCTTTCTCTTTCTTTCTGTCACCAGAGTAGCATGTTGCCCTTTTGCACATACTAAGAACTCAATAACCTTTGTGAAATAAATGAATCTGTTTAATTTTTAAGGAATCTAATTTACAGTTTCTTCCATAGAGAACTGAACTATGAGTATAAAGCAAAATTAAGGTGAGATTTCAGGAGGGGGAAAAAATATTAAATGGTAGGATGATTCTCCCTTGATGTGTTGCCCTATTTCCTCTGCTGTCTCCACAATTACAGCTGCACCACCCTGCCCTTTCGAAGCAGCTGTCAGACCAGCTTGAACCTGGAGCTCTTCACAACTCACGAGTTTGGATCAAAGTGACACAGGTGCTTCTAATTTAGTTGGAGCAAAGTGACACTTTTAATTTAGGTAAAACAAATTGTCAGTGTATTCTCATATTCTGGTCGACATTTGTATTTATAGGACAACAGGTATAACTGAGAATCTGTAGTTCTCAAAAAAAATTTAGAAATTAGCTCTTCATAGCTCCCTTAAATTTACCAATTTAAAATTATGTACTACTGAATTGGGATTTACTTGGGCTGGAATTGGACCTAGACATGAGGACTCCTAAACTAGATGACTATGATGGTAAACTACTATTTTTTTTTTTTTTTTTTTTTTGATGAAATAAGACATTAGCCTACAATAATGACAGAAAAAGTTAACTCCAACTATGAAGCAAAAATTCCTGAATTTTCCGGGTACTATCTCGATGATCTTCTTTGAATTCAGGTATTTAAATATATGTTAATTAGGCTTCTAGTTTGCCAGACACTGTGCAGGTTGGTAAAGATATAATGTTAAATAAATCTTAAGAGTACACGGGTTGTCCCTAGAATGCCTCACTAAATGTACTGACATATTTATTAGGCACAGAAAGTCTGCATAATGTTTGTATTTGACTACTGTTTGTACTCACTTAAAAAACTGACATTTTCAAGAAATCTGTAACATGGGCAAGAATTATTATCTTTATTTTACAGTGGAAAGATAACTGAGCAGTGGAGGGCTTATCTATCAAAGGTCACACAGTCAGGATGTTGGAAAACAAGGACTTTAATCATGGGCTCTGTCCACTATTCTGGCTGGGATAATTGCATAACTTTGACAGAGTAAACTGTAAAAAGAAGGACAGCATTTTAATTAACTGCTCAGTTCTTTCTCTTTCTTATACAGAGATTCATGCACAAATGTGCCACCAAAAAAGAAAAAAATCAGCTAGTTAAACACCATATACCATAAACCACCAAATACCATACTTTTCTAAGTGACCTCTAAACAAACCAATTCAAGAGAAAATTCTGTTACTGACTTTAGGTAATTGCTTACACAGCTGTTTTGGAAAAATAAATTCCTCCTTAAAGATTTTAAATAGCATCATCAGCGCACTGCAGGTGAATAGATGGGGCGGTACAGTGGAAGATCCGGGCAAATCAAAAGGTAATAAATCCACCCATTCATTTACTGAACAAATGTTTATTATGCTTCTCTTTGTTCTATTCACCAAGATAGGCACACATAGATAGAAAAACAACAATCTCTTGTGGTCAGCACTCTAACAATTATAAGCCAAATGCTGTGGGGAACCCAGAGGTGAGACTGATCAACTTGTTTGGGTAAATCAGGGGAATCGGAGAAGAAATGATATTTGAGTTGAGTCCTGAGGATGAACTGAGCAATCCAGGAGAAGAGGAGGAGGGAGGTCTTTCCCAGGAGAGGGATCATTTATGCAAAGACTGGAAGCTGTAAAAACATACAATGCATTCTAGGAAAGGTGAGGAATCCAGTATAGCTTGAGAATAGGTTGCATGGGTGGCTGGAAAGATAGTTGAGGGTTGTATCTGAAGCAGCCTTTTGGCTATGAATTGTTTGCTTTTTATCTTGTAGGCAGGAGGGAGGCATTGAAAACTGATAGATTTTGGCAGGCATGATTGATAAAACCCAGTATTTAGGTTGAAAGTATCAACAGAAGAGATTCCAAGTGCTAAAAGCAAGGAAGAAATATAAGGAAGAAAAAGGACCTGCAGAGCTAGTCCTGAATGTGGCATTCTCTCTTTGATGGGAGAGGAGGTGTAATTTCATTTCCTAATTTTGTGCTTTTCTATCCTGAAGGCCCTCTTTTCCTTTCAAATTGCCATTAGGACTTTAGCCTCTGGTTCCATTTCTTATCTTAGTGTTCTGCTTTCTTTCAGAACATTACTTATGGCTGGCTTGAAGATTCTGTTCACTATCATTTAACTCTTCCTTATTAGTGATGATACTTTGGAGGAGGATAGTCTCATCATAACATGCAAGAAAAAAATCAGCACCTCAGAAACATACAGATGTGCATAATACAGAAATACCACACAGAGCTTCAGAGGCTTGCCCCCTTGGTGCAACTTCCAGAGGTCTTGTAGTCTGGAGCATGTTGACACATCCCTGTGAAGATGAAGGACAAGTTGCTGCATCTGCCTCATCTAACACTAAGAAAGAGTCAAACACCTTGTGGGCCTCTTTAGATTTTGGGAGACAATATCTATCCATTTGAACTACTTATTCCAACCTATTTACCAAAGGCTGCCTTGAGTAGGACCAGAGGAAGAGAAGGCTCTTTATCAGGTCCAGGCTGCCATACAAGCTGCTCCACAAGTTGGGCCATATGAATGAGCAGATCTGATGGTTCTTGAAGAGTCAGAGGTAGATAGGGATGCTGTATGAGAGCTTCGGTGCATCCCTACAAGTGAGTCATAGCACAGAGCTTTAACAATTTTGTGATAAAGCTTTGCCTTCTCTGTAGAAAACTCCCCTCCTTTTGAAAAGCAGCTCCTTACTTGTTACTGGCAAAGCCATAAGTAACTGAAAGCTTGATCATGGACCAGTAAGTTACTAAATCACCTGAGCTACCTATCATGAACCAAGTGTTGACAAGAAGCCAAGACATTGGGCCAGTGCAGCAGTGCTTCATTATCACATGAATGTAGTCATATAAGATCAGGATCAAGCAGGTCTTGAAGGCACAAGTTAGCACAGAGCCAGGGTCGCAGATGCTCATGGCCCATATTTCTTCCTAAGTTCCTTCCTCCATCTCAGTTTGTACCTATGGTCTCATGGGGAGCTTCCCATGACCAACTGACTGCAGAAGAACAAAATTTGTGGTCTGGTTTACATGTGATTTTGCATAGTATGCTGGCATCACTCTAAAGTGGAAAACTGCAGGACTACAGCTTCACTCAGGGGTAGCCTTAAAGGACAGTGGTGGTGAAGGAAATCCTTCCAATGGGTGGAAGTCGGAGAAGTACACATGGTTGTTCATTTCTGCCTGAAAGAAGAGATGGTCAGAGGCATGGGTCTACCCTGATCCATATGCAATGCTTAGTGTTTGGATGAATAGTCAGAAACTTGGAAGGAACACAGTCAGAAAATTGGTCACAAGACAGAATAGGGAAGAGATATGTGGATAGACCTCTCTGATGGTATAGAGTATGAAGATATTTGTGACTTATGTTAATGCTCACCAAAAAGTGACATCAGCAAAGGAGGATTGTAATAATCATGTGAAAAGTTACTATTTCTATGTATCCCCAGTTACTGCTGTCCTTGCCAAATGAACACAGAAAGTGGCCATGGAAGCAAGGATGGAGGCTTTGCATTGGCTCAGTAACTCAGGCTGATCTGGCCATAGCCACTGCTGAATGTCCAACCTGCCAACAGACAAAATCTGAGACACTCTTATGGCACCATTCCCCTGGTAATTTTCCCAGGGGAAAATTCCCCAGCCACCTGCTGGCAGGATGATTACATCAAACCACTTCCATCATGGTGCTTTATTTTCACTGGAATAGATACTTCTCTGGATATGGATTTGCCGTCCCTACCTGCAATGCTTCTGCCAAAACCACCATCCATGGACATACAGAATGCCTTATTCAACATCATGGAATTCCACACAGCATTACCTCCAACCAATGAACTTATTTTTGCAACAAATGAAATGTGGCAATGGGCTTAGAATTCACTGATCTTAGCATGCTACCTTATCACCTGAAGCAGCTGGCCTGATAGAACGGTGAAATGATCATGTGAAAACTCAGTTGTGGTGCCAGCTGGATAGGAACACCTTTGAGGGCCGAAGTTTGCTCTCCAGGATTAGGTATACTATCTGAATCTGAGACCAAAATAGGGTAGTGTTTCTCCCACAGAATTCAAAGGGTAGAAATAGAGTTATCTATCTATCAACATTTTTGCTTCTTATTCCCTATGAACTTACTGAAGCAGAAGAGGCAATTTAATGCCTCAAATAACTGAGGAGCACATGTTATATACATAGGCTGTGGACATGGCTGATTTAGATGCTAACATGTTATCAAGCCTCTCTCTCTCTGCACCTCTCAGCTCTGCTTTCTTGGTTGGTTTTGTTCTCAGAAGCTTTCTAAGTGGTAGCAAAGACGAGCATTGGCAGTTCCAGGCTTATAGTCTTCCAACAACAATGCTAATGGAATAAGAATGCTTTTTTCCCAGTGCTTTTTAGCAAAAATCTTCAGGCTAATTTGGTTGACCTACTTTGGGTCACGTGCCCATTTCTTAAACAGTAATTGCGGATTCTGATTTTGAATTATCAAGTCAGAGCATACTCCTAGACCTGGAGCAGCCCATCTAAACCTTGTGCATTGAAAATGGAGGGGTCCATAAGAAAAAGGGGGGGTCTGCTGCCAGGGATGCTTGATAGCTAAAACCAATACATCTCTATTTTATCACACTTGGTTGCCCAGTAAACATATACATTTTCTTTTAATTCATACATTCAACATTTCTTTTTACATACACATTGTTCCTATGTAACACATAAGGCAACTATTCAATATTTTATTTGCAGCAAATACCACATTCAACTTCTGTCTAAAAACTACAAATGTTTGTTGTACAGTTACCATATTACCTCTCGATCTGGATCTTTGCTTTGTGCCTATCTTTCTGTCAGGCTTAGATGTAGCTTCTCATGATTCAACAGTCTATGACTAATGGTATATTTGTTTAACCATCTACAGCAAACATAATAGACAATGGTGGAGTAAATAAAGGATAAACTCAATAAAATCCTCATCTGGGAATGAAAAGAGGGGAAAAATAAATAAACAATGGTTCTACTCATCAAGGACTGCTAGTACTTACTGCCCTGGAAGGTCAGTGAGTCCCTAGGTCAGGAATCTGCAGAGAATTTCACTTGACAATTATTTTCTTGTGACTACATTTGATCTCTTTTTTGTTGCTGCCACATGTTAGTAATGCACTCCCTATTGGTAAAGTTTTAGTGGTGGAGGGAATGTTTAGGGATTAAGTACTACCATGCATATGCTTGCCAGGTTTGAGATTTCTTTGGAAGGAAAACTTCCTTAACACATTAGTAGGCATCCAGTTAATTTGCATTTGGTCAATGCTCTAGACTAATAACTAGAACCCAAGATCATGTTGCGTCAAAGTCTCAAGAGAAATCTGAGTCTGTTTCTTACCATTAGGCCTCAATGCTCTATTCATTTTCTAAATCTCAGCTTAAAGGTTTATCATGGTGTAGAACATTTGGCTGGGATTGGAAGTCATATCTAATCTTTCCTGTATCTCTAGGTGGCATGACAGGGAAAGTGCTTTCCACTGTCTTTTAATTAAGATAATTAGATTGGAGTTTCTGTTACTTTCATCTAAAAATATCCTACCTAACACCTTTTGTAGACAGGGAGTAGCTATTGAGGTTCTTGGGAAGGACCTGGGGAATCCTATTGCAGCTTCTTCTAGATCCTACTGTGATTTGCAACATTGTTGTCAGCCTCCCTGGATTTCCTTGCACTAACTTTTTGTTGGGGTGGAGAATTCGCCTTTTATAATTTTCAAAGTACATGGCTATTGAATATCAGCTGTCTTGGATTGTCAGATGCAGTCATAAAGCAAAGTGGTGTTTTCTTCTTTTTTTTTTTGCTTTTAAACAGTCAAGCTTGACATATTGAGAACTTGTTACTATATTCCAGCATCCTGACACTTTTTCTACCAAGTTCCCTAAGGTTCTAGCCTCAGTAGACACATAACCGAGTCCAAAGGTATGACAGGTAACAGTTTAACCATCTGCTTTGCTACTGCATAGCACAGATGGACCACATTGTAGCTAATACAAGGGGAATATTTGCCACCCTGCAGCCCACCTTGACTTGGCCAACCAAAAAATTTAAAAATTTGTTATTAACAACAACTGACTTTGGTATTAACCAGCATATTTTTAGGTGAAATGACAGCAACTTCTTCTAGTTATCTTAATTAAAAGAAAAAGGTATTAATTGGTTCACAAACATAAAAAGGCCAAGGACAGACCTTGGCTTGAAGCAGCCAGATCTGAATATCCAAGTGCATTAACAATGTCATGAGAAATTTGTCTCTCTTCATTTCTAGCTCTGTTTTTTTCTGTCTTCCTTTCACTCTCAAATATGGCCACTCTCTATGGCCGTATTTGACAGACAAATATGGCCATAGGCAACTAATCTTCTAGCAGTTGAGTACCCTCCAATGGAAGAAGCCACCTATTTTTCAAAATTTCCAGCAAAAGTCCTGAACTAACTTTGATAGGTCTAACTTTGGTCACATGCCCAGCCCTGTACCAGTCATTGTAAACTCTGACTAGTCAGGCTGGGATCTACCACCCACCCTTGAATATGAGGAGATAAAGAGGGTCTTGAAAACAAAAGAAGATATTTAGTTATTATAAAAGGGGTGTTGGGCAAGCAAGCACAGCAGACATGCACTACTGTCATAAAGAGCACTGTGCCAGGAGTCAGCATAAACATAGTCTAATCACAAGCTCCGTCACTTTCTAGCCATTTGACTCTTTCTAAGATTTAGTTTCCTCATCTGCAAAATAAGGACATTAATATTAATTACTTCATAAGATTTTTGTGATGACAAGATGAGGTTTTATATAGAACCTCAGAAGTTATACATAGAAAGCAGATATAAATATTAAAATATTTTGGATGATCTTTAGAGTAAGGCTTATATTGCTTTAAAAACATGTTATTTTCCATATAAAACCAATATAACTGCATAAGCCCACTCCCCCAGCACAATCACATATTATCATTTTGAAATATTTCATCTCACCGTTTTTTTTTCTAGTTTGCGTCTTCCCTCAAAAACATTTTCTCATACAGCTATGTAATCTTTGTAATTCTCAGCTGTCATGGCAAAATTTCATTCATCAGACATACAGAATTTTCCTAACCATTTTTATATTGTTGGATGTTAAGATTATTTCTTATTTTTTACACTATAAATGACACTATGATGAATATACATATAATTATTTTTATGGAGTTGCCCTTAGTACCAACATTTCTAAGGCTCTTGGCATAGATAGTCAAATATATTTCTAAAATAATTGTGGCAAATTACATTATTCCTGGAAATGTGTAGAGGTACAGATTTCACTATGCCCTCACTGGCTGTAGTAAAATTGTCTTCCCCAACTTCCTTGAAGAGGATCATTTTGGTGTACTCCACGACGCCAGTTGCTGGCATCTGTATCTGTGTGCTTACACTCTTCCTGGGATACAAAAAGCCTTTCTGTCCAATTGTGTGTTGCATGTCTGAAATGCTGGGGAATTAACATACCTCAGGAGCATCCATCAAATAATGACTGATGGGAGCTGATGAATAAATACCTTTGAAGCTGTGTTTTACATCATTACCTGCAAGATTAAGCTTCAGTCACATACCCACCAATAGTAGCTGACTTCATAACACAGTCCTTTTCTCCCCCCATTTAAATTGAGATATAATTGACATATTATGTAAGTTTAAGGTGTACAACATGATGATTTGATATATGTATATATTGCAAAATGATTACCACAATTAGATTGGTTAACACATCCATCACCTCATATAGTTACCATTTGTGTGTGTGGTGTGTTGAGAATGTTTAAATCGACTCTCTTAGGAACTTTCAAGTATACAGTACAGTATTGTTAACTATTGTCACCATGCTGCACATTAGATTCCCAGAATATATTCATCTCATAACTGGAAGTTTGTGCCCTTTAACCATCTTCACCCATTTCTCTCACCCTCCTGCTCCTGGCAACCACCAATCTACTCTGTTTCTATGAGTTCAGTTTCTTTAGATTCCACATATAAGTGAGATCATACAGTATTTGTCTGTCTCTGTCTGACTTACTTCATTTAGCATAATGCCCTCAAGCTTCAACCATATTGTTGCAAATGGCAGGGTTTTCTTCTTTTTCATGACTGAATAATATTCCATTGTGTGTGTATGTATGCATTTATCATCTATATCTATAATCATATATTCTTTATCCATTCGTCCATTAGTGGACACTAAGATTGTTTCCATGTTACAGCTACTATAAATAATGCAGCAATGAACATGGAAGTGCAGATATCTCTTTGAGATAGTGATTTCATTTCCTTTGGACATATATCCAGAAGTGGGATTGCTGGATCATATGGTAGTTATAGTTTTAATTTACTGAGGATTCTTCATACTGTCTTCCATAGTGGCTATGGAATAACACACACTTGATCTGCTATCTTCCCTTCCCTGTCTTGTTTCACTAATCCTCTGCTAAGGTTCCTTGTACTACACAGATACTTATACTTGAAGCCTCATCTCAGAGTTTGCTTTTGGGGGAACCCAAAATAAAACACCAAGATTAGTTGTCATCATTTCATATTTAAGTTGGCTAACTTAAAAGGAAATGAGTTAGCAATTATTTGTACCAACATAGATAAATCTTAAAACCTATTTTTAAATGAAAGGAGCAAACTTCAGAGAATTCATAAACAGAGTAGTATTTGTGAAGCTATAATATACACACAATTTTATGCATGCAAAGCAATGCCATACAGGCAAAAATTGCACACATGCGAAGTGATATAAAATATGTCATAAAATATATGATAAAACCTGTTGAGAGTGATAAAGCCAAAGTCAGAACTGCACTAACCTCTAGAGAGAAGGAAGGGCAATTCTATTGAGAAGATAACATAGGAGGTTTCAGTTATATCAGTAACGTTTTATTTTTTTTTATTTATTTATTTTTGCGGTACACGAGCCTCTCACTGTTGTGGCCTCTCCCGTTGCGGAGCACAGGCTCCGCACGCGCAGGCTCAACGGCCATGGCTCACGGGCCTCGTCGCTCTGCGGCATGTGGGATCTTCCCGGACCGGGGCACGAACCCGTGTCCCCTACATCGGCAGGCGGACTCTCAACCACTGTGCCACCAGGGAAGGCCACATTTTATTTTTTAAGCCGCATTGTAGCTCTATGTAGTTACATCATTCCATATGCTTGTTCGACTGAAATATGTTATTATAAAAATCATTGCCTAAGCTATATAAAGTAAACCAAAATATCTGTAAAGAAAATTCACCTAATATTTGTAAAGAAATATTCATCTAATATTTTAATTAAAAAACCTTTATAAGTACAGAAGACAAATTAAAGAGTCTGATAGAACTGACTCTTAAAATGTAAATTTTTGAGATACTGTAATGGTGGATACATATCATTATACATTTGTCCAAATGCTTAGAATGTATAACACCTAGGGTGAACCCTAATATAAACTATGATCTTAGGATGATAATGACGTGTCACTGTAGGCTCATCAGTTGTAACAAATGTACCACTATGGTGGGGGACGCTGATAATGGGAGAGACTATTCATTTGTAGGGACAGAGGTAAACCAGAATCTGTACCTTCTTCTCAATTTTGCCATGAACCTAAAACTGCCCTGAAAATAAAGCCTATTAAATTGTACAACATAAAAAGCAAACTTTGGGCTTCCCTGGTGGCGCAGTGGTTGAGAGTCTGCCTGCCAATGCAGGGGATACAGGTTCGAGCCCTGGTCTGGGAAGATCCCACATGCCGCGGAGCAATTGGGCCCGTGAGCCACAACTACTGAGCCTGCGCGTCTGGAGCCTGTGCTCCGTAACAAGAGAGGCCACGACAGTGAGCCTGCACACCGTGATGAAGAGTGGCCCCCACTTGCCACAACTAGAGAAAGCCTTCGCACAGAAACGAAGACCCAAAATAGCCAAAAATAAATAATAATAATAAAAAAAAAGCAAACTTTTGTATGTCAAAACATTGAAACAAAATTGTCCAAACTAGGAAACTACCACAAATATGGAAAAGATGATAATATGATATTCTTAGTATGTAAAGGTTGCACAAATCAATAAGAAAAACACAAAGGCCCTAACTGAAAAATCGCAAAAGATTATGAACTCACAATTCTCTAACAGGAGGTAAAAATGGCTACAAGACATAAGAAAACTAGTTAACCAGTTTTTACTTCATTAGTATTCAAATAAAAGCGTAATAAATAAGAGTTAAAATTTTCATCTGTAAAAATAGCAAAGATTGAAATGCTCACAGAATTTTAAAAAGTTGGTTCTTTGCCTCAATAATTTGCCTTCTTGAACTTAATTTTGTAAACCAATCAGAGCTGTGGTTTTCCTGGTCAGAGAAAAACTAGGGCATCAGACAAATTTTGGTTCAAATACCTTCTCTACTTTTTACTGGTTATGTGACTTAGGGTAAGTTACTTTTTTCTTCTCACTGAATCTATTTCCTTGACTGTAAAATGTGGATAATTGGGCTTCCCTGGTGGCGCAGTGGTTGAGAGTCCGCCTGCCGAAGCAGGGGACACGGGTTCGTGCCCCGGTCCGGGAGGATCCCACATGCCGCGGAGCGGCTAGGTTGGTGAGCCATGGCCGCTGAGCCTGTGTGTCTGGAGGCTGTGCTCCGCAACGGGAGAGGCCACAACAGTGAGAGGCCCACGTACCGCAAATAAAATCAAATAAAATAAAATGTGGATAATTATATATATCTTATAGAAAATTATGAAGATTAAATTAAATAATGTAATTAACAAGTTGGTATAGGGTTGAATATTCACAGTTTTTTACCTGCTGGCCATTTTATTACAGCAATGTTCTTGTAGCGGTACATATAATCTTAAAAATTTAGACATTATCCAAATGTCTAATACATAGAGTGATAGGCAAAAATATTATGGTATTGTTTTCAAAGGGAAGAGTACATGGCCATTAAAGATAATTTCCAAAGACGTTTACTCACAAAGAATATACTAAAAATACAATGTTAAATGAAAAAATAGGCCAGGATACAAAGCTGTAACAAATTATGATTCCATGTATTAAAACTTATGCAGAAAATGCATCCCAAATTAATACTGGTATTTCTAAGCTGTAGAATTATGATTGACTTTTTTCCTTCTTTATGTTTTCTGGTATTTTCCAAGTCTTCTACCACAACAGCACTACTTTCATAATCATGAAATGTCACAAAGGTAATATAAAGGAAAAGAGTATAATTTAATTTATATGTAAAAGTAAGTAAATTATAAGTCAAGAAACATTACTGACAACATATATTTGTTTAAAAGGATATATTTAACATATCCCATGTTGATTTTATTAAGCTTTGATGTGTTATCTCAAGCATTTTAAAATTAATTCTAACTCTCTTGGTTTTATGTGTAATTAAACAAAAGGAAAGCTGCTAGAAGGAGAGAGGATCAGGAGCTAGATATGACATTTTAAGCATCGTCTAAAGCATTAAGGCCTGGGTGGCCTTGAGGTCTACCTCTAGCATCTTCACATTCATTTATTTAGGTATTTATTCATCAAACATTAGACCACTTACGTGTGAGGTACTGGGCCAGGCATGAGGCTTATAAGAATTGAGATGAGGTGATGCCTCTTCAGAGATCTCACAATTTGATGGGAAGACGATGACTACACTATAACATCATCTATGGGGTTACGTGCACAGAGGCAGGAGCCACTCCTGCCTTAATTAAGGCATTCAGCCAAACAGTATCATAAGTATATTGCACATTAGGACTCCTAGAAAAATGGATTAAAACCTGACTTATGTTATTTTTAGTATAGAAGTATATGGTGGAATAACTTTTTCCTGGAACGAGGGAAGCAGGGTTGGAGAAAGGTCAAAGAAAAAGCAATAAATTGACAGATCCTAACTATGGACCTCGAATTTGGACTTATTTTGTGTACATTTTGTTCTAGGAGTTTATAGTTCTATTGTTTTTCAAACAGATTTGCAGAACAAAGGTAATCAAGAGTTTCAGTTTGTGAGTTTGAAGGATAAGTTGGAAGATTGGGATTGGCATATACACACTGCTATATATAAAATAGATAACTAATAAGGACCTACTGTACAGCACAGGGAACTCTACTCAATACTCTGTAATGGCCTCTATGGGAAAAGAATCTAAAAAAGAGTGGATATATGTATATGTATAAATGATTCACCTTATTGTACACCTGAAACTAACACAACATTGTAAATCAACTATACTCCAATAAAAATTAAAAAAAAAATCTTCCCAGAAAAATAGCTTCCATTTGCTGTCAGATATAAGTGAAAAATAAAAATACAGAAACCAGTACTGAGGAAAAATGGAATGGTTTCGTCTCATTTTAATGGGTAAGACAAACATTTATTCAAAATGCATTAACTGGAAAGAAAGAGAAGAGAGCATAGTTAGGGGAAAAATAATTTCTCTGTAAAATTTAGGATAAAGGGGTAAAACTTAGTGGGCAGGTGCACCATTTTAGGATGGTGTTAAAGGAGAGGAGAAATGTGATTGATGGCAAACTGAGTTAGAAGGAAACATGGAGAGAAACAGTAAGAGCCAGGAAGGTTGATTTCTACTTCAAATGTGAGTGAAATGAGACTGGGGAGCTATGGAAAAAAAATAAAATCAAGGTTTAACCAAGACATTTTCAAAGGGTTTGGTAAATGAGTTAGCATCATGTATGATGCTTCAAGCTTGTTAGGTTGCTACTTACACCAAAGGGGAGGAAAGAAAAGTGATACAGTTTTTGACTTCACCCCCTTGATATCTTTCTAGAATCTTGAATTCTACTTGTTCAAAATGGAACTCATCAATTTCCCACCAAAAAACCATTTTCCTCTGGACTTAACTATTACTATTAATTATAACACTATTTTTCTAGTTACCTAGGTGCCAAACTGTTACTTTGTCTTTCCCATTTCCTACATTCAATTATTTGCCTAGTTTCCCATCTTCCCTTTGTCTAATCTATCTTTACTTCTTTCCCATTTCCAAGGTCACTACCCTAATCTTGGTCTCTGTTACTTCTTGTCTGGGCTCTCAGAGCCTGCCAGCTTTTCCCACAATGTACATGGTTGATGATGTAATCTTCTGACGGCCAGATCTGATCACATCAGTCTACCTGCTCAAATCCTTTCCGTGTCTCCCTATTACTTCAGAATAAAGTCAGGAGATCAAGGCTGCCATAATTTACCTACAGCCTACTTTCTCAGGTTTATTTCCAATTCCTTCCTTACAGTCTTATATTCAAATAGGGGTTTTCACTGATGTACTGATACAACCCATGTTTTTCCATTCCCACATCTTTGCATTTGTGCTCTCTCTGCATAGAATATCCTTCCTTTCCTTCTCTACCTACATGCCCTAACCTATTCTTCAAGACCCATCTTCAAATCCCTCTCTGAAGATCTTCCTGGCACATCAAATTCCTTGGAGTTGTTTTCTTATTTGAATTCTCTTTATTATTTTTATGCCACTTTCTTTACTATCTTTTCTTAGAATAATGTATGAATTATTTTTATTTCTCATACTAGATTATAGCCTTTTCCAGAGTAGGGATTTGTGTATAACTCATCTTTTTGACTCTTCACATCAGATTAGGCACTCAATAAATATTTATTCAATTGAATGAGCATTAATCAATAATTAGTAACAAAGCAAAGTACTATTTACAAAAATAAATGCATTTGATCATTCATTCATTCAAATTTTAAAATTTAAGATGTTCTATTTCCTAATGAAAAGTACTATACAACAAAATAAAGGTAATCTTCTGATATTTTCTCTGGGCCCCATGTATCAAGATCAGATTGGAAACGATAAATATTCTTCCTGAAATAAAGTGGCAGTCTCTCCATAGTTCAGCTTGAGGAAATATGAATTGTTCTCACAGAAGTAGCCACATCCAATAAATGATATGAATTAAACACTACCAGATGTTTCTCATTTAGAGTTCAGGTGCAAAGAAAAGACATTGTATGAGGACAGATGATGCAGTTAGCCTTGTTCTGAAATTATTAAAAATTGGTGTTAAAGTGTTTCTATTCAGTGAAATCTACACATTTCTTAAATATTTCCAGTGAATTTATACTGCAGTTATTTAACAACTATTTTATATTTGACCAGTTTTACTAGTCCAATATATTACAGGTTTTAAATTTGTTCTTCCCTCTTTGAAAATAGAGGGTTCTATGTGAATGCAGTTAAATTCAACCACTAAAATAATTTGCTTGAAGATTCTTCTATAGGTGCTGAAATGGTTCAAGTGGAGTCTAAACATGGAAATGCATGCTCCTTCTATATTAAACTGTGAATTACAGAAAACAAATCTTTAGAAGCTGGACCTTGGTTGATTTTGATGGGAAATTGGGAGTTCTGGAATATGATTTTGGCATGAAAATATGTTATTTGTTTTCATCTCTTCTATTAAATGGAGGTAATTAGTATGTTACTCAGTAAGTGAATTAGAAATGTATTTCTCCCACACAACACTTTTCCTCATTCTCTTCTTCTTGGAAAATTAATTATCTTATTATTAATTAGCCTGTTAATGAAGTGAATTGTTTGCCTGTGCAGGGTTTGCCCAGCTTCACACTGTTAGTTAAGCATCCCTGAGCACTCGGCTTTTCATGTTGCTGCAACATTTGGGACTGGAATTTTCCTGTATCATGTCTGCATGCATCATACACTGTAAGCAGCAGAGACTACTATTTGGTCTGGTATCTTCTCGGTTCTTGGCACACCAACATTTTCTCTCTTTTTTTAGATTGAATCTGTTTTAGTGAGCCCCCAGAATGAAAAATTAATGGATAAGTAGAATAGTAAGGTTTATTTATTTTTACTTAATTGTGCTCAATATCTTGTCTGACACCACCTGTGGTAAGTCTGCTTTTTTACTCCCTCTAGAAAACATGTGAATAAAAGCTGATGGAGAAACAAACATTACCATAAATTCTTGTTGTCTCAGCTAGCATAGGTGGATGGCACTGATTCTATATTACAGCCTGCCATATGCCCAGGATCCTCCATCAATCAGAGGCTTAAGGTGTACCTTGGGTCACACTAATGCCCAAGACATTTGGAGATCACCAGGATATCAAGTCAATCCTCAAATAGTCTTAGTAATTCTGTGGAAATAAAAATTTAACTTCTATATCACCCTGTGATTTGGAAGAATTGAACCATTATAATCTTATCACAATTTTCCTATATAAAGAATAGAATAGAGTTTTCAGGACTGAAGCAGTTTCTTGGTATTGAAATTTAATATCTCCCGGGAAGTGCAGATCTCTGTTTAGAGAATTTCCTCCCCCTCTATCATCTCAGAGTTGTTTTTATTATAACATTTCTTTTACAGTGTAAGATTTTCTTTTCCTCTTATGATTGCTAGTTATTATCAAAACTAGGCAATGCTGGATGGATCTAGAGACTGTCATACAGAGTGAAGTAAGTCAGAAAGAGAAAAACAAATACCGTTTATTAACACATATATGTGGAACCTAGAAACATGGTACAGATGAACCGGTTTGCAGGGCAGAAATAGAGACACAGATGTAGAGAACAAACGTATGGACACCAAAGGGGGAAAGTGGTGGGGGGTGGGGGGGTGGGATGAATTGGGAGATTGGGGTTGACATGTATACGCTAATATGCATAAAATAGATAACTAATAAGAACCTGCTGTATAAAAAAATAAATAAAATAAAATTCAAAACAAAACAAAACAAAACAAAAAAACTAGGCAATGTTGAGCATGAAAAACTGAACAGAAAAGAAGTAATGCAAATTATTTGGTCAGAGAGCCTCTCAAAGGACTTAAATAGATTTGGAATGGAAGATGCAACACTAGGTTAAATTTCAATAACCTGCCATATAAATGTTGAAAAACAATGACCAAATCTTTAAAATTTCAAGAACCAAGATTAAAGATTTAAAAGAAATTCATTTTGCCTCTTACACAAACTTAATCCTCCTTTTAATATGTTTGTTCTTATAATTCTGTGATTTTATCATTTGCATTTGCATTTATGGTATTTTTTTCTGTTTTTCTTCCTTATTATATCTTAATCGCTTTTGTAGGCAAGGACCATTGCAAATCTTTCATTGTGCCAGATGTCTCTAACTACCAAGTAAATATTAGTTGATTGATCCATGAGGCTATGTTTTAATGATTGCCATCTTTCTATACATAGCAATTATTAAGTTTTTATTCTAGATTTCTATCTCGATAGATAAGAGTGGTCTGAATGTGGAGGGGGGTGTGGGTGTAGGTGTGGAATATGACATCATTCTGTATTTTTAAAATGTTAATGCCCTTCTTTTACATCTATATGAACCATACATATACATAAACACATATGTGTGTATATATATATATATATATACATGCATACATATATGGCTGAATATATATGTATTGAACCCATACATTGTTAATAGTTGTTTTATATATATATATATATATATATATATATATATATATATATGTATGTATGTATGTATATCCCCTGCCCCCTTGAGCGGAGAGACTGTCTTTTACCACTATGAACCATACAATGTATGGTTCACAGTGTAGAGTAGCTGCTCAAAAACTGTTTGTGCCTCTTCATGACAGATGAGAGGACTCTGTTGTTGTTTATTTTTGTTATCTCCATGGAACTGATACAATGACAGTTAACAACCTAATAAAAAAGTTGAAGTCCTAGATTCATGCAGGTCATCCTTGAGCCTTAACGTGTCTCCCCAGAATCCAGTAAGCATTCTTCACCAAGCAGGATTTATCAGTCACACCACTGGGCTTCTCTTTACTTTCTCCTATTTGCCATGAAAAAATACAGGAATGTGAAAAGTGAGAATGTAGGAGAGAAGTAAGGAGATGTGGTTACTGTTTAACAACCCACACAGTTGTTGGCTTGTGGCTTTCATCCAGATGAGAATGACTGGGAATGATTTCAAAGACCAAAAGACAGTTTTACATGATAATATGTTATTTCAAGCAAATTATGAATAAAAACTTTGGTTCTTTTTCTCAAAAGCTCATAAATGTGTCTTTCAAAAAGGCTGAAGCTAGGAATGATGTTACCTGCTGGAGAAGCGACACAGATAGATACGTGACCAGCTGGCTTTTCTAACCTATGTTCCTGGGATGATAGCTGCTTTCTTTGTGGCAATGGATGGTGTTTGCAGAAGGCACAATTCTTTTGTACTGTGTGTGATAAAGGGCCTGATGACCATATTAATATATTATTATATACAAACATTTTAAAGTAGAGACTGGAATATAGGCTCCACAAGATCAATGATTGTTTGGCCTGTTTCGTTCTCTTACGTGTCCTAAGACTCAAAACAGTAATTAACACACAGTAGTCATGAAGGAAATTGTTATTAAATGAAAGATTAGAAATTATTGCATTTTCTGTCTTTGGCTATGCAAGTTGTGTTTTGTTTTCCTGATCTCATAATCATCTACTGAGTATTGATTAATACTATGTAATATGAAGAGGTATAAGATATGGAATAGTCCTAGCAATCAAAATAGAAAAGCACTTCCATCATGAATGTTTTATTTCTTTTCTTTTTTGCTATTTCTCTCAAATAAGTTGGTTATGTGGGTTGCTGTTTGATTTCATTGCAAAATACACTGTAGTAAACAAACTAAGCTTTGGTGAAGATTAGTTTGAACACATTAGTATGGTAATAATTTTATTTAAAAATATATTTCAGAAACGTATTTATTAGTGGCCTTAAAACAGAAATATTAATCATACCTTCTACATTATTCAGACAGCAAATGGTGAAACAGGCATGCCAAAGCACTTCTGTGTAAAGACTTTCTCTCAATAGAAATATTCAATTATTCCTAGAATTGAGAATTTTTATTCCAATAATGACATGGGTAATAAGCCAATATGACACATATTAAAGATGAGACTCATAATTCATCTTGCAGAATACAATTTTTCACAAGTGATTCTCTGAAATGCTTTTTCAACATTTTTCTTTGCTTACCAGGTTATTCCACTGAATCTTTGCTGCTTTTCCTTTGGGTGCTACCTTAGCACCACTCCCTTTACTACCATTTACTTAAAGAAAATATACACACACTCACACATGTACATGTATTATGCAGTTATAATCCTAGGGTGTTTTTCAGTTTTCTTCTAGGAACAAATACCAACTCTAATGGGCACCATTAATCATAATGATGATAATATTAAATAACAATTAAGGGGCTTCCCTGGTGGCGCAGTGGTTGAGAATCTGCCTGCCAATGCAGACGACACAGGTTCGAGCCCTGGTCTGGGAAGATCCCACATGCCATGGAGCAACTGGGCCCGTGAGCCACAATTACTGAGCCTGCGCGTCTGGAGCCTGTGCTCCGCAACAACAGAGGCCGCGATAGTGAGAGGCCTGCGCACCGCGATGAAGAGTGACCCCCACTTGCCACAACTAGAGAAAGCCCATGCACAGAAATGAAGACCCAACACAGCCATAAATAAATAAATAAATAAATACATTGTGTATTATTAAAAAAAATAAAATAAAATAAATAAATAACAATTATAATAATCCATCTGAATTAGTTTATTTTCATAGACTTAAATTTACTTTTTATTATTTTGGGGGGAGGGATGAGAGAAATATGTGAGGGATATTAAGAGGTAAAGACTTCCAGTTATAAAATAAATAAGTCATAGGTATGAGGTGTACAGTGTGGGGAATACAGTCAATAATAATGCACTATCTTTGTATGGTGACAGATGGTAACTAGACTTACTGTGGTGATCACTTTGAAATGTATAGCAATATCGAATCACTATGTTGTGCACCAGGAACTAACACAGTGTTGTAGGTCATTTATACTTCAAAAACAAGCAAACCAACCAACAAACAAACTCATAGAAAAGGAGATCAGATTTGTGGTTACCAGAGGAGGTGGGTGGGGAGAGGGGGAAATGAATGAAGCTAACCAAAAGATACAAACATCCAGTTTGTAACATCCAGTAAATAAGCACTAGGGATGTAAAGTACAACATGATAAATATAATTAACACTGCTGTATGTTACACATGAAAGTTGTTCAGAGGACTTCCCGGGTGACACAGTGGTTAAGAATCTGCCTGTCAATGCAGGGGAAATGGGTTTGAGCTCCGGGAAGATCCCAGATGCTGCGGAGCAACTAAGCCCGTGCGCCACAACTACTGAAGCCTGCATGCCACAATTACAGAAGCCCATGCGCCTAGAGCCGGTGCTCCACAAGAGAAGCCACCGCAATGAGAAGCCCAAGCACTGCAATGAAGAGTAACCCCCGCTCGCTGCAACTAGAGAAAGTCCGCGTGCAGCCAAAGACCCAACGCAGCCAAAAATAAATAAATATTTTTAAAAAAGAAAAATTAAAAAAAGAAAAGAAAGTTGGTAAGAGTAATTCCTGAGAGTTCTCATCAGAAGAGAAAATATTTTTTTCTTTTTCTTTTATTTGTATCTGCATGTGATGATGGAGGTTCACTAAACTTATTGTGGTCATCATTTCGTTATGTATTTAAGTCAAATCATCATGCTGTACATCTTAAAATTACAGTGCTGTATGTCAGTATATCATGATAAAACTGGAAGGAAAAAATCATAAATTTAAATTTAAATTATTTTTCTCGACTTCAGAGGTAAACAGTTCCTTACGCTCCTCTGAGACCAATGAGAACAGAGCAGAAAGACCAACGGAAGGCTTATCAGACTTTCACTTGGACAAGAGACTTTAATGTTTCACTTGGATGAAGAGCTGGAGGGTTAGTATTTAGTATCTTTATAGTATGAGACAGTCTAACTTGGGAAGTCATAAAGGAATGAGGGAAGCTCTTATCTATTATTTTTCTGGTGGTCTATTACCCTGCCTGCCTCTTTTGAAATGTATGAGTGTATTGGGTCTGACACTAGGGGGATTGCCAGATAAGTTATAACTTTTCTTAGCTTTTCCATATCCAATGAAATGTCTTTTGTTAGAAGATCCTTCCAAAGATTGAGAAATGATAGACCAGATGGCAGTCCTGCTGGAAGAGATCTAGGAAGCTCTGTTATCACTACTTCTGCCCCTGTGAGACATTAGATTAAATTTATGCTTTGAACTATCTGTGCTACTTGTACATGTCTACCAGAGATGAGCTTTTAGATGATGAGTATACAATGCCAGGCCCAGCACTGGACTTGGAAGATATGGAGATAAATGATGTGAGTGGAATCCTTTGTAAGTCTGGTGTATGAGGAACCACTTAACATACAAAGTGTGTACAGAACTAAGGCTGAATGGACCTAATCTTACCTCTAAGAGATTATACATCATTAATGATTGTGAGTGAGGCAAATGGCTATTTAAAGTATAGGTTGACAATAAGTATAAAACAAGTTCTAGTTAAAATGTTTAGAAGCCAAGAAAATATATTAAGAATGGAAAGAATGTAAGAGTGGTTACACGTACAAGATTTTATTGCTACATATTTCTTTAAATAAGTATCATTTTTTCTCATCTCATGGGAGATCAAATGCATAAGTTAAATTAAAATTTACATCTACAAACTAGAGGTTAAATATGTCAGTACAAAATTTATATCATTTGGAAATTATAACTAATCTTAGATTAACTGAACCATGAATAGAATTCTAACCAGGTGTTTTATTTTTGCATTAATGAATTCAATAAATAAATAGCCCAGTAGCAAGCTATAGGCCTGTGATACACGGATTAAAGATCTAGTGGATTTTTTTTTTTTTGCTACATTCCACATTTAGAAGAAAGATGCAAAAATACTAAGTAAAATTATCTCCTGAAAAAAAAAAAATCTCCTGTCTTAGATATTATCAACTTTTACACCACTGAGATTTATGTAAAATTTTAAAAATAAACAGAACCAAAAAAATATTAAATTACATTTACCATATTATTTATTCATGGTCAGAAAAGTGGCCTCAGTTTATTAAGAAAAGATTTAAAAATGGAAGGTTGAGATTAAGTATGAGTTATCTGATGAATTTACCATTGTTCTAAAATATTAAATCCATTAAATACCTTACTTGAAATGTATTATGATCAGTGGGAGAGTATTTATCCAATATAGTGAGGTAAGATATACAAAGAGCAGCAGATGGTCTACTGAATAATTGAACACCTTTTATCCTGAACTGACCTATCTGGGCTGCCATTATCTGCTATTTTTCTACACAAACAACTGGAAGCCAGATAGCAGACTCAGTTGTTGGGTTAAAGCTGAAAGGGGCCATAGATTATTTAATTCTCTTCCTCTCTCACAGCTAAAGAATGTTAAATCTATAGAAGTAAAATTAAATTATGGAAGTACAGTTGCCTTCCTTATCTGCAGGTTCCGCATCTGCAGATTAACTCAACGTGGTTGATTGGAACTGTGGAAGCTGAAACTTGGGTACAGCAGGAATGCTGTTTTATAAAAGGGACTAGAGCATGGCCGGATTTTGGTATCCGCACAGGTTGTTGCTGTTGGTGGTGTGTTCTGTAACCAATCATGCTAAGCCCTTGCAAAATATATATGTAAACTGTTTCTCTCTCCCTCTTTGTTTTTCTTTTCTTTGATTAAAGATGACACACTCAAATTAATTTGGTTTTGAGATTTGAGAACTTTGAAATATTTCCAATGGAAGGTAAACTCTTTTTGGTAGGGGTCATGTTTTGTCATGTTTATGTCCCTAGCAATTACTAGAATGCTTAGGGCATGATAAATGTCCTCTGAAATGAATTAAACTTAACCAAATCGATGTAATTGACAAAGGCTTAGTGGAATCATGCTTTGAAATCACCTATTCAGAGAGGGTTTCAATTTTCCACTTTTTGTGTGGGTAAGTTTCAGCTGTCTAAATTGAAAGTAAATTGATCTATTGAGCCAAGGATGGCACTGACAGACAGGAACTTATTTATGATTCTGTCTTGGTTAGGTTTCTCATTATTCATTTGGTAATTATTAAATGCTGTCTTGATACCGTCATATGTTTTCCTCATTTTAATATAACTATATTTTATACAATTTATTTCTGGCCTCTCAGTGGACTGATAATTCAATGTTATAAATTACGTTGTCTGTGTTTTGATTCACCTTTTTTGTGTCCTCACATAGTCCTTTTGCCTTTGAAGCTACTACAACTTCAAAGAAAGCTTAAATAAATGAAGAGATGTACAGGTTCAGTGCTAAATGAGAGGAATCTTTAAGAACTGGATAAAAACGGTTATAGTTTTCTTTTTTGTCTTTATCAAGTATTAAATTCATAAGTCTCTTCTTCAGGAAACCCTGCCCCCATACTTTCTCCTTCTTGACCCCTTCTTTATTCAGTGTGTGTATGGACTACATACAGTTGAAGTTGTAGCAGATGAGAGGACTTGTATTTAGGGGAAAATCTGGATAAATAAAGCAAAGCAAATAAATGATAAGTGTTTATCTTCTCTCTTTTTTTTTTTTGTTGAAAGCACACATTTTGTGGCCTAGATACATTTATTTAACTGATACCTATCTGTTTATACATTGCTTTGTTTCTTGGTATTATTTCTTGTTAAGTCCTTATGGAAACATTGTAAATTCTTATATATGCCTTGTTTGTTTATTGAATGAACGAATAAATGAAGAACAGAAATATGCCATGTAGATCTGAACATTTCTGAGAAATAAGTCCTCTAGTCCTATCCCATCCTAATACTATAGTTGAGGAAATGCAAGTCTGGAGAGGTTGCATAACTTCTAATTAACCGCAGAGGGGAGTTAGTATCCACTTCCTTTGATTTTCATACAATATGTTTTCCATTGTAAAAATATTCAATACAACTGCTGCTAAATTGATAGACTTTTTACGACTCTTGACTCCAGGATTGAGGAAGTTCTTACTTTTATGCCTGAACCTATTGACCCCAATATAACTTCCTACTATGGAAATATCTCTTAGAGTAAGACATATACCATAACCCAGAAATTCTACTTCTCAGGGTCTACCCTAAAATAACACATGTATATAAGATACATTAAAAAAATGTTTATTTCAGCTACCTTTATAATAATAAAATCCTGAAAAGAACTCAAATGTTTTTCTGTATGGTGAGTGGTTAAATGAGTCTTGATATTTTTATTTTATGAAATACTATGCAACAATTAAAAAGAATGAGCCATACCTATGTTTGGTAACAGCAACAGAATTCTAAGACATTGCGCAACAAAAAATGAAAGTTGCAGACTATCTACGGTATGTAAAACACAGAGATGTGAAAAACAATATATACAGTAATTCTGGATCTACTTGCCATCTCTGCAAAAGCATTAACAAAGGGTGGGGGACTTGCCTGGTGGTCCAGTGGGTAAGACTCCACGCTCCCAATGCAGGGGGCCTGGGTTCGACCCCTGGTGGGGGCACTAGATCCCAGCATGCTTCAACTAAGAGTTTGCATGCTGCAACTAAAAAGATCCTGTGTGCCACAACTAAGACCTGGTGCAGCCTAAATAAATAAATAAATATTAAAAAATATCCACAAAGGGTGGGAAATAAATATGCTAAATTTTTGACAGACACAGTTATCTATGGAGAAAGTGGGACTAAAAGTTGAAGGTGGCTTTCATAGGTGGCTTGATTTCATCTCCATCTTTAAAATTTGTAAAAAATAGGATATATTCATGAGTTATTTGTGTAATGTAAAAAAAAGTTTTTAAAAAGTATGTTATCCAATAAAAACTTAATATGCCTCTATTCTGACATTCTTTTACACTAGGGGCTAGGAAAGAATATGCAGATATGCAAGAGGTGGTTGTCATTCCAAGCTGGCTCAAGTTCTATAAAAGAGATAACACAAATAAGATACTGATATTTAATTATTATAGGAAACAAAATTATAAAGAGTAAGGGGTCTTCAGTAATGAAAGAAGACGGTTAACTTGAGTATGCTTCTGTCAACAAAGAGTTATTTGTTAATAATAAGAAAACAATTTTTTTCAACAAAGAGTGGGGGACTTCCCTGGTGGTCCAGTGGGTAAGACTCCACGCTCCTAATGCAGGGGGCCTGAGTTCGACCCCTGGTGGGGGAACTAGATCCCAGCATGCCTCAACTAAGAGTTTGCATGCCACAACTAAAAAGTAGGCCAGGGTGGGGTCTGAGATCTTACCTTTCTAACAAGTTTTCTGTTGGTACGAATTCTACTGGTCGGGAATCTAATCTAGCATAACAATGATGAACATAACTCTGATATTTAGGGTCAGGTAAAGTTAATATTTTTTATCTGAAACCTAAGAATGTTTGGATTTGAAATCTAAGAATGTTTGGAGGTCACTTTCTCTCATGAACTTTCACAGACTAAAAGTATGGATGGCAAAGGTGTGCAGTGCCAGGCTAATATTTTCAGCCATAAATCATCCCTTTGCTGAGAGGGTTTGTTTACCGGAATGAAACTAAATCTTCTAACAAATCAAGCCAACTGTGCTTACAGATCTGTGCACATGGATTTTGGGATATATACAGAATTCTTTCATGTATCTGTGTTATTTAATTTTCCTTATTTTGGATGCCCCAGATGGCATGATATGAACCAGGGGAAGGGTGGGAAAACAGTTGGATGCAGCAAGTTTATATGCTTTTAATTTTCTTTTGAAGTACAGCAGAGATTTGTATAAAGCCGTTTATAAATATCATAGAAATGTTTGTGGAAAAATGGGAACATTTATTAATAAGGACCCATTAAGTCATTAAGTTAACATAAAAGCTGAGAATAATATCACTGTTGAACTGAGAAATAATTTTTATTGGTTCCCCTCCTTGAGATGTAGCCTCATGTTGCTATTAACAGTGATTTTATCAGGTGATTCCTGGAGCATGACTTGGAATCAGCTCCTTTTCTGGTAATGAATAATTTATAAACACATAACATTCACAATCGTAAAAGTATTTCAAAAGCAATATAGATAGAATTTCAATATAATCCTAGCTAAGACTATCCTCGTTTGACCTAACATAAAAAACCTTTCTTAATGTTAGAGAGGAAGGCCAACACCCATTACCATTTTATATGAAAATTTAGGCATAAAACTCTGTTCCTAACAACTTCTGTTCCACAGAAGTTGTTAGGAACAGAGTTGAGAATACAACTGGTTATCTCAGAATTGTGTCCTCCACTAAATTCTCCAGATAAGTTTTCCTCTGAGAAAAATGTTGGTGAACAGAATTTGCCCTTTTTCTTGAAGATTTATTTCATTCAATCCAAAACACTTATAAAAGTGCATTGTGGGGCTTCCCTGGTGGTGCAGTGGTTGAGAGTCCGCCTGCCGATGCAGGGGACGCAGGTTCGTGCCCCGGTCCGGGGGGATCCCACATGCCGCGGAGCGGCTGGGCCCGTGAGCCATGGCCGCTGAGCCTGCGCGTCCGGAGCCTGTGCTCTGCAACGGGAGAGGCCACAACAGTGAGGGGCCCGCATACCGAAAAAAAAAAAAAAAATTTAAAAAAGTGCATTGTGTGCAGTGAATTATTACTAAGTGTTTAGGGGAAAAGGATTTATATGAAAAACAAAACAACTAAAACTAAACAGCAAAAACAAATTACTAAATGGACTTCTGCATCTAGTCAAGATGGAGTGATAAGGAACAGATTTACTCTCCTTCCTGAAACAACTGTAAAAGCAGACAAGATACATGGAACAAGGTTTTTCAGATATTGAACATCAGGCACCACAGGACAGTGATCCCTGAGAAAGAGGAAACAAATAAGGTAGGCACTGTGATTCCCTTAGCTCAGTGTCTGAAGAGAGATTCCAGGTGACAGTGCAGGGAGGGGGAACTCATGCTGAGTCTCATTATCTCTTACAGTTGAAGAAACAGAACTGACCATCTGGGGAGCCAGAGCACCTAGAAGTTGCAGGGCAGAGTCCCTGTGTATAGACATCTTCACAGAGAAAACTCCTGAAATCTCCAGAAGATGCCCTCATGTCTTCAGCTGGGTCCAAATCAGTTTACTCATGTAAGGAAACAAGAACCACCTGCAGGAGTAGAATGACCAATCATCAAAGGTCACACCGAGCTGAGAGTAGTTCATGTTCCTAAGCATGGGATTTTACTCATAATTCAAGAGACATTCAGTAGACCCCAAAAGTTATTACTTCAGCAGTAGAGCACAGTAAGCCCTAGACTAATGGCTTCTCTTTAATCCTAACTCATAAAACTTAATGGAAAGCCTCAAAAGGATACTTAACTATGGCCAAAAACAAAGTTCAAGAATACTAATAGGAATACAAAAATATCCATCACCCATCCAACAAGGCAAAATCATAATGTCTGACATCCAATTAAAAATTACCAGGCATGTATAGAAGCAGGGAAATATAGTGTAGAGAAAACGCAATCAATAGAAACAATTCAAAATTAACAGAGGCAATGGAATTAGTATGTGATGACATTATAAAACTCGTAGTTATATCCCATATGCTTATGGAAGTAGAGGAAAGATTGAGCATATTAATGTGGAAGACATGAAAAAGACTGAGATCGTACTTATTGAGATGAAAAATCTAATGTCTTGAGATGAAACAAACACTGTATAGAATTAACAAATTAAACACTACAGAGCAAAACAAATCAGTGAGCTTGAAGGCATAGCAACAAAACAAAAACAAACAAACAAACAGAGACATAAAGACCAAAAGCAAATGAACATCAATGATATGTGGGACAACTTCAAGCAGCTTAAGCATATGAGTTAATTGGAATCCTCAAGAAGGGGTGAGCAGAAAAATTATTTGAAGAAATAAATGAAATGTTTCTAACCCAAGAAGTGCAATGGACCTGAAGTGCACAAAACATGAGAGAAATTATACCAAAAACATCATAATAAAATTACTTAAAATCACTGGTAAAGGGCTTCCCTGGTGGCGCAGTGGTTAAGAATTCGCCTGCCAATGCAGGGGACACGGGTTCAAGCTCTGGTCCGGGAAGATCCCACATGCTGCGGAGCAACTAGGCCCGTGCGTCACAACTACTGAAGCCCACGCGCCTAGAGCCCGTGCTCCGCAACAAGAGAAGCCACAGCAATTAGAAGCGGGCGCACCGCAACGAAGAGTAGCCCACATTCGCTGCAACTAGAGAAAGCCCGCACGCAGCTATGAAGACCCAATGCAGCCAATAATAAAATAAATTTTAAAAAATCACTGGTAAAGAGAAACTCCTAAAAACAGAGAATAAAAGACATTTTATACATAGGATGAAACACAGCAACTCCTTTAAACTATGGGGAAAAAAAATTCTGTCAACCCTGAATTCTATATCAAAGTCTTCCTTTTTACTTAAGGAAAGGAATCTTCATTAAATAGATTGAAATCAGGAAAGCATGGGTCTTGTCTGGTAAATCTTTAACATGACTGATTGCAGTCACTCCTTCTTTCCAGAAGTTAAGGAGAGGGTCAGTGTGTTTAGAAAATCTACTCACTCCTCACAGGAGAACCTCAAATGGTTGGAAAAGAAGAAAAAGATGCAGAAAGGGGATAGGCTTTATTTATTTTAAAATTTTATCTGGCACTGCATCTAATAAGGAGAATCATGGCTAAGATGCATCTAATCCAAGATACCCAGTGAAATGTTAATGCTAAAGATTATATTTCAACTCTTAAAATACTTTAAATTAAGGAATATATTTTTTGTTGTGATCTGCCTTAGATTTATGGGCTAATGTTAATTTTTATAGCTTTTCTAACTCCTGTACAGTGTAAGGAAAATTACCAAAAAAAGTGTCCCAATTAGGTTAAGTTTAAATTCTCAGTTCTCAAGGAAATTTTTAAGAGGCTAGCCTTCAAATCCAAATACCCCAGGAACATCTCAGAAGCTTCCTTTTTTAGAAGATTCCACCCACCCTAAATTCTTTCAGTGATGTTAAATTAGAGTTTTCCCCAAATCAAAAAAGACACAACTTATTAGACAGCTTAGCATTCATTATATTTATCCATAGTTATTGAATAATTCAGGACCATAATAAATATCTACTATGAATAATGTAATAGATATTATGAAAATTTTACTGGAGTTCTGATAAAATGTATATTTTCTAATATACTAAAAGACAATTTTAGAGACACCAAGATCCCCTATATTAGAAGTTATGAGTTATAATTTTTTAATTTTTATGATCATCTAATCTTAAATCGTGCATCTCTGATTTTATGAATCTGTGCATGGAAGCAATTCATATAAAAATATATTAAAATGTTTTCAACTATTTCTTATAAATGTTGTTAAAAATAAAGCTTATTTGGGCAAATAAATTACCACATACTGGTGAATCACAAAGGTATCTTTGTTAACTTTTAGACTTCTTTAACTTTTTATTCTTTTGCCAAGTGTTAAATTCATTATATTGAACAAAGGAGGGAGAATGGTTGATGTTGTTGTGTGTAATTATATAACTATGAGCAGAAAGGTGAGAATTTACTTATATATTCATGCAAAAATAGTTACTGAATGCTTACCCTGGACCAACCACCTGTCGATGCGGTACCATTGCTCAATAGCTAGCAATTTTTAAAACTAATCCTAAAGCATTCAGAATTGTCTCATTTATTGGAAGAAATTAGAAAGTACTATTATGGAATATAAGAGCTTCATGCTAAGAAACATACAGTATAATTAGGAGGAATTAATACACGCGAAAAGGCTTTAAGGATGTGGCAAAAACTAAAGAGAATAATATTTTATTTTAATTTAAAATTGCTGTATTCCTCAAACACATGACAGAAAGGCTATAAAATTTAGATAGTAACTTGGCACATGTTTGAATGAATTGATCAGGGGTGGAAAAAAATTCATCAGTAGATCTCCATCAGTAGATTATTTGTGAAAAGGAGTTTGAAGAAATTAAGTGACACTGCTTAAGAGTGGAAGATAGTAAAAAACACATCCTCCTGCACCAGTTATGAATGTTGGAATGAGAACGTCACAAGGAGTGGCAAGTGGATTAGCTTATCTGGAAAACAGGATTTGTACTGGAAAATGATAAGAACAGAAATGAGATAGAGATGGGTGGGTAAAGTGTTCTAAATGTTGGGCTGAGGGGTTTGAATTTAATAAGGAAGCAAATTCAGAGACTTAAGAGAATTTTAGAGCAGGGCAATCCTTTAGTCCTAACCTTCCCTTCAGAGAAAACTGCCTTTACCGAAATTTCACACCATCAGTGGCATTGCCACTTGGGATTAGAACCCAAGATTCTCAGTGTTCTTTTCATATACCCTGATACTCTGCAAAGCGATGCCTCATTGACCAGGAACAGGAGAGATGTGTGAGTACAATGATAATTTGGAATACTTTATTAGTAAATTTCTACTTTAAATACTGAAAGGAAAGCAGTCTCTTCCTCTTCCTCTGCCTCTCACGCTACAGCCTCTGATCTCTGTAAAGCCAACTGGCCCGAGGCAGGGGAACACAATCAGAGTCACAGGTTGCATCAGACCGAAATTCTCCGGACCACCCAGTTCCAGAAACTGCCCTGGAGACATTCCGGACCACCCAGTTCCAGGAACTGACCTGGGGACACTGAACCCAGCCCAGCCTTCCCGCCTTTCGAGGGGCGGGACTAACGGTCCCCCAGGATACCCGAAAAGACCACCAAATAAGGAATACCCTGCGCCCTCCCAGATTCACCACACCCCTTTCCCCTATAAAATCTTGCCCCACCCTCGCCCGGGTGCGACTTCTCTGGCCCCTTTCTCTCGGACCAGTGAATCTCGCCCGGGAGCGCTCCCTAATAAAGCTCACTTGAAGCTTTCCTCTGTTTTGCGGTGCCGTTTGTTAAGATCCGACCTTACAATCTCCTGAAAGCCAATTGTGCCCCATTCTTTTCAATGCCCAACCTCTCCCCTGGTGGATGTGGGTCTGTGGCATCATTTCTGTCACACAACAGGAGCAGGGTCAACAGCGGGCAACTCAGGCTCCACTCCCTTCTGCCATCCGCCAGTATATTACCCAAGCTTGATCTCAGGGCAACTTCCTTAGAGGCCACCCAAAGGGGGATGTTGCTCTTATGGGCTCCAAACTTCAGTGCAGCTGTGCTGCTGCCCCACGGCCACAATCTAGGATCTTCTCACTGGCAACACTTAGAAAATAATGGATGGAATTTATGGTTCCTGTTCTGTCATGAGCAGAAAGCAAGGCCCAATGAGTGTGATGCCTTTTAAGGAGAGCTCCATTTGGCTCCGGCTACTCAGCTAACTCTCAGAGTGCCTGCCAGCTCGAGGAGAATAAAGTTAACAGCACAGTTAGCACAGTAACACAGTTTCATCATTTCTTCCTCTCCCCACCCCCACCCCGAGGGTTAAGCTTGTCCTCTACAAGGCATGACTTGGGAAGCTAGCTGGGTCTCTGCCACAGAGGCACAAGGTCACTCCTCCGGTCCTTCTAAAGCTCATATTTATGGAGAGGTATGAAATGTGGTCATCCCGTAAGATATCCTTTTGTATCAGGGAAGCACATGTGTCCTCTGGAATGGAGAGTGGCTGAAGAGAAGGAGTGGGGAATCTCCTTTCCTCAATTCCCTATAACCAGACTTGGCATGATCCAAGGTACACGACTTCTCTCCCCAGTCTCATTTTGTCCCCAAGGACAGATAGCTACCTCTAGGGATATAAAGTCTCTCTGGGCAGTGTTAATCTTCTAGATTTTGTATGTATTAAATTTCACAGCTGGAAAGCTTTCGAAATACTGGTAAGCTTCATAGTATTATAAATATCTTGGTTTGCCAAACAGACCTGAACAGTTATCCGCTGCCAGTGTCATCCAGCCTGGCTCTTCCTGTGGCCTCAGCCAACCTCGCTGTAGTGGACTGAATGCTGGTCTCAGACCAGCATTCAAAAGGTATGTCCAAGTCCTAACCCCAGTACCTGTGAATGTAACCTTACTTGGAAGAGGGTCTCTGAAGATGTTATTAAGGTAAGGAGCTCCAGATGAGATCATCCTGGATTAACCTGGGTGGACCCTGATCCAAAAAGTGTCCTTGTAAGGAGAGAATACAGACAGTAGGGAAGAAACACAGAGGATCTGTGAAGATGAAGGCAAAGATTGGAGTTATGCAGTCACAAACCAAGGAATACCAAAGATTACCTATAGCCACCAAAAGCTAAAGAGGCAAAATAGGATTCTCCCCTAAGGCCTTCAGAGGGGTTACTGCTCTGCCAACACCTTGATTCTGAACTTCTGGTTTCCAGAACGGTGAGACAATAAAATTATGCTGGCTCAAATCACAGAATCTGTGGTAATTTGTTACAGCAAACCGCAGCAAACTAATACACTACACAGACCTGGAAGAGGCTGATGGGGACTGCTGACTGCCTCTCCCACCCAGGTCTCAGCTAGCCTGCCCTAAAAAGAGGGAACCTAGATGTTATTGGAACCTTGCAGCCACACCCCTTCTCCCACCATTCTTGGTCCCTCCTCAAAACACAACCTCCTGCATTTAATCTCTCCCATAATTTATTCCTCAGAAGGTTGGTTCTACTTCTTGCTTCACCTACACTCCCGTTTCTCCACTTCTTCTAAACAGGACTGGATATATAATTTGTGGGGACCAATGCAAAATGCACATGTGGGGTCACTTGTTTAAAAATTATTAAGAATTTCAAGGCAGGGACAGCAGAACATTAAGACAAGCACAGGGCTTTCTTGGAAGGAGAGCCCTGTCCTACTGCACAGATAGTAGTGCCATGAAGCTGGCCCTACGTCCTAAAATCCATCCTTTCTGACCTTGTGGAATCCTTGTTCAATATTGAAAAAATCCCTCCACCTTCATAACCTATTCACACAATGCTTCCTCCATTGTCTTGCTTTAGGTAAAAATCAGCTTTCTTCTGAGAATAGTTTCCTCTGGATCTCCCTCCAATGTAGACTGCTCATTATCTCACACCCTAGGACCATGAGAGCCAGCGCTGGCATCCTTGTAGCTCCCCAGTATTGCTTTTGAACCATGTACCCCCTCTTACACCAGCCCTTGATCCATTTAGGCTTTGTTCCCTGGATATGTACCTTCTGTCCCAATTCTGTACAGTCATCCACTCAGTTCCTGATCATTCCACCACACTCATGAAAGCCTTTGGTGTCTGACTCATTCCTTCTCCACCCCATGGCATCACCATTGGTGGCTTCAATGTCCATGTGGATAGCCTCTCCAATACCTTAGTCTCCAACTACTTGATCTTCATTCTAAAGAGAACAGCTAACCCCAGCCACAGCTCTTCCATAACCCTGCCATTATTCTGCTACTAAATCCTTCAAGAAAACTATCCCGCCTCCTGACTACAACTTCTTATTTTTCCATCTCTCTTATTTGATTGAGATTTGTACTTCTTTGCCTGCTTTTTCTCTCCCCTTTTATGTCTTCACTTATTTTCCCATGTAGTATTAAGTGAACCTCACAGCTCTGTCCTTCAACCATTCTCTTAAAAATAGCATCCAAGCTTTCTCCTTGCCTTTCCATCAAATCACTTGGCAAAATCCCCAAGTGGGATTAGTGAAACTTTCTGCATTTACAGTCATATATTTTACACAAATTCACAGTTGTGTGGAACTACTGCTATCACCAATTCCTGACTCAAAAGTTTTTTTTTTGTACTTATAGTCAGGTTTTTGCTACCATTCCCAACAGCAGCTACTACAAACCTTCAGGCTCTTTACCTGATTCCTTCATCTTCCTTACTTTCGTAGTAGAAATGAGAAGCTATCAAAAATCTTCAATCTACTATAAATAGACAAAAGCAAACTAAAAGTAGTGTTTTCTTAAGTCATTATTTTGTCTTAACTGAAGAAAATGAGGTTCTATTTATTCATGTAAAAACTGTTTATTAAGCAGCTATTTTGTACAGGTACTATTCTAGCTACCGAAGATACAGCTTTCATGGAGCGTACATTCAAGTGGCTCAGATGATTTCAAATACGTAACTTTAAAGTGCATCAGCGAGGGCTAACAGTTTTATCAAACCTGCCCCAAAATACAGGTTTTACAAGACAAATTTTGTGAGTATAAGGAGTACAGTTTCAGAATTATAAAAATCCAATCATTGCACTGTAACTCATAAATCCAAACATTTTAGCATCTCTAACACAGGTTCTCTAAAACAAATAGGCTTTAGAATAATTTGCCTTAAATAATAATAATATATTTTATTATACACTTGAAATTACGCTGAAGATATAAATAACTGTCAATCTCTTTAATTACTATTTGTATGACCATACAAATAACCATGTTTTTATAAAACAAAGTGTACCAGTGTTGGCATTTAGAAAAATCATAAGTTTTATTAATAAGGTATAATTTAAAGAATGTCAACCTTAAAGGCAGGAAGACGAGCTCAGAAACTGACTTGAAGTCTTCCTAGCGATTTCACTTTATTCAAATTATTTAACCTTGCTGAGCCTCACTTTACTTATCTGAAAACAGAGGTGTTATTACCACATAGTGGGGGTAGGAATATTAAATAATTTAAAGAGCCTAAGGGTAGCACCACTGGCAGATACATTAAATAAAACATTTTTCTATATCACATAGTCTATGAAAACACTGGAAGTAGTCAGTAGGGAAATGGCAGGTGTTATAGACTTGGGTAGGAAGCCAGAGCACAGTATCTGTGAACATATTGGTGTTAAGCAGATTTTGGACACTAATAATGTCTTTCAGGAAACCAGAGGGGATCTCAGGACTTCAGTGAGGAGAAACCACCTTCTCAGGAAGCAGAGAAGAGCACCTTAATTTTAAGAGCAGTATCATTATCTCTCCATTATGCTTTCTAAAAGACACAATGAGACCTTAATAGTAAAGACATCATTTTTCTTAGTGAGAACCTTGAAGTGAAACTCGATAGACGTTGATTTCTGCTTTTCTTTGTCCAAAAGTTGTCTACATTGCACATGGCTTCTCAATCTGTTAAAATGATGCGTTAAAAAAACACGAATACCCACATTCCGGGTGCAGATAGGAAAACCATGCACATTCCTACCTTCTCCAAGGAGCCACGAGTAAAGTGCAACCTTAGGACACTTGGAGCACAAACGCTCGGGGGCGCGCACAAATGGGCCAGAGGGTCTGCAGAGGAAGCCTCCGGGAGCAGGGAGGGACGCGAAATTCCCTCAGTCACATCAGGTAAATTCTTAGTAGAACCTTAATCCTCCCCCAGGGGAACTGAGAGTGGCAGGCGAGGAGGGCACCGGTTCTGTGATGATCTCTGATGATTAATTGTTAACGCGCACGCAGGCAAAAGAACGCTGTCCAGGGAGCCAAAGGACAAGAACCACCATCGGGCCGGACCCGAGAGCCCCTTGGCGGCAGTGGCTGCACAGAGAGCAAGACCCGGGTGGGGGGAGGGGGGAGGGGCACTCCACGCTCGGGGGCGGGTCCCGGCAGCTGCTCTCTCCGCCCCCGGAGTAGCTGCCACTTCCTGGCTGCGCCCCAGCCCAGCAGCTCAGACGCGGTCGCGCCCTCGTAGAAGGTAGAGGCGGTAGCGAACTAGAGCCCGCGTCGCAGTTCGCGGCCACGTAGAGGCCGGGCGAGCCCGGGCACCGGGACCCGGCCCAGGCTCGGCGAGCAGCTCTGCGCGCGGCTGGTACGTACGTGGTGAAGGGGAGTCGGGAGTGGTGGGGGTCTCTGGAGCGAAGATGGAGGGAAAGGACTTGGGCAGTCAGGGGAGACTGAGAGAGCGAAGATGTGGTTATAGCAACTTTCCTATTTTCCGGCCAGTCCGCACGAGCATGCGGGGAATTCAAAGTGGACGCCTCTTCGGCCAGAGCGACCACATCATTTAACATGCAGAGGTACTTGCAGAGTGGAAGGGGACGATCAGGCCAACAGGCGTAACCGGGGAGGTCTGATCACCTCTTTTTGCCCACTCTGCCCTGAAGCTGGACATTGGTGATCTCCTCTCATAAGTTGCTGAGCCTTCGCCTCTCGCACGGGCAATGCCACGTCGTTTCCCATGGGCTGCGCGTTCCCAGCCCCAGGCAGCCGCTCGCGGCCGCCGGGTCAGCAGAGACCAGTGTTCTCGCCGGCTCTGCCCGCGTCGAACTGTGTGGCTTTAGCCCAGTCACCTTATCTCACCAGTCTCCATCCATTATTTGATAAAACATGGGAATGATTATACTGGGTCAAATCAAGAGTTCTCTGCAACTACTGGGTTTTCACTGAGCCTAGGACACCGGCCGGCAGCCAGGGAGGGACGGGAGTGCAGTGTGGTCGCAGGGGCTCAGGAGATGGAGGGCGTGGGTCCTGACTGCTGATGCCATAGCAACTCGTTGCCTTCAGGGGGAGATGACCCCAATTTACCAGCGGTCCTGACTGGCAGCCCCTGACGAGTGAGGCTGAGATGAACGGGCCAGTTTCATCTTCGTAGAGCTCATCCCAGGGAACACATCCGAACACGGTTCCTTTGGAAGAGCGCTTGGTACAAGTGGGGCACACAGGAAACACTAAGAAAACAAAAACCAAAAAAAAACGGCAGGTGAAATTATTAGAGTCTGTGCAGGACTGTAAAATGGAGATTCGATGCCGATGACCACTTAAACATTCAACTAGAAAAACTAAATACTAAAACACTCATATTAATGGTTTGGATACTGAAAAAGTATGGATTAGAACTACTGTTGAGTATTGCATTTCTCTTGGTGTACATGTAGATTCAAAATCCATCTGTCCACTTTATCTCTTCACAAGATGCCTTTCTCCTTATTGACATTGCTACACATAAAAAATTCCTTCTGGGATTTAATATTCAGAAAGCTCAGAATTTGGATTGTTAAAATGAGATCTGATGGCCATAAATCTCACAGGAAAGTGCTGTAATGGCATAGGTTCTGGATCAAGGTTAGACCAGCAATTTGAAAACCTTGTTTTCCTGTTAGTATGTCAGGTGCTGGTCAGTAACCCTCTGCTGACACTATGTTAAGGGAGTTCATTTTCTAAAACAGTGTTTTGGAAGATCAAATGATTTAATTTTGAAGCAAAGTATATATTGGAAAAAAGTTTGCAAAAAGTTTTTAGTAATTGACTTTTTAGTTTTATCTTTACCACAACTTTCTTCCACAAAATATCAAAGACTAATGGAATACCTTATGCAGGATATTTAAAATTGTGTCAAATTTCATTCTTTGTTAAATAATTTTCTCTCCTCTTTAGTCAATTATAAACTAGAAGTTTAAATTTTTAGAAATTTACCCCTTTCAATGATTTTTAAAGAAATTTTGCCAAGTTGTAAAACCGTCACCATAATTCAGTTTTAGAACATTTTCATCACCCCAATAAGATCCCTCATGCCCATTTATAATTAATCTCTGCTCAGCTTCAGGCAACCACTAATCTTCTTTCAGTATCTATAGATTTGCCTTCTATGGACATTTTATATAAATGGAATCATAAAATATGTGATCTTTTGTTTATAGCTTTTTTCACTTAACATACTGTTTTTGAGATTCATCTATATTGTAGTGTGTATCAGTATTTCATTCCTCTTTATTGTTGAAGTTTTCCATTGTATGGATATACCACATTTTGACTATCCATTCGCCAGTGGATGGACATTTGGGTTGTTTTCAGCTTGAGGCTATTGTGAATCATGATGCTAAGAACAGTCACATGCAAGTCTTTGTGAGTACATGTTTTCATTTCTCTTGGATAGATATTTAGCAGTGCAATTTCTGGGCTGTATGATAAACGTATGTCTAACTTTTTAAGAGCATTATAGAGTGAATTTTATGTAGAAGTTACGTATTTACAAAATGTAGAAAATTCTGGAGAAATAAATGTTTCTTACTAGATCATATATGATTTGATATATACATAGAGAGAAGGTTGGACAGGAAACACTTTGCTTCCTTTCAAATTTAGAGCTCAGATATAGCAAACAAGTTTGCAAAAAAAGTGTAACATTCCTCAGAAATAAAATATTTCTAAAGACAGGTTTTTTTGGAGCAGTTTTAGATTCACAGCAAAATGAAAGGAAGGTACAGATTTCCCAAATACCCGCTACCCCTACACACACATAGCCTCCCTCACTCACCAGACTGGTGTGTTTGCTACAATAGATGAACCTACATTGACAAACCATAATCACCCAAAGTCCGTAGTTTGTCTTAGGGTTCACTCTTGTTGTTGTACATTATATGGTTTTGGACAAACACATAATGACATGTATTCATCTATCATAGGAAATATTTTCACTGCCCTAAAAATCCTCTGTTCTCTGCCTATTCATCCCTTCCCCCAGTATCTTTTTTTTTTTTTTAATGCTAAATGAGAGTAAATCAGGCTTAATTAAGACTAAATTTCCTGCAGTCTCCATTGAGGATGGGAAATAAAGCAATTTGAAAATCGTATTTTAGGATGTTGATGAGACTCAGACCTGAATGGCTTGATAGTAAATTCAGTGGTTTTCCATTCCTTCAACACAAGATTTTAATTGAGTTAGAAAAAAAATTCCTTTCTGAATATCAGAAAAACCCTATAAGTCCTATGATAAAATAAGCATCTGTAATTATGATGCCACATAATTCTTCTACCTACTAATTAAACATATTTTATTAGCTATAGAGATCTAAGGCCCAAGTTTAAGTGATTGACATGTGCAAAAATCATGTATTAGGGATAAATCCAGGGCTCCTATCTTACTGTTTTAAAACTTCTGTGGTTAGTACATGCTCTCTGAATCCTGTTGGTCTTAGTAATTTTTATATTAATAGGCTCAATGTACTTTTTATAAGTCATTATCAGTTAGTGACATTACATAAAGAGAATACTTGAACATACCCAGAAAACCAAAGTGGTTATTATTATTTTTCTTTTTATTGGAAGTACAATTGACTTTGAGAAATCAAATAGGTAGTCTACTTTATACTCAAGTGGGGTATATTTTTCATTCATGCTCTCAAAGGCAAACAGCAGTTTTATGCATCTGTCCAGGTATAAAGCATGCTATGGACTTTATAAATCAGAGTAGATTTGTGTTCTCCAATAACTCCTATTCTTAAAAAGTGATGGTGTCCAAGAGTTGGGTGCTTGTTTGGAAAAGAAGTTCAGAGCTATCTATATAAGAATAAAGCAATTCACATTTGTACATGTTCCTGAATAGGAGGAAGTAATCTCACCTAGGATCCTGGATCAGTTAAAACAGGATTTCTCAGACTGGAAAGTGGGCCAAGGGAATAGAAATACTTTAAGACTGTGTAGTCTGGAGCCAACACAGCCTGAACACTTGTTTGGGGGAGCAACAGCAGAAGCGTTTATAGACAATATAAATGGAGCTAAATGCCTTCCTCTATCTCCTGGATTCCGCCTCCTCATAGGCCCTATTTCCTGCTAAGCCCTAAAATCTACTGTGCTGATGAAAAAGAATCCCCTTTGGGAGTGTGGAAATTAGCATAGTTAACTGTAAGTTTTCTTTTTTGGGGTGAAGGAAAGGAAGAAACTGAGGTTCAGTGTGATAGTTTCAGGAATAAATTTGTGGAAGACAGGAAGGAGTTAAGCTGTCTTCCCAAACATGCTTATATCAAATGACTATGAAGTGATTTATTTCTACACTAATCTTTATGGGCTGGGTTAACATGTCTCAGAAGAAAACACTGTTCTTAAAATCAGTGTGTACGTGTGTGTGTGTGTGTGTGTGTGTGTGTGTGTGTGTGTGTAAACAAGGATGGCTTATAACTCATGCAATTACATTCGTTTATTATTTTTGTTTATTTTAAAAATGAGAATAAGTACTTCTATCATGCGGCTTCTGGAGCCAGGTATAATATTAAATCTCAAAACACTGAAATAAGCCCCTCTTGTCTGTCTTTCCCAAATCTAATAAAATCTATAAAAAGCTAGATTATAGATATAATGGATTTTGTTGCATTCTGAAGGTTGGTAAAGAATCTATGAAGTCAGGAGAAGATGTTACAAAGGACAGGGCTTGCACACAAACCACTCTGCCTCTCAGTTTCTGTATCCCTGAAGAAGGATGTCTGTCATAATTATGCTCATTGCAGTAAAGAAGCAGAACTTTTCACGGTAGTGAAAAATGAGAACAACAAACAAAAAAAAAGCAACTGTACATCTTTCTAATATGCCAGGAAGCTGTATGTATATATCTATATATACTCTTGTAGCTTGGAGAAGATTGGATTTGAGGAGTATTGGACAGACTGTTGTAGCCCAAGCAAGAGGTGCTAGAGAGTGATTCAGGGATTAGGGATAAACAGGAGTAGCAGAGTCTAGAAATACTAGGAGTGGAAAGTGATCAGGCTTGATGATAACTGGGATATGAATTTAAAGGGAGGTGGGAATGAAGGGTGGTTCTCAGCTTCTTGGCTTGAGGTTGAGGACCAGCACTATATACAAAGATGGCAAAAGAAGGATGAAGGCAGATTTGGTGGGTTTACTGGGTCGGATAATGTCTCCCTAAAATTCATGTACTTCCTGGAACCTCAGAATGAGACCTTATTTAGAAATAGGGTCATTGCAGTTGTAATTGGTTAATATGAGGTCATACTGGAGTAGGGTGGGCCCTTAACCCAGTATGACTGGTGTCCTTATAAGAAGAGAAGAGACACAGAGACAGAGATTCATAGAGGGAAGGCAAGCCTGTGACAGTGGAAGTAGAGATTGGAGTTATGCAGATGTAAGGGATTCCAAGACTTGCCGGCCACCACCAGAAGCTAAGAGAGAGTCATGGAACAGATTCTCCTGAGTTCCCAAGAAGAAACCAACCTTGCTGATACCTGGATTTTGGATTGCTAGCCACTTGAAATGTGCCCATCTTCAGTATCAGTTGTAAAGATGGTTACAAAATAAGCAGTGTGATAACTTGGGCAGTGCATCCATGGTCCCTCTGCCACCAACCCAGCCACAGATATAAATGAGGTCATTTCAGGTTTTCCATTCATTTTGCACCATATGGGTTTGACAGTATGGGTATGGGACCAGTCTGCAACATGGGGGGAGTGGGAGAACGTCGTTTTCAGGGGAAATGGGGAATACTTTCTTCACAGGTTAGATCTGGGTCAGCTCCCTGAGATGTTTGTGGATTTTTGCCAAAGGATATTAAGCTTCAAGTAAAACCCGGCATAGGTTGTTCCAACTCTGAGAAGTCCATGTTTGGGTTCTAGGTTTGAATGCTTTGAAAGGAAATATAAACTTTTCGGGTGTAACTGCAAAATGGGAGGAAACAAAGCATTTTTTTTACTCATAGATGCTTATTTTTACCAAGTCTTTCAAAAAGTATCTTAATTTACCTAATTTGTTGAAAACTTTTCATATTACCTGTCAATAATTATTATTGGTCCTAATAGCAAATTGGTTCAGTTCTTCACATTGTGGGTTTTGTCTCAATGTAAGCCACTTAAAATATGGATTAATGAAATATGATTCTGACTAAGGACAGCAGTTTCAGTTATATATAAGGACATCTCAAATTATCGTATGAAAGGATTGTTAAAAGTTTATTAGTTAGCTTCTTTCTTGCAGATATTTTTTATCATAAAACCATCACACTGTTAAGAACACTGAAAGATTTTAAAATTCCATTTCTAATATTCAAACATAATTGCTTCAGTATTGAGTATCTTCCAGTGTTTGTCCATTTGTAAGAATGTTTTTATATTAATGGAATAATGGTATACAGTTTGTAAATTATTTTTTCTTCTTAAAATTATTATTACCAGAATACAAATGAATAGGAAGAGCAAATTTTAAAAAATAACGTTTTTCTTATTATTCAAAGTGACCCATGAACTAGTTGTTGGCTGGATCAAATTTCAGCTCTTAAGGGTATGAAACAGAATTTTCCAGTTAAGCCACGTTTTAATTTTGCTGCACCCTGTGGTAATCATCACTTTAACACAGAAATAAGAAAAGGAAAACAAATCATTAAAATGCATTGCTTTAAATATTGGCAATGTTCAAATGTAGAATTCATTTTTCCAAGGACAATCTATGCTTGCTATTATAAATTATTCACCAAGAATCACAGATGTGAAAATATAAGCAGGTGATTTTTTTCTTTCAGTCTCATCCTTTTGTCAACTCCCTATTATTACATTATAATGGGTTATTCCACATGTAATTTTTCTGAGCAGGTAATGTTTGCCGCTTAAAATACCACTAAGTTTAAAATTTTAAAGTTTTGAAATAGTGTTTCTGAGACCATACACATTGCAGTGAAAATCAGAAATATTCAGAATTGTATTAAGAGGAAAATAATGTCCACCTAAATTCCACCATTAGTTATAAAATTCTTTGCATATATGTAGATTTTTAAAAAGAAAAGTGATATATCATATTCCCTTAATATTTCATCTTACTATATCTTGTCAAGGTGCTAAATCATATTTTTAATGGCTACATAGTGTTCTATTAAAATTTTAACTAACCCCTATTGGTAAATATGCAGAATGTTCCCAAATTTGGTTTTATAAACAATACCATAGTAGACAACTCTGTTTGTGATCTTTATACACTGTACATGGCTGTTTTATTAATCTCTTTGAATAAACTTCTAGACATGGACTTGCTAGGTCAGTGGATATTCACTTGTTAACCATTTTTGACATATTTTGCAAAATTTCTTTCCAGGAATCCTGCAGCAATTTACACACAAAATTTTTACCAACATACTAATACTGTTTAAAAATTTTAAATTTAGAAATCAGTAGGAAAAGATACCTCATATTTGTATTTCTTTGATTGCTAATGAGGCTGAATATTTTTAGTCAGTCAGTATGTTTATTGGATATTTTGGATTTATTTTTACGAATTGCTTTTTAGTATTCTTTGCCTGTTTTTAATCCTTTTTTGTTTCAAGAGCTTTTTATTCATTCGGATATTAACTCTTTGTATGTCTGTTATGTTGAAATTTTTTAATCAGTTTCATTTTTTTGCCATTAACTATTTTAGGGAGCATTGCTTTGTAAAATCCTTAAATTTTGTGGATGTGAAAGCTGTCAATTTCTCCTCGCTTTGTTTCTGAGATGGACTTTCCCCTTTAAACATATTCTATGTTTTTAATAGTACTGTTGATGTCTTTTTTAATTTAAAGTTTTAATCCTTTAGAAGTTATTTTAGTAGGGGATGAAGTAGGTAATCTAATTTTATTATTAACATTTTTTAATCACTAGTCTTGTCTCAAATTCGTTTGTTCTGTCATTGATTCCTTCCCCACTGATTTGAAATAGCATCCCATGCCCCTTCACCTCCTTGGAGCCCACCTCGTTATAACTGGCCCTAGCATCCTGAAGTCCCACAGAATTCCCTCTCACATGCCTTCCTGGCCACCATTCCTACACATGACTGCAAGCTCTTCAATTGCCTCCCTAAACTTCCCTGACCCACGTTTGTCACTCACGACCTCATCCCAGGAGGAAAAGGCATTCCACATCCCACATCATAGTTGCTAGCTCTTCCTAAATTCCCACGTTACCAGTTTTGGAACATGTAATTGTATTAGCCTTGCAAAACAGTTAATTTTCTAATGCTTCAAATCTCTGTTTTTATCGTTTGTCTGCTCATTTCTCCTCTCTGCCTTGAAACTTTGTTATGCTTTGTGCTGCCTCTCCCTGACCTAATCTCTGCTTTTTATTCTTCCTTCAAAACCATTCTGTCATGCCCTCTGGAACACCTGCTCAGTCCCAGTAAACTCCTCTTAACCTCCACTTTTTTCTCTAGCCCTGAATCTTGATGCTCCCAGGGGTATCCCACTTCCCTGTGAGTCCTTCCTGTCGGAGACTGTTGATTACTCCATAGTTCATGAATCTCAGGGTAGGGAGGTGGGACACATGCCCTCCATACACACTCCCACCTGTAGACCATTGTTTCTCTACACTCATACTCATTCCTGTTCCCTTGAGCCATCTGGCTATGCTATCAACTACCGTTGCTCATTCCTGTGATCTACTCACCACCTGAACAAACCCCTCCTTCACTGAACACTCCAGCAACAGGTGTACAGTCATCTTCTCCCACCTGTCTCCTGTCCTCAATCTGGGTGACTTCATGTCTGCACCCAACACCACAGCCTCTCAGTTTGTGACCTGTACAGTTTCAAGCGGTAGTCTTCTCTTTTACTTCTTTTCACCCAGCGCCTTCTGTAGTTACAACCTGGATTTATCATATGAAATTGTTCCTTCCTAAAATCTCAAATTCTGAAACTCTCTGGGCATAGCATCCTATATTCGTTTTTTTTTTTTACACCAATCCAAAGATTCACACGTACACTTGTCCTTTGGCTTTATTTGGATGGCCGATTCTTTGATCCATCTATTTTTTACTCTCCATGCTCTGATTGCTTGGAGTAAGATGTTTCTCAGTGGATTGCACATTTCCAATTAGTACAAGTCAATGGAGAACCTAAGAATTCTGTGTGCTTAGCACACTCTCCCCTCCAAGTACAGCAACCTCAGAGCCTCACCACCACCTGCCTTGAGTCCTCTGTGACCTAATGACCCCTTATCTTCCTGTTTATGCAAATCACTGCAAGAATCTCTGTGCTCCCAAATAGCATGGCAACTATCCTGGTTTTTCTGGGACTGAGAGGTTTCCCAGGATGCTATGTGGAGTAAGTCCTTGACTAAAAGACTCCACATTTTTGAAATTCCTTATTTTCTTTTTGTACATATTACCTGTCTTCATCATCACTTTCAAACTGCAAGCTGTTACTTCATCTGATGTATGTAATAGCTCTTACTGTTCACTCTCTTTATGACCTTTTGAATCTGTTGTGTGTTGAGAAAGTCAGGTACCTGAGTGCATTAGTTAGGAATGTTACAGTTGCTCACGACAGCAAATCCACTTCAAATTGGCTTAAGGAGAATGGGAGAATTTATCAGATTTATGTAACCCAGCTTTCAGTCACAGCTTGATCTAGAGCTCACATTATTTTGTAAGGACCCTATTCCTTTCTACTTCTTGGCTCTACTCTCTTTCAACTTGGCTTCGTTCTCAGGCTCTACTTGGTGACAAAATTGCTATCAACAGCTCCAGGCCTAACTCCTGAAGTTTAAATTCGAAGAGAAAAAAGTGTCTTCACTTAGTAGCTTTGGCACCAGTCCTAAGGTGGAGTGACTTGCACCACGAACCCAGTCTTTAAGCATTTGCTGGGTTGGAAAAACGTAATAATAAGCCTGTTGAGGCAGGTTTGTGTCACGTATCACTTCTGAGCCAGTCACTGTGGCTCAGGGCACTTAGAGCTTGGATATGTCAGGTCTGAATCTCAACTTCATTCTCGGAAACAACGAATCACATGCAGTGACTATAGGAGGAAAGGCTCCTCAAGGGGAAATGGATGTTGGGCAGGCAAAATTTTTACTATCCTCTAAATTGGTGACAAGAGGTTAAAAACAAACCAGAGGCATAAACAGGCTCTGATTAAATCTGTAGGACTGGCTTAGAAGTAAAGACCGTGAATATTATTAGTGTATAGGTTTTACGACATAGGTTTTATGACATTTATTTTGACTGAACAACATTTGTTAATATCCTGACTCTTGTCTTTGTAGTTAAGTTGCAAAATAAGTAAGATTTGTATAAATAAATTTTGTGTATTATAATCCTCTTTAATCATCATTAATGAATTTTATTTTAAATTCTACCTGTACAAATAATAATTTGAAGATTATTAATATATAAGAAAGAGAATATTTCTCTCATAAATATTTTTGCAGCTAATATTTATGAAAACGTATCAACACATAATTTGGATGATAATAGTAGAGAAAAATAACTAAGCTAGAAATTAGAAAGCTTTGTTGTAAGGCCAACTCAGCTTTTAATTAGTCACGTGACCCTGAAGGAGCCTCTTAATCTCTTGAGATTTCAGTTTTTGTCAACGTGATTACACCAATATGAATGATGCGATTTCAGTTCTTCATCATGAGATCAATATAGTGAAAAAAAATACCTGTATTATTCTAAACAGAGCCTATAATTCCGTATTTTAGTGCTATATGTACCCATTGATATTCAGGTTCTTTTCTGTGGTTGGTTATAGATATTCCTTATTTAAGTTTTTAATGAATTTTGGAACTCAGTACATGCATCTCTGAGATTAATAGTTAACTAAATTCAAATAAACATCTATTAAAAAGCACCCTCCTGGATTCAGCTACTGTGTTTAGTGATATATTGCAAAGTGGAATGAGACTCCATCTTTTTTTTAAGAAGTTTAGGGTTCTATCTGTTTGGGGGACCTAAGGGAAAATAATATACATACCTTTCCTGCGAGGCAGACTGTAATAGGTACTACGAAAGAACTAAAAAAAAGCTGTGAGTTTTCAAAGAAGAAGAAGATAAACTTTGAAATTAATCAGAAAGACTTTAAAGGCAATGTAGTAATTGGGATGGTCCTTGAAGGACTGATAAAATTTCAATGAGTGGGCGAAGCATTCCTGATTGAGAGGACAGCATGAATAAAGGTACAAATACAGAAAAGAGTGAGACAGAGCTGTGTAGAATTTTAGGGGCTGGGTGGAAAGATACATTGGGGCTGTAGTGAAGAATCTTAAGTGCTGGGATGAAAACTTTGGACTTAAATTAGTAGCTAATTTTTTTTTTTTTCCGGTACGCGGGCCTCTCACTGTTGTGACCTTTCCCGTTGCCGAGCACAGGCTCCGGACTCGCAGGCTCAGCGGCCATGGCTCACAGGCCTAGCCGCTCCGCAGCATGTGGGATCTTCCTGGTCCAGGGCACGAACCCGTGTACCCTGCATCGGCAGGCGGACTCTCAACCAGGGAAGCCCCTAGCTAATTTTTATCCTTGAAAGTAGTAGAGAGTCATATAATCTATGACTCTATGAATAAAAATTTATTTTGACAGGTTGTTTATATGTAGGTAAGTACGAGAGTTGTATACATTTTAAAAACGAAACCAGTTAGAGAAGAAATGGTTATTAGCGGAATCTGTTAGAACAATACTAAAGAATTTTGGTTTATGGACAATTCAATATAATGGCAAGTGGTTGTCCAACACAGGTAGCATATTTTTAAGTTGTATCAATAGCAGTATCTTATCCAGAGCAAAGGAAGTGACGGCCCAACTCTGTTCGTCCATGGCCAAATTGTTCTGGATATTTTACTCCTACAAATAAATGCACACACACACGTACATTGATCAGGATGGTCTGGTATTGCAGAAGTGATGGAAGGAATAGTTGTAAAATGGAGATATTTCACTAGGAGAAATGAACACCTGGGAAAGTGGGCATGGAAATGTAGTATAACATGATGTGTAAAGAAAGAAAAACAAGCACAAGCTTTGGAGTTAGAGCTCAGCTCTGCTCCTAATGAGCTGTGCTATTTTGGGAAAGTCGCTTATCCTTTTCTAGGCTGTTTCCTTTCCCACTCTCCTTCCCTTAACCCCTCCCCTTTCTCCTCCTCTTCATCTACTTCTTTTTTGTAGAATAAAGATGATACTATTTACCTGCAGTTTTATTTTTGATTAATGATTGTCAAGTACCCAGCACATTTCCAGGCATCCAGTACACCTCCATCACTTGTGACTATTATGTTTATTTGAAGGACGGTCTTACATACATAGGAGTTTAGACTGGTCCTGTGAGGTACCTGCAGAAAGATTTAGGACTGTTGGAGAGAGAAACGTTTTTGCTTCAAAATAAAAAAGATGTTATAAAGGTTAAGTTCCAATAAAAAAAGTAATGGTATGTCTAAGTATGGTAGCACTTTTTGAGTCCAGTGGTCATGGTATGCTAGAGCCAAGGTGATGTATATTTTTTACATGAAAGTAATCTTTTCCTCAACATCCAGGAGGGAATCCCCTAGAGTAGGGCTTCTCACGCTTTTCCACCAAAGAACTCCCAGAAATCTAGAGGCATAACTCAAAGTGCTCCATAGAAAAGTACAAAGTTTCTTTGACATTTCATATTCATCTTACATATTTGTATACATTATGCACTCTATAATGTATTCATTTTGTTTTAGTATAAAAACATGCTTTAAATATATACTGTCAATAAGACTCCTTTGATAAACAAAATTTATCGTGTGGTTGTGAGTACATTCTGGTATTTCCAAGGGTGCAGGTTTCCTAGTTCTGAGGAAGCACAGACTTAGGGGTATTTAGAACCACAAGCTTGTAATAGACTAAGAATTCCCTCTCAGCTTAACACAGATAAGCTAAAAATTTAGATGTCTGTTGATTAGAATTTGGATTGCATGGATTATTTTAGACAATCACATTACTGCTAATATCAAAAATTTGGCAGTATCTTAGATAAACACATATGTGAACCTAAGAAGTTGTAGAAAAATCATAAAAGCGTTGTTATATTTGAAAATGGAGGCCTATATCTTTAGCTACTGAAGTGGTGAAGTAAGAGGTTGAGTGGCTTCATGCTGTTACTCTTGGCTGCTGCATTTGTGGGCTTTTGTGTGTTGTTTGCTCATGTTCCTTTTTTTTTTTTTTTTTTTTTTAAATTAGTGCTTTGCAGGAGACAGATGTTGAGTAAATGCTGTTCTGTGAAGTATTTTTTAGGAGGTTTTTAAAAATAGAATAGCTTTTTTTTGCTTTCCATTTAGCTCTGATTTTTTTGGTTTCATTTCTACTCGCTTCCCTACTTTACTTGCACCAAGATTCCTGCCATAACTGCTTTAAGAGTTGCCAATCTGAATGGGAAATTATCTTCCCTGAGACCAGCTCCAGACCACCTTTTAGTGATTTGGTTACCTGACCATGTAGCTCCCTTGAATTTCATGTTATTATGATTATAATAAAGGGGACACAGGAAATCTGATTACTTTAGCCATATTACTGGATGGATTGGATCACTGCAGAGGTATCTACTTATTTTCACTCAATGATTCATCATAATTTAGGAAGAGGACCAGCCCAGAAGCCAGGAGATTAAGTTTTTGTTTTGATTTGAATTGATTTATTACCCATCCCTGGTTAATTAAGAGGTTAAAAATGCCCACTCCTCATCTATTTTACAATTTTGCCTAGGAGTTTTGTTCTGTAATCATTAATAAAGCCATAGTGTAAACAGCTTCTTAATGCAAAGGAATATGTCAGGCACCAAGGAGACCAAGTTGAACAGAACAAGGTCCTAGCCCTTGAAGGACATGGGATTAATGCTGAGTAAGTAACTTACTGTGAAACAGTGTGACTAATGCCGCTATAGCAGTGTGAATCAGGTAGAAGATGCTCAGAGATGGTTATAAGAAATTCTAAAACCAGGGACAGTGTCTCGGAGGAGGTGATGTTATGGCTAGATCTTGAAAGATAACCACTAGTTTGCCAGGCAAAGAGGAATATGTCCTAGGAAGAGGAAAGAGGCTTAAAATGCGTGATGTATTTAGGGAACTATAATTAAATCAGTATATTGGACAGCTGCGGATATGGGTGGAAGTTTAAAGGGAAGTAGATTCAGAAGTGCCTTGCATTTCACGATAAATTGCTTGGACTTGACTGAAGGTTTTGAATAAGTGGAGCCGTAGAATCGTATTTGTACTGTGGTAGACTGGCTATGAGTCCACGTCTCTTGGAGCACACATCTCTTTTTCCACAACAAAGAGGAAAGTGACAGTAGAGGTGACGGGAGCAAGGCTGGTCTCATGTTTCCATGTGTGCGTAAGTTTTTAGGTTGGTTGACTGGGTTGTTGCCCTTGTCCTAAAAGGTAGGTCAGCTAACGGATGGAAAAATATGCCTAATTTCTATTTGTTAAAAGTCTAGAACTAAGAAGACATAAATATGGTTTAAACTATAGATAAGAATTGAACATCTTTCCTAGAAATTGTTATACTTAGAGTTATGTATTAAGCTATTTAAGGAACAGTCTTACCATAAAAGTAAGTGGTTTAATATGTTTTCCCCATTTTGGGGGGGTCTGTTAACAGAAAGTATGTAAATAGTAAAATTCTTTGAAATTAAAAAAGGTTTGAAAGTCATATTTTAAACGTGATTAAAAAAAGAATGGCCTCCTTTATGTATGTGTGTGGGTTTTTTTTAATAGACGTTTTTTGGCCACAGATTTTGACTCTGATGCGTTAGTTTTCTGTCAGCTTCTCTAAAGATTCAAGGGTAGAGTTTAAATTAAGGATACGGTCAAGGGTACCCTTCAGGGTAGGAACTAACTCTGCTCTGATTTTTTAGTTGGAGAGCATCCCGAGAAGTGTGTTAGATTATGTAAATAGTCACTTAGGGCCCTTGGCCTCCTGTTAATCTGGCCCTCTTGAGAGGCAGTGCCTGGGAGCAGCTGGGTCAGGCTCAGTGCTGTTGCCTAGTAGTCCAAGAGGAGCAGTCATAATGGGTTGTTGCTGAGCAACCAGGGGGCTGCTGGTGTCCCATTGTCCCCCATGGAGTTGTATAGTTGTGGTGGGCCCATCCCCATGGGAGAGGCAGTACAGTCTGGCAGAGGGCCAAGCCTCCCTCAGAGGCACAAGCGTTGTTAGCAGTAAGTGTCTGACCTTAGAATCAAAGATGATAACTTAAGTTCTATGAACATGAAAGCAATTTATGGAATTACTGATGTAAATTTAATTAAACATGAACTTAGAGCAAGGTAGGTAGCTGTGGCAGCCAGAGTTCTTTTTTCAAATACTCTCATTCCAGTTCCTTTCTCCTTCAGGCATAGTTGCAAGGTAAGTTTTCTGGGTCAAAGGAAAGTAATTTTTCTTTATGCCTCATGGAATATGTAACTTTCCCTATTAACAAAGCAAATATTTATATTTGAGAAAAACCAACAAGCTAAACTCCGATCTGGTCAAGTGGGCCTGCATGGCAGAGTATTTGACTCAATATCAATGCAAGAACTTGCTACTAATATTTGAGATACTGCTTTGAGTTTTCTCTCTGTTGTGGAAGATTCACCAGGACCACATCTTACTCTATTTTTTACTATTTAACACAGCCCATAAGTGACCCTTCAGGAGAGTGGATAAAATGTCAAAACTAATCAGCTCTCGTAAGAAGGATAAGTTCTTCTTTTAGGATTTAAAGTTGCCCATATTAAGTAAACCTTTTCCTGGAGATCCAGAAACATATTTTAACGGCCAAAATTGAGCTCTTTCAATATTTTGGAATAACTCACAGCTGCATGAAAGGCTAAAGTGTGAAGCAGAGGAATGAACATCCATCACAGAGAAATAACACTAGCCAGCTAGATAGAAGTGACGTAAACTTTTCTTATCTCCCTCTCTCCCTATTTTTTCATTCAGTATTTCTGGCCTTGTGCTGTAACTGTTTGCCTGTAAAGGTTTCAGGAAGCAGGGCTTTGGGTACAAAGTGGGAGGTTGCTTTGTTGGCATTGGGGTCTGCACTCTTTGAGGGACCTATATTCTTTTTGAAAAAAATACTTAAAAATTCCTCATAAGAATTGCACACAGATTTTTGTTTTACACATGTACATGCACACACACTAATGTGTCTAAGCCATTCAATTAGAGTACAACTGAGATAGTATATCAACAGTAAGAAAATTTAAATGTTTTTTAAGATGCCTTATTTTTAAAGCTACTTAACATTTAAATGTGAACTTTTTATTGTTTTTATCATATGTATCATTCATATCATAAGTGTTCTATTTATCTTTGTTATATAAGAGTATTAATAAATCTAAAGCATATTAATTAAGCACAGTATGTGCCAGGTACTGTTCTATACAAATTAAATTTAGTATGTCATTTAACTCCTCAACAACTGTATACGAGAAGTACTATTATTATGGATATTTTACATGTGGAGAAGTCTAGGCCTGCACAGAAAGGTCAAGTAACCAGGCCAAATGTATACACTAAAGATTTATAATCAGAAAGTCTGTCTTCAGAATCTCTGCTTCTCAATCATTATGCTATACTTTGAGCACCATATTATTTCATGAGGGCAACATGAAACAGTATTCACAACAAACTTGTTTTTAGGTTATAATGATATAATGAGAGAATGAAAAAGAGAGTGAAAACTATGAAATCTTTTACTAAACAAAGTCTGTTTAATTTATTCTTTGGGTCTATAGTCCACAGCTAGAAACCTTTTAAATCAAATTTTTTTATATCCATCCAAATTCTATGGATGTGCAAAATAAATTCAGTAGGCATTTAGCACTGAAGTTGTTTCTCTTCAGGATGAGATGTGAGGTATGTTTTCTTTGGTATATGAGATGTGAAGGAAGAGGAAATGGTTAAAAGAAAAAATAGAGGAAATGAATAAGTGAATTGTTTTTGATCAATTCTCCAAAAAAGTCATGTTTCTTAGAGCTCTGAGATACAAGGCATCAAGGAATTGCCGTTTAGTCATGAGAAAAATAATATAGGTGAAAAGTTGTATGTAAAGCTAGGTCAAGAGTCCAGGAATATTGTGAAGCAATGATGCATAGTGGATCACGCAGGCTTTCCAGTCAGACAGAGCTGAACTTGAACCCTGCCTCTGTGACATATTAGCTGTGTGACCTTAGGGAGGTATCTCACCATCTTTAAGCTTTGAAAAAAGTCCATTTTTCTTTTTTTTTAAAAATATAGATTAATTGTGATTAAGTGGAATAAAATGCAAAGTGTCTAGCAAGGCTCATGACACAGAACAGGTGTTTATTAAATGCTAAAATCTTTTTTTCTCCTCTCCCAGCAGCAGCAAAAACAAAGTAAAAAGAGGGTTATTCTAGGGACCTAAAGGGTCAAGGGAGTTTCAGAGTGAGATTGTGGGGTCAAAGCTGGTCAACATTTTAAAGACTCTTGGTCAACTTTGCCAAGTTGTTATGTAAAAGCAATATTACAATTCAGGCATTACATTTTTAATTATTAGAAAACCTAATTTTTTTAACATCTTTATTAGAGTGTAATTGCTTTACAATGATGTGTTAGTTTATGCTGTATAACAAAGTATATCAGCTATACATAAACATATATCCCCATATCTCCTCCCTCTTGCATCTCCCTCCCTCCCACCCTCCCTATCCCACCACTCTAGGTGGTCACAAAGCAGGGAGCTGATCTCCCTGTGCTATGCTGCTGCTTCCCACTAGCTATCTATTTTACGTTTGGTAGTGTATATATGTCCATGCAACTCTCTCTCTTTGCCCCAGCTTACCCTTTCACCTCCCCGTATCCTCAAGTCCATTCTCTAGTAGGTCTGTGTCTTTATTCCTGTCTTGCCCCTAGGTTCTTCATGACAATTTTCTTTCTTTTTATTTTTTCAGATTCCATATACATGTGTTAGCATACGGTATGTGTTTTTCTCTTTCTGACTTACTTCACTCTGTATGACAGACTCTAGGTCCATCCACCTCACTACAAATAACTCAATTTCGTTTCTCTTTATGGCTGAGTAATATTCCATTGTATATATGTGCCACATCTTCTTTATCCATTCATCTGTTGATGGACACTTAGGTTGCTTCCATGTCCTGGCTATTGTAAATAGAGCTGCAATGAACATTTTGGTACATGACTCTTTTTGAATTATGGTTTTCTCATGGTATATGCCCAATAGTGGGATTGCTGGGTCGTATGGTAGTTCTATTTTTTAGTTTTTTATGGAACCTCCATACTATTCTCCATAGTGACTGTATCAATTTACATTCCCACCAACAGTGCAAGAGGGTTCCCTTTTCTCCACACCCTCTCCAGCATTTACTGTTTGTAGATTTTTTGATGATGGCCATTCTGACTGGTGTGAGATGATATCTCATTGTAGTTTTGATTTACATTTCTCTAATGATTAATGATGTTGAGCATTCTTTCATGTGTTTGTTGGCAATCTGTATATCTTCTTTGGAGAAATGTCTATTTAGGTCTTCTGCCCATTTTTGGATTGGGTTGTTTATTTTTTTGTTATTGAGCTGCATGAGCTGCCTGTAAATTTTAGAGATTAATCCTTTGTCAGTTGATTCATTTGCAAATATTTTCTCCCATTCTGAGGGCTGTCTTTTGGTCTTGTTTATGGTTTCCTTTGCTGTGCAAAAGCTTTGAAGTTTCATTAGGTCCCATTTGTTTATTTTTGTTTTTATCTCCATTACTCTAGGAGATGGGTCAAGAAGGATCTTGCTGTGATTTATGTCATAGAGTGTTCTGCCTATGTTTTCCTCTAAGAGTTTGATAGTTTCTGGCCTTACATTTAGGTCTTTAATCCATCCGCGTCTCCTGCATCGGCAGGCGGACTCTCAAGCACTGCGCCACCAGGGAAGCCCTAGTTTTGGAAGTTTTAACCACAGAAATCAGAGAAGAAAAAGAAATAAAAGGAATCCAAATTGGAAAAGAAGAAGTAAAGCTGTCACTGTTTGCAGATGACATGATACTATACATAAAGAATCCTAAAGATGCTACCGGAAAACTACTAGAGCTAATGAATGAAGTAGCAGGATACAAAATTAATGCACAGAAATCTCTTGCATTCCTGTACACTACTGATGAAAAATCTGAAAGTGAAATTAAGAAAACACCCCCATTTACCATTGCAACAAAAAGAATAAAATATCTAGGAATAAACCTACCTAAGGAGACAAAAGACCTGTATGCAGAAAATTATAACACACTGATGAAAGAAATTAAAGATGTTACAAAGAGATGGAGAGATATACCATGTTCTTGGATTGGAAGAATCACCATTGTGAAAATGACTCTACTACCCAAAGCAATCTACAGATTCAATGCAATCCCTATCAAACTACCACTGGCATTTTTCACAGAACTAGAACAAAAAATTTCACAATTTGTATGGAAACACAAAAGACCCCGAATAGCCAAAGCAATCTTGAGAAAGAAAAATGGAGCTGGAGGAATCAGGCTTCTAGACTTCAGACTATACTACAAAGCTACAGTAATCAAGACAGTATGGTACTGGCAGCAAAACAGAAATGTATATCAATGGAACAGGATAGAAAGCCCAGAGATATACCCAGGCACATATGGTCACCTTATCTTTGATAAAGCAGGCAAGAATATACAGTGGGGAAAAGACAGCCTCCTCAATAAGTGGTGCCGGGAAAACTGGACAGCTACATGTAAAAGAATGAAATTAGAACGCTCCTTAACACCATACAAAAAAATAACCTCAAAATGGATTAAAGTCCTAAATGTAAGGCCAGACACTATAAAACTGTTAGAGGAAAACATAGGCAGAACACTCTATGATGTAATCACAGCAAGATCCTTTTTGACCCACCTCCTAGAGAAATGGAAATAAAAACAAAAATAAACAATTGGGACCTAATGAAACTTAAAAGCTTTTGCACAGCAAAGGAAACCATAAACAAGATGTAAAGACAACCATCAGAATGGGAGAAAATATTTGGCAGTGAAGCAACTGACAAAGGATTAATCTCCAAAATTTGCAAGCAGCTCATGCAGCTAAATATCAAAAAACAAGAAAACCTGATTTTACTTTGCCTATGGTTATGGTATTGACTTGAATCTTAGGAGACAGACAGGATGTTTAACTATTAGTATTAAATGAATCTGAAACATGATTGTATTTCTGATTCTTAGTCATCTTCATCATTTCCTCTTAATTCATTCTTCAGCTACTGAGGCTTCATTCAAAAAATTTTTTTAATTAATAATTTTAGGTAAATTAGAGATATGGCGCTTAGATAGATTTCTGATTTTGGTCATTTTTGTATATTTCTTATCACCTGCTCTAGCTGTAACCCTCTGTTCCCTGAAACAGGGTCTTTGTTTTCTCTGTGGCATCTACCACATGGTAGGTAATAATATTTGCTGAATGATGGAAGGGATAAAACAGGTTATTTGCAATTTTATGTATATACAATAGCTATTAAAGTTTTTGAAAATGTAGCAGTTGCCAAGGATCTAGTTAGTAGGTTAGTTTAAAAACTATCACAATTATAGAAATCAAGCATATACAAATCAATCAAGTAGGAAAAAATAGAGGATACTAATCTAAGGGTCAGAGAGGGAAACTTAAGAATAAGTAAATAAAGGAATTTGAAGAGAATAATGCTAATTTGGTTGTGACCACTTTTATAAATACATGAATTTTCCATATTTTCACAAAGGTGTAAGTTCATGGTATAAATTCATCTTTTTAGAACTACATGTAGCAAGAATAAGTGTAAAATATTTGCAACTCTTCATTTTAAAGTTATGCTATACCTTTTGCTCATGCAAGTAAAGATGTATGAATTTTCCATTCAATATCACTAATTGAGTACCTACAATATATTGTGCCAAGTGCTGTAGGTGGATGAATAAAAAATTGCCATTCAAGATGTTCACAGCCTGCTAGGGGAGACTGACACACACAGAGCTGTCATGTGAAGTCAACCGTGATAAGTGCATCAGAGAGTTATGAACAAAGTGATTTAGGGGCAGGGGTTATGACTCATACCAAACTTGTGCAGTTCCAAAGAGCTTTATAAAAGCAGCAACCTTTGAGCTGGGCTTTTAAGGATGGCCCAGAGCCTACTAGTGAGAGCACAGGGGGATGATATGCATTCTGGTTGGAAGAAACAGCAAGTTTTTAATCTGGCCTATTTGTGCAATTCTGTTGGTATTTGTTGCTAGCCCCATGTGGCCAAGGGGTTCAAACCAGCACATTTTATCACATCTTGTACAAAGTCTAATCAGTAAGTATTGGTTTTTGAATATCTGGATGAATGAATGAACAAACTTACCTTCTTAATATGGGACAATAATTTCAAATATAAAAATTATACTTCAGTGAGGGTTGTGTTTCTTTACTTGATTATACCTATGCAGTTCAAAGGAAAATTTAAACTTTGTGAACTTTGATTAACATTCCTCTCACCGGATTTTAAGAAAACACAGCTGTGGACTTTATTCCTACCATTCTCTGCTTCCCCTTCTGCACGTAATTTCTACACTTTCATTGGTCTGTTTAGATGCATGAGTTCAAATATATGCCTTTGGTGGTATTTTTTAGTCTAAAATAAAACCTACTTAAACGGAGGCTACAGTCCTGCTTATATGTGAAGTGATATTCAGGTTGATATATTTATTTCCTCTTTAGAAGCAAAATGAACTCATCCTATTGTACACATTATATATTCTCCAATTAAAAACCTACAATACAGTGATAGGGAATGGGCTTGTATTTCCTATTGCAAAGTGTCCAGTGATATCTGGAGGATTCAGCTGGGTTTTAAAGAGATTGTATTAACATTTGTGCCATAAGTGACAGTTGAGTTATTTTAATTAAATGGCAGTTTCAGCCAATTAAGATTTGTCATTGTTTTGAGTCCCTTTTCCTTTTCTTCCTCTTTTCGATTTCAATATGTCTTGGGAATCCAAATATGTTAGAGTATGATTCCTTTGGTATTTTATTTTTCCTTTGCAAGCCAAAACAAAACTCTTTAGACCATCACAATCCCAAAACGAAGCTGTAAGTCTTGGGAGTGTGATCACAGCTACCTTTCTAGGACCCCCAAACTGAATCTAGTGTTAAACAGAAGAAACACATTTTTTGCTTTTGTAGTGCTTCAGGAAGAGTAATAAAATAGCATTGCATATGTGTATTTTATTGTATGTGATCTTTCTTGATTCCCAAAACAATGTGAAGAGATAAGCAGGGTAAATATTTCCATCCTATTTGATAAGCAAGGGTCTGTCATTTACCTACAAAAAAGATGATTCCTAAGTCAACAGCTGATACAGGGATGAGCTGGAACTAGAACTGAGTTCAGTGCTTCTCCCTCTGTTACAAGCCCTGAGGACTTCCTTTTACTGGCTTACTTGTAAGCTATAAGGAAATGTGGGAAGCAGAGGAAAGAAGACTAATGAAATTATTTACAGATGAACTTGAAAGATGGCTAACATGATGCAGTTGGCATTTGGAGAAAAAGACTTTTTTTGAGAATCATGGTGAAATACTTCTACCGAGTATAATTCCTGGGTTTTATACCAACCACAAGTTCAGTTATTATCCCAACGTGAGTGGTGGGCTGTGGAATACGGACTGGAAGGGACGTTTCTCAAACCAGGGAGACTAGTGAAAGACATCATAATCTCTGTAAGAATTGATGGGATGGAGGCAGGTGTGGGTGAGGAGGGTGGAATTAGATGGTGCCTGTGGGAATGGAATTGGAAGGAAGAGTGAGTTCAAGGACAATTTTGAGCCTGGAATAGACAGAATTTGGTGGTTTATTAGATAGAAAGGAGAGAAGAAAACAGCAAACAGCACTAGACTCTCTCCTGCTCTAAATAACCCTAGTAAAGTTAGCACATACAAGCATAGGAATATTGACATTCCTGGCTTCACACTTGATAGAAAAAGGAACAGATGATTTCCATAACAGGAAAGAAACATGGCTGTCTCATCTAGGACAACTAAGCATTTGTTATGTGAGTTAAAGGGAGCCTGGTTTACCCAGCGATCCGTTGTAGCCACCTCTTCAGGAGTATATATGGAAATGAAAATAACTCAGTTGGTTTCTGTATTATTAGTTTTAAAATGGGGGCTTTTGATATAGAAATATCTAAAAGGATAGGAACAGGAAAACCATGCAAGTGCATCAGATGCCTATTCATAGCAAAATTTCAAGTTACCTTTTGATGCTGAGGCATTATGTGTGGGCCAGGTTTTATTGGGTGGATTTTCTCTTCCAGAGTTCCAATCTCCATATTATATAATTGAGGAAAACAATGTCCTTGCTCCTTGGCATTGAAATACAAAAGCAGGGATTTATGGCTTTTAAAGCCACACATCTGAGAAAGGCTGTCACTCAAGCTAGTGAAACTATTTTCAATGGAAAGTTGAAAAGCTGAAGAAAAAAATATATTTTGCTATACTGTTGATTTTACTATTTAGTAGGTATGTCTCTGACTGCCTATATTACACAGTCTTGGGGCAAAACACAAGAAAGATTGATGAGAATACAATTGGTGGGTTTGAAAAGGGAACAAAATAATAAGAGGAAACACAGTCCTCATTTATGAGACTGCTGAGCTGCTTACTCGAAGAAATTTATCCTGCTCCTGTTATAAATCTGAAACTATAAAAGAAATCAGGATGAGGAATGAAAAAGTAACAATGAAAGTTGTTTTAAAATTGTGTCTCATTTTGTCATTAAATTGGATGTTGTTGCTCAAGGAACCATTTGTTCTTTCCTGAAAGAGACAAGGAAGGAGGATGTTTATCTTAATACATCTTTTTTACCCTTTGTTTCCTTCAGGGGTCATGGTATACTGAAAAAGCACTCAAGAGAAATCTGGGGGGAGCTGGAAACTATCAAGTTATTGAGGCCACACAGGGGGCAGAAAAGATAGAGGTGGGTACACTTTTGATCCATCAATCCTGCTATTGAGGGTGTCCCTGAAAATATCTTTGTTGTTATAAAGCCAGAAGACAGCAAGGAAAAGGTATAAAGTGGGAGGTTTTTATTTTAGAAAACAGATCAATATGGTTAGATGGAAGCTTGATAGAGTCTATTGTTAATGTCAAATTAATAGCATGCATGCCAAGAACTTGAGCTAGGCATTTCCATACTGTGTCTGCCAGGGGCCAGTGATTAGTAGAGAGACTGAGCTTGGTTTGATATTTACATTCTTAGCTGAGCTTATTTAAATTGTTCTCAACAGAGGCAGCTAGCCCACCAAAATAATGTTTTAAATTTATATCCTTTAAAACAGAAGAAAAGCTTACAGTATTACCGATCAGATCCTATAAACTTACTACTCGCCTAATACGGATCTCCTTAGAGACCATAGTGACAGCTTTATTATCAATACATACAAGTAAATAGTCTTGATGACACTGACTGGTGGACATAAATCTCTAATGCTTTTTTGAGAAACAGTTTTCTGTGTGCTGCTGATGTATTTGAGGCCCCTCCAGTCCCTCAGGGCTGTGTTTTCCCACTCGGAGTGAGAGATTTGCTCCCCTGTTGCAGTGAAGATGGCAGATCAGAGACCATGGAGTAAACCTCAGCCTGTGGGAAGCCTCTTCCCACTCTTGGATTCCCATGAGAACAAAGCTCCAAGGGAACAGGAAAGAGTGGAAGACGTTACATTTGGTTTAGGCTCATTGCCTGGTTTTCTGAAAGCCAGTACAGTTTTCCTATTAACCCATTGCGATTTCATTTAGACAATGGCAGTGGGTTCATTTTCTTGTTATCTGACGTGTGTGTGTGTGTGTGTGTGTGTGTGTGTGTATGAATTTACTACAAATCCCAAGAAAATCAACTGGAGAACTATTAGAATAAGAGACTTCAGTTAAGTGGTCATACAGAAGATAAATGTGTATAAATCAATCGACTTTTCTATGAGAGCTGCAAATAGAAAACATGATGAGAAAAATCCCATAAGCTATAATAGAAATGTACAAGACTTAAATGAAGAAAATAACATTTTGTTGAGAAACAGAAAATAAGATTAGCAGTAATGGAGATTGGTATTGTATCCCTGGATGAGAATAATAAATATTGTAATGATGTTAGCTTCCCCAAATTAATTTATAAAGTTAATGCAATTCCATATAGAACCACAAAGAGATTTTTAGGGAGAGGTTGGCAAAATGATTATTAAAATTCATCTGGAGGAATGAACAGACTGGGAAAAGCAAATTTTTGAAAAAGAAGAATAATGAAGAAAGAGCTTATAATTCCAAGTATTAAAACATATTATAAAATTACTATTACTAAGGCAGTATGTTACTTTTTACTAAAATAGAGACTTAGGAGAGGCTAAATCATCTTGAAAATTCCCCAAATAGACTTAAGCATATAAGGGTAACATATAATGAACATAGAATTTCATGTTGGTGGAGAAGCTATTATTACAAGAATACAATTCAAATAATTAGTTATTGTTAGGAAAAATTGTAAAGTTGAATCTTTTATTTATACAAAAAACAGATAAATATCAGATTAATTGAAGAAGAATAATGAGATATAACTGAAACATAGGTGAATAATTTATAATCTTGTCTAATATGACATCAAAGGCAAAAACCATAATTAAAGATTGATAGACTTGACCATGAGACATATTAAAGCTTTTTTACATACAAATAGAAAGGAGACTCAAGCAGCATGCCTAGCACTGTGTTTGAAAATTCTTTTCTTGATATTTTTGGTGTTAGAATTAATAAATCAGCAAGTTCTGACTAATATTCTAAATACACTACTGTTTGAAGGCTTAAAAAAGGGAAGCCCATTCTGGGATACTGTGCTATAGACACAGAGCAAATTTCAAAGATGGAATTCTAGAGAAGACCAAATAATGACATGGAAGTCAGGATTGTTCCATCTAAAAAGGTCAGCTGAATTTGAATTATAGTATCCAAGAGAGTAAAGGATTTCAACTAGATAGTTTTATAATTCATACAAGTGTATATAAAGAAATATAAACATACATATAAAGAAAGGAGGTGGTCATTGACAGTTTAGCACTAATTGTTAGTGATCAAAATAGCTGCCATTTAATGTTCATAGTGTTTGCAAAACTCATTTTCTCATTCCTTCATTCAGTATTTATTGAGCACTTGCCCCATTTACTCTGTGCCAGTTGTGAGCACTGAGGGTGCAGAGCTGAGGATACTTTGCGATTCCCCGGGGTTTGTAAACTGCAGGATCTAGAGATACAGAGAAAAATTGACTACAGGATCATGAGGAGACCCAAGGAGGGTCACATCAAGAGTGGCTGATGGGCTTCCTTGGTGGCGCAGTGGTTGAGAGTCCGCCTGCCGATGCGGGGGACGCGGGTTCGTGCCCTGGTTTGGGAAGATCCCACATGCCGTGGAGCGACTGGGCCTGTGAGCCATGGCCGCTGAGCCTGCGCGTCTGGAGCCTGTTGCTCGGCAGCGGGAGAGGCCACAACAGTGAGAGGCCCGCGTACCGCAAAAAAAAAAAAAAAAAAAAAAAAGAGTGGCTGGCGTTTAATGCTTTGGGAAGGTCCTCAGGGATGACATGCTAACTTTCTTCAATTATATGAGGAATATCATCTGTATGATTGAAAAGGCAAAACTAGGTTGAGTGGATGGGAATCAGAGAAAGACATATTTTTATTTAATTAAAGGAATGGCTGTCTGATATTATAACAGGCTACCTCTGGTACCTGAGATGATTCCAGAAGGTACCAAGGAATTCATACATGAAATGGTGAGGGGCTGCGGCTGGAGAGTTGGTGATTAACTCATCTCTGAAGATAAAATGTTCTTGGATCTGTTATTGAGATCGTTGATGTGGGAAGGGCTCCCTTGAAGACAATACAATGAGGGGCTCTAGGGAGTCAGGCCCACCAGCTTTACACTTAACTCTTAGACTCAAAGTTTTAGTAATCCATGTTCTGTGTTTTATTAGTATAATTTATATATTGAGACATTTAAACAATGCTAAGAAGAACAAAGAATAGAATCAACTCCCACCTCTCAGAATTAACACATTTCATTTTATAATATTTGCTTAGTCTTCCGTTTTAAAGAAATAAAAGGACACAATTAGTTAAGTCTCCTTTCAGAAGCATCTATGAATTAGTGTGTATTGTTCCCGTCCATTTTATACTTTTACCCACGTATGCAACCATTCCAATATTTAGTCCTGGTTTGTGTTTTTAAAATTTACAAAAATAATATCACTGCTTTTCACAACACCGTGTTTTTGAGATCTATATAGTTATATATA
>NW_006781997.1:167072-171445 GCF_000442215.2 Lipotes vexillifer | reverse complement strand
CCGTTGGGGAGCACAGGCTCCGGATGCGCGGGCTCAGCGGCCATGGCTCAGGGGCCCAGCCGCTCCGCGGCATGTAGGATCTTCCCAAACCGGGGCACAAACCCGTGTGCCCTGCATCGGCAGGCGGACTCTCAGCCACTGCACCACCAGGGAAGCCCTGTGGGGGTTTTTTGATAAGACGTTTACTATTCATGTTTAGTGGCCTTCCTTACTCCGAAATTGGGCCTGTGGATGACAGGATGTTATTGCTGGAAGATTTAGGAGAAAATGTTCTCATTTATGTCTTTATATATTGTCCACACCGGGACTTTTTGAAAATGACAAAAGCTAAGCCAGAGGGGAGGTCAGGACAATGTAAATAAACTAGGCAAACCAGAATGGAGGATTAGCCTGCATATGAAGAAAACAAGGCTGCAGGAGGAGAAATAACTTTCTGGGCTACACAGCTTGTTAGTGACAGTCCTTGAAATACCAGCCCAAATCTCAGAATCAAACAATTGCATGGGATAAGATATATGTAGAATGCTTTCCAGTTCATTGTTCTTTTCATCATGGTGTTTCTTATGTTTAATAAAGATGTAGAGAAGTAAGATAATGGATTCCTAGGGCCAAATTGCCTGATATCCTGCCTTCAGAATGGCTGAAGCTTTAATGCATCAATTTTTTTTTCTTATGATTGCTCTCTCTTTGCCCAGGTAAATATAATTATCACCTCTTTCCACTGGATAAAGTATCCTGTCCCATTTGTCCCACTAGGTAGCAGAATGTGGCCAGGTAAATCAGTTTTCACTGGTGATTAGAAGTCATCCCTTCCATTTGCTTGTCAGCTAACCTTTGCCCTGTACTTGTCCTGTTAACAGCTGGCTAGTTAATGAATGTGACATGGCTGTTTCTGCAAGGTTTGGGCATGTCAAGATTGTACAGGGAACTGACTCACTAATTAAGCAGGGGTTTTTAGTGTCAGCTTAGGTATGCAATTTCTTTAACCAGACCCAGTCTCAGGTGTTCTTCATAGTGAGGTGGTCTTGCAATTATATCATTTATCCTACGTGGAGTTAGGACAAATAATTCATCATTTCATTATTTACTTTAAACTTTTAAACTAATACAACTCCTAGGATTGAGAGGCTTGCAAATATTTTTAAAGTTTTACTCATATCAAATTTGTTTTTGTTTTTCCAATATATTTTATACATTTATAAGATACATAAAACCAGTCTTCTTGACTATCTGCTGGCAATAATTTTTTTGTTGTTGTTATTTTTGCTGTACATGGGCCTCTCACTGTTGTGGCCTCTCCCGTTGCGGAGCACAGGCTCCGGACGCGCAGGCTCAGCGGCCATGGCTCACGGGCCCAGCCGCTCCACGGCATGTGGGATCTTCCCGGACCGGGGCGCGAACCCACGTCCTCTGCATCGGCAGGCGGACTCTCAAAACTGCGCCACCAGGGAAGCCCTGGCAATAATATTTGATTGCTAAAGTAGTCTATAGAAGTTAAGTGATATAGGGTTGGCCAAAAAGTTCATTCGTGTTTTTTCCATAAGATCTTACAGAAAAACCCAAACAAACTTTTTGGCCAACCCAATACATTGAAAGTAAAGATTTATCACGTGAAAAGTATCAAGTTTCATCTGATTATGTTCTTTAAAAATTATGGTAATTTGATTATCTTACAAATGAGTTCAGTCTGTAAAATCCTAATTTACAAATGCTTGAGAAAACAAAATACTTTTGATTAATTTAATGTCAACCTATTATCCTACCATGTAAATATCATAGACATTGTAACTATAATCACAAAAAATAAGAATCTGTTGGAAAGGAAGTGTAGTGCTTTTGGCTGTTTCTAAACACAACCATAAAAGGTCAAGGATATCATTACTGAGAAAATGAAGTCATTGTCCAAAAGTTGCACATGAGCTGATTTTTGTTATTTGTCTCAAGTGGTGTATCTTCACATTGCTGGAAGATATCATGAATATTTTAGCTGCAATTATTATTAAAGTGTTCAGTGTGTAACTGTTCCATGTGTGGGCATGGTTGCTGCAAGGTGGCTAAAAGGACAATGTCCCTCAAGGTCATGTCCACATCGCCTATCTGTGATGGCTTCTCTTTGGTTTAGTTTGGTTGGTGGTTATATGCCATTTGTATGTCACGTGGAACATGGCTCAACTTTGTGAGCTGACTGCTAGGGGGCCACTTAATCCACTTTTCTTAAAATTATGCCATATGTTAGTCTCTAAGGTTTGCTTTTGGTATTTAAATGCATATCATAGCTTAATCACATCACATCAAGTTGTAATTTCAACAGTACTTTATCATTTTTCTTTGGCTGTTTTGCTTGTGGCTATTTATTAGTCCATTACATGATGTTTCATAGTTTTTCTGACACTAGCTGAATATTTAAATGACATGGAAGAATTGGTGGAAAGAGCACTGAATGTTGGAAGTCAACTCTCTATTCTGGACCTTATTTTGCCCCCATCCAGCTGCATGAGTCTTAGCAAGTCATTCTGAGATATGGCACAGTGCAGTGGATCAAATCATTGACTACCAAATTTGAGTCCAACTTGTGCCATTTATTAGTTGGTAAATTTCTTAACCTCTCTGTGTCAAGGTTAGGTTCTCATCTGTAAAATGGACCTGACAATAGTTCCTCTCATAAAGTTATTAAGGAGATTAAATCAATGGATATTTATAAAGCACTTAGAACAGTGCCTATATGACTGATTGTTTAATAAAACTTTACTGTGATTGGACTTCATTGGGTTTGATTTCTATATGAGTATTTCCAGTTTGACGATTACATTAAGTTTCTGTTTCTTGCCTTTGTTTTCAGTGTACCTTTAACTTACTAAGCTGATGCTGGTGAAAATATTGTTTCTATGCAAAGTATTAGTGGCTATATGGTCTAACAGCAGTGATTTTTTGTTGTTGTTTGTTTTAAATTAAGGCACATGTGCAAAACTAAAGAATTTTTTTAAATATAGCCAAAATAGCTATATATCTCATAGTTGTATTGACTGAGACAATCTCTATAACTGGGCTTGGAACTTGTGTTTGTATTGTGTAGACATTTTGTTTACCTTCTGAAGGGTTAATTTATTTCATTTTTTCAATTTCTGTCTTTATAAATGTGCTATTGGATGAAAGGCTATTTGGAAAACTGAATTTGATTATTACTTTTCACCTCGGTAGTGTCACTGAAAAAATTCCACTGTTTATCAGGTTTCCTTTGTACAGGCTGATACATGACTTCTATCTTTTTAAGCTTATCACACACCTATAACTCTGTTACAGTTCTCAGTTTCTTTTAATTAAGCTTGAAACTTGTTAAAATTGAAATATTTTGTAGTGCATAGAGCAGTCTAATGTCAAAATAAGAGCTTGGTGGTAGAAAGACAGATTAGTTTGTATCTTAAAAACAGGACATACCCACCGGGGTGAAAGAGGCCACTGAAATTGGAACTCGTTTTAGCCCATGGGAGAAAGTCCAGCTAAGCTAGTGGCCTTATCATCTAGAGAGAATGATGACAGCAAAAGGAGGCTGTCCTGATAGGCAGGGGGTCAGAGTCCGAGTTGACCAGCAAGGTGCAGCAGATGGTGTCCCAGCAGGTGGGTGGGCGATGGTGACGCAGAGTCTGGGAACGGGTGCTATCCAGGCAGATACAGAGAGGTCTGTTCACAGATAGTATGGCCCCAGGGTTGGGGCTGGGGTTTCGGAATGAAATTCAGGCCCTGGTAAAACTGGATAGACTAGTGCAGAGGCCTGTTTTGGAGGGATTAGGGTACTATCCAGGGCATTGGAGCACAGAGTTTGTTACGTGGGACCACAGGTTAAAGGGGACTTGCAGCACCCTCATTTTTGGGGGTTGTGTGGCCTGGAAGGATGCTGGAGTAGGGAACCAGGCCAGTCTGTATAGATGCCGACTTTGATAGTGCTTCGTATAGATTCATGTGTCTGTCTTTTGAAAATTGAAACACTCAAATGTGTTGATTACTAAACTGTGCTTTACTTTATTGCTAACAAATTAGATTAGAAGGCAACTCTGAGGTAATCAGCCTTGCCTCTTTTTTTTCTTTCTTTCCTTTATAAAGCTTGCAGTACCTTTCAGATCAGAATGAATTCCATGCAGTTGAAACTGCGCACATGGGGCTTAGGTTAAGTGAAGCATACAGTGTTATTTCCTACTCTTCTTGGATTTATCCTGAGGAAGAAGTCATGTATCAGAGAAGAGAGTATAAAATGAGAGGATTAGCAAGTAAGTGGTTGTTTCTGGCTGAGCTTTGCTTGAAATGGAGGAGAAAATGGAATGGAAGTTGCTGAAATTAATGTCCTTATAATGACATGGAGTGTTAAATGGCTCTTTCCC
>NW_006781997.1:142458-166992 GCF_000442215.2 Lipotes vexillifer | reverse complement strand
TTCCCTAGAAGTCGTTTCAGGCCTAGTTATGTTACTTGGGAGTGCTGTTTCTCAAATCAGGACCTCCACCTCCAAGGAATAAGAGAGAAAATTGAATTTTGACTCTTTTGCCCGTGTCTTAGCTTTTAACAGCTTTCTGCTTTTGATCTAGATTTTATGCCTACTGACATCTTTGTGATTAAAGGAAAAAACCCTCAAATAAAATAAAATCGAAGCATTCCTGTTCCTTATATTTTGAAATAAATCTTAGGCTGATGTCCCCTGTAAAAAAATTTTTACTTGGTTATTATGAAATTCCAAAGCTTCATCATTGTTTCTCCAAATACTATTTTCAACAGAAGAAAATCCATGGTTCTTTCTAATAGACTTTCTTTATAATGGTGAATATTGTGTAGAGAAACTAAGCATTCATTTATCAAATGAAAGTTAATTTATGTAATTAAGGTCAAGATAAACTCGGCTGTCATGAAATCTAGCTTAAAATTCTGACTTTCTGTGTGACTTTGGGGTAAGTTATTTACTATACTGGATTTTAGTTTCATATCTCAGTTTCTACCATGTTCATAGAAACACTGTATTTCTGGTACACCCTTGGGAATCACAATGGATAACCAAGTTTTCCTTTTTTTAATGGAATTTTTTTTAGTGAAAATCATTTTAATATGTCCCACTCTTATATACCCTCATAATTTGAACCTAATTGTATTAGAGTTCCACCAGATAAACGGAACCAGCAGGAAAAATATATCAGAAGCCTTACTGAAAGGGATTGGCTTAAGTATTTGTGGAGGCTGCCTAGCAGAGTCTGAAATCTTAAGGCAGGAAGGGCAGACTGGAAACTCTGGGGCAGGAGCTGATGCCACAGGTGGTATTTCTTCTTCCTCAAGGAAACCAGTTCTGCTGTTAAGACCTTTCAAATGATTGGACCAGGCCCACCCAGATTATTGAGAATAATCTCCTTTACTTAAATCAGTTTATTGTAGATGCTAACAACATCTACAAAATTCCTTCACAGCAATACCTAATTCACTGCTTGATTGAGTAACTGGGGATCACTGCTTAAACTGACCCTCACAGGCCACTCCTTGTCAACTTGGCATCCATACACATTTCCTTAAATCATACCTAATCTCAGAATAATGACAACAAGAAAATCATACTTCCACCTGACATGATTAAAGCTATCCTGTGTGTAACTGAAATCATGCTAACCCTTTCCCCAGAAGAGGTACAGGGTCATTGGGGGTTTACTCTTCTGATATCCCATAACTTAAAATACTGTGATATAAAGTTCACTATTATTAATATATCTTATGTCAGAAGACAAGTGCTTGAGAGGGAAGACAGACACATATTTGAGACACACACACAAACATTTATAACAGAAAAGGGAAGGGTACGAATAACTTAATAGTCCTCATTTCTGGAACTGGTCACATGGTCATAGCTGGTATTTATAACTTCTTTCTTCTACTACCCAAGCCATACATTCCATATTCCCTTTGCTCTCAAGCAGGTACCTCAGCTTATTATGGTTCTTTGCCTGGCAGGGTGACTCAAACCTTCCTTCCTAAAGGGTCTGGGCCATTAGCTGTTGTTTTATGGTTTTCACTGACTTGTGAATTGAATTGTGGTTTTCATTGACCTAAGTCACAGAACCTGGTAGTAACAAGAGATGCCCTAGGGATCTCCTGTATTACAGACATACTCTTCCTTACTCCATCGTGTAGTACAGCCCAGTTGTCCCTTAATAATCTGGATCAATCACCCCAGCCAATATAGAAACTCCATTTTTGCCTATTTATTCAGAGGCCTGAGAAGCCCACAGTGACTGGTGGCAGTCTTTACTCTCAGTTCAATGGAATTGTTGTGTCCCCTGGTAGAAGCATTCTTCTATTTGAAACTAAGACCTCTCCACCAGCAAAACAAAAGATCACAGGAACGGGAAGCAAAATTTTGCTAGCGGATTGCTAGGGATAATACTGAGTGGTGTCACTCCCATTTCCACCTCTTGATTCCTGGATCCATGAATTCTGGCTATGGGAGACAGAGTATCACATATTGGATGCTGATTTATAGTATTTATAAGCCTCTTTCCAGAGCCTGGGCACATACTGCCACCTTGCTAGCACTGTAACTGAGTCTTCAAAGGAGGCTGTCCTGGTAGGTAGGGGGTCGGAGTCCGAGTTGACCAGCAGGGTCACTGTTCTGTCATGCTTTCTGCTTCAGGATGATGGAGAAAATTGTAATACCAGTGAATGAGCATTGTCGGACTTCATTTACTATGAAGTGAACTCCTTGATCAAGAAACAATGCTGTGTGGAATACCATGACGGTGGATGAGGCATTCTATAAATCCACAGATGGTAGTTTTGGCAGAAATACTGCTTGCAGGGAAAGCAGCTCTATATCCAGGGTGTCTGTTGTAGTAGGAACAAAGCACCACCCTATCCATGATGGAAGCAGTCCAGTAAAATAAACCTGCCACCAGATAGCTGGCTGATCATCCCATGGAATGATGCCATGTTAGAAACTCAGTGTTGTATTTGCTACTGAAAGGTTGGGCACTTAGCAGTGGCTGTAGCCAGGCTAGCCTTGGTGAGTGCAATTCCATGTTGCTGAGTCTGTGTATAATTTTTACCTCTGCCATAATGGTCACTGTTCATGAGCCCATTGGGCAATGATAGTAGTGGCTGGGAAAAGAGGCACAGATCCACAAAATAGGTCATCCTGTCCATTTGATTATTAAAATCCTCATCTGCTGAGGTCACCCTTTGGTGGGCATTCATATGGGACATAAATATCTTCAGATTCTTTGTCCATTCAGAGGGCATATACTTCTTCCCCGAATTTCTTTGTATCAATTTTCTGATAATTTTCTTTCCAAATTGCTGACCATCCAGTCGAACCATTGGCCACAGCCTATGAGTTAGTACAGTTTTATACCTCTGGCCATTTCTCCTTCCAAGCAATAGGAACATCTAGCAGTTCTGTTCCCTGGGAGGATTTCCCTTCACCATCGTCCTTCAGAGATGTACTAGAAAGGGGCTGTCGTGTAATAGCTGTTCACTGTCAGTTGGTGCCCGCATATCATAACACACCATTTGTAAACCAGGCCCACATTTTCTATTCCTCAGTCAACAGGTTTTAGGGAACTCCCCATGAGGCAAAAGTATGGACTGGTAGAGGATAGGTAGTGTAGCAGGAGTAGGGCCCATGGGCATTTGGACAACTTCCTCATGTGATTTACTTATGCCTTCAGGGCCTGCTTGAGCTCAATCCCATATGTACCCCTTCCAGTTGATATTGGCATGCTGCTGTGCACTCCCAGCTCTATAGCTTGGTGGATCAGACAGCAACCAGTTCGTGATGGGCAGCTCAGGTGTCATGGTAATTTGGTGGCCCATGATTAGACATTCATTTTCTACTCAGGCCCAGGAGCAAGCCAGAATCTCAGAAAGAGAGTAGATACCTGCAGAGGAAGATAGGGCTTTGTTACAAAAGCCTCGGAGTTTGCATTATGATTCACCAATAGGGGCCTGCCAGATCTCCAAACAGCATCTCTATCTGCCACTGGCACTCATAGGGAAAAGGCTAGGAGAAAGATCAACAATATTGTTTGGCAGTACAGCAGGTTCTCAAGGGGAGTTAGCCTCCCCTTCATTCAAGGGGTTCTTGGTCTGTAAACTAGGTCAGGACTAGGAATTGATGGAGACGTTTCCACTGTTTGATGATTCAAGATAGACCTCTGTTCGGTAGTCCTAGAAATCTTATGCTTACACAGATCAAGTAGCATTGATTAGCTTGCCCATCTATTTATTTTGTAGGGACACCGTGATCAAACCATAGGTCTCTCTCTGCAAGACAGACTATTCTGGTTACTGCTTTGGCTCTGTTATCCATTATAGTAACCACATCTGTCTTTGGTGATTAAGTGCTGCCACTTGACCCTGCCACCCTGGCACCCAACTTGCCCTACTGTATTTAGGGATCCCAGTTCAGTGGCAGCGATTCCCACTGTAATTTCTGACCTATAGAAAAGAGTGACCCCAGAGTTTTTCAGGGATGCTGGGGCTCTTCTCACAAATGTATTTCTTACAGTCATAGTTAAAAGTGTGTCCTTTGGACCCTCCTGGGGTAGGTAAGCAGGTTTTACATGATAAAGCTATTTTAACATTTATTCTACAGTATACCAAGGCAGTCAGTTCTGGCATTTTGATTTCATTTAATGTTGGCCCATGTTTCAACCATCCAAACAAAATGTTAGACCCCTTTCTAGCCCCTTGAGCTAAAATACTGAATCCAGAATCTGTTTAGTGAGCCCATATCAATAAATTCATTCTGATTTAACTTTATGTTCCTTCCACAATTATCCAACACACTTCATATCCATTCATTCATGCACGTATTCCCCAGATTTCTATCTGGGGAGTAAATTGGAAAAATCATGCATTTCTTTTGGTGTGTAGCACACTTCCACATGGGTCACACTGTGTAACTCACCCTTTGAAGCCTGCTGGAACATGAGTCTACTTATAAATCTAGAAGCAAAGAGGGGTGGCAAGGATAAATCCTGAGGAGAATCAGCAGTGTCTTGCAAGGCAGATACCTCAGGAGAGACTATTACAGGTTCATCAGACAAAGCAGGGGTTAACTGCTTCTGGCAGAGGTGGAGGGTGGCTTTTGTTGGCAAATGACTCAGCAGAATTTAGGGTTTTGAAATCCTCAGTTTCCCTGGGATTTCCTAGATGTATCTATTTCAATTTTCAGGATTCTATTCCTTCTCAATCAGTGCCCTCACTTTAATAATGATGTTCTGCAAGGTTGGGAATTCAATTTGTATTGTAATTCAGCAATTTACAGCTTGAAATTCTGGGTTTGAAATCTCAACCCTACAGCTACAGGAGGTAAGGGTTTTTCCTTCTGGGCAGACATAGATACTTTTGGGTCATTTATACAGAGCTTGAACTAGGAATTTCAAGCCTTGAGTGTGTCCTTTTCTTTCCCTTTTCTACAGCACGGTTTGGAGCAACCAACCAAGAAAGAGATTATATGATTATGGTTTATGTGATTATGGAGGCTGGTTAGGCAAGTGCAAAAGTCAGGTTGGCAGGCTGGGAACTCTCTGGCAGGAACTGAAGCCGTAGCCTACAGGTAGAATTTCTTCTTCCTCTGTTTTGGCCTTTCCATTGATTGGATCAGGTCCAACCAGATTAATTGAGGATAATCTCCTTAATTTAAATCAGTTGATTATAGACGTTCCTCCTAGATTAGTGTTTGCTTGAATAACTGGGGACTATAGCCAAGTTGGCCCATAAAACTGACCGTTCCAGTTGTCCAATTTTATTCTTGATTACTCATGGTCATCACACGTATAGGCAGATGCAAAGGATGTATACGCAAAGATTATGGCTAATTACCCAAGCACAGGCTCTAAAACTTGGTTTCTTGAAAAACTTCTAGATGATAGTTTGTTCTTTAGTCATTTATTTCTCCTTAAAAATAGAATGAAGTGTTGCAGCTACAATATGCTCTTTGGTGGCACGATGTGATTCATTTATTTTGCAAAAAGAGCTGTAGTGGCTTTTTCTCAACAGATTTTCTCACCCTCCCAAAAATCATCTTATTTGTGGTCTGTGGCTGTTATTATCTTTGAATTAACACACTATTAAAACATCCATAATAGAGAGGGTCAGCCTTGATCTTTGGGACTGGACCAGTAAGTTTTTCTATTGTGTTCATTCATTGTTGCCTACTGAGGGACTGATTCTGCTAACAGGTTCGGAATTTAATTTTGTTCAACTAAGAATTCTAGAATTTGAAAATTCAGAAAGCTGTTCCCTGGATAGCTGAGCATTCTCAGTATGTTGTTTTAAAATGTACTTTTAGAAAAAAGTTAAGTCGGCATGTAACTAAAATATCTCTGCTGAGGGAAAGGGGCACATTCCTGAGTGAACATTTGGTTGCTAATCACATAACAAGGTGACAGGGCTTCCTGGATTGATTGCTCCAGGTGGCTACAACCTTCAGCCAAGCTCATGTGTCTTGTTTATTTGGAATAATGGTGTGTGTTGGGCCATCTTCTTATGTATGCTCTAGTGGCCAAGAGGCAAGATATTAATTGCTTTGACAAGATTTCAGGTGCAATCTATGGCTGTGACAGAGATTTTTGTGAGAAACCTCTGGGGCAGTTTACCTGGTGCTTTATAATTCAGACCAGTGGTGGTGGGAAGAGTGGAGGAGGAGGAATCTGATTCCAGAACGCCCCACATTCTATTTAGTACAATTAAATGAAACTCAATGAAAGGATTGTTTGAAGAAAAAAAAAGAATTGGGGGGGGGTGTCTTCCTGGAAGTGATCAGCCACCCCCTCCCTCTTCCCTGTCTCCATCGGTCATAAGCAGAACATCACCGCTGATTTGATTGATTTATTTTATTTTATTTAACATCTTTATTGGAGTATAATTGCTCTACAATGTTGTGTTAGTTTCTGCTGTATAAAAAAGTGAATCAGCTATACATATACATATATCCCCATATCCCCTCCCTCTTGTGTCTCCTTCCCACCCTCCCTATCCCACCCCTCTACGTGGTCACAGAGCACCAAGCTGATCTCCCTGTGCTATGCGGCTGCTTCCCACTAGCTAGCTATTTTATGTTTGGTAGTGTATATATGTCCATGCCACTGTCTCACTTCGTCCCAGCTTACCCTCCCCGTGTCCTCAAGTCCATTCTCTACGTCTGCGTCTTTATTCCTGTCCTGCCCCTAGGTTTGTCAGACCATTTTTTTTTTTTTTTTAGATTCCATATATATGTGTTAGCATACATTATTTGTTTTTCTTTTTCTGACTTACTTCACTCTGTATGACAGACTCTAGGTCCATCCACCTCATTACAAATAACTCAATTTCGTTTCTTTTTATGGCTGAGTTATATTCCATTGTATATATGTACCACATCTTCTTTATCCATTCATCTGTCGATGGACACTTAGGTTGCTTCCATGTCCTGGTTATTGTAAATAGAGATGCAGTGAACATTGTGGTACATGACTCTTTTTGAATTATGGTTTTCTCATCACCTCTGATTTTAGACCAGATAATCTTAGGGCTTGAGGCCAAGTTAATTCCATCTGTCTCCTCTCCAGTCTTTCTCAAACTCTCGTTGGATATTCTGCTCCAGCAGTGTGATGTAGTATAAAGAAGTTGAGCTTTGGAGTCAGTTAGACCAGGGTTTGGGTTCTTACTACCTTAAGAGGTTAGTAACATTTTCTAAACCTTGGTTTCCTCATAAAGAAAGTGCAGATAATTCAGAGCATTATGTTGGAATAAGATCATGTGTAGGAAAACTGCGTAGTACAGGGTAGGCACTTAAAATGTATTTTCCTTGCTTTTCCCCACCCCCGACTTCCTGAACATAGAATTATGTACAAAAATAGCACTCAGGGTGGAGATGAGAGTTCTCATTCCTGCCATTTCCTCCAGTACTTTATCTGTGGCTCCATAATTTACATTCTAAGGGCAAACCCATGCTAGTTACCATTTACCTCTAGTATATTGTTTGTATCAGTGGGCTTTTCTTGAAAGTCTACTATGTTCAGGGTTTTAACCAAGGCTAAGGAGAAGCATAAATACCAATTGGCATTATTGTGCGATTGTAGATTTCAAGAATGTAACCGACAGTTTGGTAGTCTAGCCTCAAACTCTAAAGTCAGATGTAAGCCTTGTTTCCAGTCCTTACTTGTTACATTTTTCTGTATTGATTTACTTATAACCTGTTGGAATATATTATACTATCTTTTTATTTCTTTTTAATTCCATACCCTCTCACAATGCTAGTTTTGGGAAGGGAAATTTTGATATCTTCTAAACACTTTGGATTTATTGGTATCATGTACAAGAAAAATATGGCTTGGCTTAGTTCACCTTTTTGATTATACTGCTAATATAGTTAAAAATTTAAATTATTTTTGGCCTTCATGTTTTCCTTCTTGCATTTCAGCTTCTATCCAGGGATTTTTAATTCTTATACTTAAGTACCATATATATAGTCTGTTTATCATCATGAGTATTCATTCATTCAGTAAAAATATATTGAGGGCCTAGCAGGGCCTGAGGATATGAAACAAAAATAGAAATGGTATCTGCCTTCATGGAGGTAACAGTCTAGTAGAGAAGATGGACATAAATAAACATACAAACATATAGCTACTAATTGTGATGAATATTATGGAAAGAAATGTAGATGGCTAGAGAGAATACACTTAATAGTACTAACAAAAGTAACTTAATTTAAAAAAAACAACTTAGATTAGCCTATATAAAGAAGTTCAGGGCTTCCCTGATGGCGCAGTGGTTGAGAGTCCACCTGCCGATGCAGGGGACATGGGTTTGTGCCCCGGTCCGGGAGTATCCCGCATGCTGCGGAGCGGCTGGACCCGTGGGCCATGGCCGCTGGGCCTGCACGTCCGGAGCCTGTGCTCCGCAACAGGAGAGGCCACAACAGTGAGAGGCCTGCGTACTGCAAAAAAAAAGAAGTTCATAGGAAAACAGTCATTTTACATTTTATTCTTCTATCTTTAAAACACTGAAAAAGAAAGAATTATTTATGTTCTGTCCAGCTGTAGGGCTTTGAAATTTACTTAAGAAGGTGCTTGAAATTGCAAAATTTGAGCCCAATGACAATAGTATTATTATAATATAGCATTTTTTTCAACCTTGTTAGTAATTCATTTTCATGTTATTATGAGTTTTGTTTGCCTGGATGTACAATATTCTTAGGAGAGATTTTTTTTTTTCTTTCTAACTAGGAATATTCTGGTTTAGCCTATGCAAATGCTTATAACGAAAAACAGTTGGTCATTGAGCTATTATGTATGCCAGCAGAGTCTGACTAGGGTAATGTTTATCTCCATTAAATAACAGATCTGGTAAATCTTTTACATAAAAGAATATTGTGTTGTAGACATGATATCGTCAAACTTTAAATACTCTTTTAAAGAATAGTAACAATAGCATACATCTCATTTTTGTGTTAGGTAAGCTGAACACTAAGACTTTAAGTATAAATAATCGGAAAGAATCAGTTCATAGGGAATTAAATAAAAATTTTGTTTACTTAAATAGATTTTAAATATAGTACTTGAATTTGAGAAAAATAAATTTTGCCTAACAATTGGGGTAAGGACTAGCTCCTATAACATCAGGAAAAGCTTTTTAGTCAGACTGATTTATCTGTGCTGAGATTTGTTTCTGTGTGTGTCACCTGGCTGGTTCTCACGCCTCTGACTGACATCATAGTGCAGCAGCAGGACCACGGAGTTACAGCTTTACACATGCAGTCAGCCAGCGTGAAGCCCAGCTAGGGGAGCTGAAGGGGCAAAGAGGTTGAAGGAGGAGTTGGGACTCCTGGGAGTAGAAGAGATGGGAGACAAGGCCATTCCTGAATTGTAGGTGTGGTACTGAGGGTATAGAGGCAGAACTGGCAGGTAGGTAAAAGTAAATCACTGTATCCATGAAGACAAGGTCACCAGTAATCCTTATATTTGCTCCACGGCTCACTTGGTATATTTGCCATGTACGGCTCCATCTGGTTCATCTCCTCAGAGAGGCTATCTCTCCGTCTAATTAAGATTGTCCTGAATTCTAATTATTCTCTAACAACCTATTTTCCCCCTTCATAACCCTCATCAAAACTGTAAATTATGGGTTTCATTATTTACATGTTCTGTAATCTCCTTTGTTTTTAGCATCTTGTCTTTCTTGTTTAGGTTACCCCCTACTAGCTTCTAGTTGCTCAATACATAACTGTTAAATGAATTACGATCAAAACTTTCAATTGGTTGCTTTTGGCTTTAACCTTTATTCAGTAGAACTTGAGTCAGAAAGAGAAAGACAAATACCATATGATATCACTTATATGTGGAATCTAAACTATGACACAAATGAACTTATCTACAAAACAGAAACAGACTCACAGATGTAGAGAACAGACTGTGGTTGCCAAGGGGGAGGGGGGAGGGATGGATTGGGAGTTTGAGTTTAGCAGATGCAAACTATTAAAAATAAAATAAAATAAATTGCTGCTCTTGGATATTTATTTGGATCTCTCATGAACATAACCGAAATGCTCAGAAATGTCCATGTTTTTTTCAGAGTGGTTATTCAGTCGGCTTGCAATAGATGTTGGTGATTGCTTACACCAAAAATGCAGCTATTCATCCTAATTTAGTATCATGATTTATGTTAGTTTTATTAATTGCTTTTTATTGATACCAACGACTGATTTAAAATGATATTTTGGGGTTAATTTAGCTTTAGTCTTGAGAGTAATATGTAGACTTGGTAATGAGAATTTATGAGTGAATGATTATAGAGCAGTTTGGCTTGTCTCTGGTTTTGGAGATATCTGCATGCTGCTTCCTTTTTCATCGTTGTTAATGAAGAGCTGCTTGGGATCTTCCTTACATTGATGTTTCCAGTGAACTCTATTGATATTTACTGAGCTCTTTTTCAGCTGTGTGTTTCTTAGCTTTGAAAGATTAGGGAGTAATTCAACTTAAACACTGGCTTTCAGCCACATCTCAATGTACTCATACAGTCAGTAAAAGTTCTCTCAGCCCCACTTCACTATGAACATTGCAGCTCTTGCTAGAGCAATTAAGGAACATAACTAAAGATAAGGGCTTTGTCAAATATCGAATATGGGGTGGTGTGTATGCTAACCTTAAAGAAATACTCGCGAATTCTAAATCTCTGCTATTGTCCTGAATCTCCGAATTAAGTTCTTTACATTATGTTGACTAAGATATACATTCGCATTATATTTACTAATCTTTCATGCAAATTTCAAAGAAAAATCTGCCTGGAACCTTGGTTTGTTAATTAGGAATAATTAGGAATATTATGTACTTTTAATCTTTTGCAGGTCTAAATGTTTTTGGAATAGGTTGGTTTTGTCCTAGTTCTGGAATAATTAGTAGGAAATACTAAATATAACTTATATTTGCAGAAGTGGTTTGGGTGAAGTCATTTACATTATGCCTTGACAACACCTGCACATACGGGCACTGGATTAGTTACTATATAATTATGATAATTGAATGGTCCTTACTAAATTATGTCAGATTCGAATTAACATTCAGAAAAGTAATAATATATAGAAGTTTTAGTTACATATTACGTGAAATAGAGTAGGAAATGTATTGGCTTAGGTTGCCTAGTGATTTAAGATTATGACTTAAATCCCTTCAAGTGCAATAAAACCAGTTGTCTGACTTTGAACTTCTCACTAATTGCCTTCATTCATTTATACAGTCATTTTTCCTTTTTTTCAAGCTAGCAATTATTGCTCTCATTATGATGTAATTTGCACATCACTGTAGAAGTTTAACAAGGTTGGAATTCAAGCTTGACTCTTTCTTAGTTCTACTAAGGACGCTTTCTGTGCAGAACTCTTCCTAAATTAAGACCAGGGGAGAGCTTCGTGTTCTTGGCAAGAGCATATCTGACTCTGGACCAGCACTGGCTGCTACATCTTCTTACCTTAAATCTGAACCAGGGTTCGCTGAAGGCAAAGCGTGGAGGAAATATGGTCTTTTCAATAGGGAAGTCCTCAGCATTTGTTTTTTATTCTTTTTTTTTTTTTTTTTTTTTTTTTTTTTTGCGCTATGTGGGCCTCTCACTGTCGTGGCCTTTCCCGTTGCCGGACGTGCAAGCTCAGCGGCCATGGCTCACGGGCCCAGCCGCTCCGCGGCATGTGGGATCCTCCCGGACCGGGGCACGAACCCGTATCCCCTGCATCGGCAGGCGGACTCTCAACCACTGTGCCACCAGGGAGGCCCTCAGCATTTGTTTTAATTGTGCCTTTGCCTCTAGAGTACTGCATCACAAAGCAGACAAAGATTGTATTGTGATCTCAGAGAAGTTGTAAGAAATAGTGAGATATTCCTAGGAATGGATTTGGTCGACTTTGGATGTGATAAAACATGAAAAATGTAAAACTATAAGGCATTAACATTACTAAAGGCAAATGGAAGAGTTTATATTCCATGAGAAGGAGGAGTGAAAACAAATTAGGTAACCATTAATGGTTTTGTTATCCAGGAAGTATTCTGGGTTCTCTATTGAAAAGAATCCCAGTGATATGTGCCCCTTCTGTCTTTATTGCTTTGATGTGTCATTGAAGTCACAGTGGTTAAGGCTTGTAGAGAGGAGGCTGCTTTTTGGGAGAGTTCAAGAATGGGTTGGTTCTCGTTGTCAAAGCTCTAGGAAAATCTTTATCCCCAGAAAATGAGAAGTACCAGTAATAATTGGATAATGTGTTTGGATTGGACTCAAACCTGAGTTTGAATCTTGACCCTGGCACTAACCAAGCCCATGGCTTGGGTAGTCTCTCCCAGCCTGTTTTCTCATCAAAGAAATGAGGATAATCATACCTATCTTGAGAATCTCAGGAGGACTCTGATAATAATCCATGTTATTTGCCTAGCGTATTTCAGTTTCTCAGTAGAAGATATTTTTATTATATGTTTATGCCTTGTCCAGGGTCCCACCAAAAGCAGGACTTAAGACAAAGTTTTTGGGGAAGACCATAACTATACCTTTCTTCTTTGGCTTATTACTCGAAAAGGGCCATAATAAGAACAAGCCTAATAATTGGAAATAATTGAGGGGAAACCAGAAAAACATATTCTGTGTGTTCATCTGTAAATTGGGGATAGTTGTATCTGATTTATAAGATTGTTGTGAGGATTAGATGAGTTAACATATGTGAAGGCTTAAAATCATGGTACGCAGGAATGGCTCAACAGTATTATTATTATCTCATTGCTAGTATTGTTGTTGTTACTATAGAATAGAGATTAAGCTCAGGCTCTATAGTTAGGGAGAACTGTGTTTAAATCCCTAAACTTTCTAAATGGGCAACCTTAACCTTGGGTATTAACTTAGCCTCTCTGAACTTAGTCTCATCAATAAAATGGAGATGATAGTGGTTCTTCTCCAGTAGGGCTGTTTGAGAATGAAAAGCAAGAAAATAGAGAGTTTAGCATAGTTCCTGGCACATTTGAAGCACTTGGTGATGTTAGATTTTATATTAACAGTGACAGCTATTCATTTATTTAGCATTCATTTGACAAATTCTTATTAAGCACCTACTTACTATTTGCCAGGCATTCTTCTAGACACTGGGGATATAGTGTTATATACAACAGAATCATAGCCTAATGGAACTAACATTTTATAATATTAAACAGTAGGCTTGAATTATTTAATATTTTTAATCAAAGCAATTTTTTTTCATAAGGAACAAAAACTAGACTTTACCAAATAGAAATCACATGGACTTTTTAAGTGAATAAAGATGTTTTTATTTTCATGTCATTTACACGAAAATGGATGCTTCTAAATACTTTAAAATAATTTGTTTTCTTGAAAAGTTTGAAGATCTCTACTTCTCATTAGAATTTTATTTACTCTATTAATTTACATAGTAAAATTAATAAGTCTTTATATACATACATAAAATATACTTGAATGTATTTAAAATTTTCTAGATATAGAGTTAGTACATAGTTTCAAAACTGTTGGCCTTGAGGATATTCAGCCCTTACCATGCTTTTTCCCTCAGAGATGATGCAAAATTTAATTATGCTTTTAAAAAACATTGTGAATGATGAATCTATTGATAAGTCGGACTAAGTGTGAAATCATTTTGCAAGACCATTTTGCTGTTATGTGACTTATTTATAGATACTTGATTTATTTTTTCCACACAATCACTGAGTAAGTTTTAACTTAGTAAAGGAGAATACTATTCTGTCACCCTTAAGGCTCATGGCAAGAATTTCACTGTTTGAAAGGAGATATATTCTTAACTAGCATTTAAAATTGTAATTTGGTAATCTTTCAGTCTCAAACTTTTTTTGGCTTATGTTGTCTATGTGAATAGCATTGACTTAATGAAGCAGCAAGAGGGGAATTTGTAAATGCACAAATGAAGTAATTTGAAAATCTATTAGCTGAGAGAATTGTGCTCATGCTATCTTTAGAGGACACAAAGGAAAAAAGGAAAAAACAAGAACCAAGAACCTTTTATAAAAAGAGACATAGAGAATGACAGTCAACAATAGAAAGACCTGCACACAAGAAAATAAAAAGTGAAAACATTTATCCTGAGCTGCATGATATTAAAATGTCCTGAAAGAGCATGAAAATTAATTATCTACTTTAGTTTGCCTTTACAAATGTCAAACACGTTTCTGGATGAGTGAGAAGGCTAAGCACTGAATCATTTGCGGTTGTTTTCTGAACGCAGCAGAACCTAGAGGATTCTGGCATGCATAAGAAAGCCCCTTAAAACATGGTGGGTTTATCATACTTGTGTGCATTTTTCATTGTTGTTGACAACATAGTCAAGAGCAAAGAAACCCATGTTGCGTTATGCATTGAAAGAGAAGGTGATGTAAAAAAAAAACACTGGGGAGGATTCAGAAGACCTGGGTTCTAATTCTTTCTCTATTCTTCATCTTGGCAACTTATTCAGGACCTCAGTATATAGGGCCTCAGTTCTGAAATTAGAGGACTGAGATTAAAGAGTTAAATATATTCTTCTCTAAGGCTCCTGCCAACTCTACCATTCTGTAGCTCTATTCTGCTGTTCTCTTACAAACTAAACTGTAGACACAGTAGCATCCTCCTTGCTTAGACTTCATGGCCAAAAGAGCTTACTTTATGTTTAGAATGCTAATCACTGGAAAGCATAAAAGGCATGAATATCTTGGAATTAAATAAGCACATGGTTACTTACACTAGAAAGTTCCTGTTCCACTAAGCAGATATTCTTGATCAGAATAAGACGAGGCAATGCCGTTTTATAGTCTAAAGGATGATTGTGTATGTTAGTTATTAAGTGACCAAAGAGAGCATGCTTTCATATGGAAACTTGTGACTTCTTCAGGAAAGCAGATTTGGAACTGAATTATAAATAAAAGAGAAAATCTCAGTGATTGACATATTCCCACATTCAGTATTATTACCATTCATCTAAAAAAACCATTTACTAAACCTTTCTATATACAAAACATTTATATTTGCAGATTGAATATTCATACTTAGACATTTCTCACTATTTTAGAAGAATAATCAAAAGATAGAACATATACAAGATAAGTAAAATGTAACAAACTGGCATCCTAATCCTACATTCTGTGTTTAGAAAAAAGAAAACAAGCTCAAGTTGGGATCTATAATCAATGTGTTTTACAAAATGCTTTTAGGAATAAATGGCTCTATGGATAAACATGATTGGCATACTGTACATTAATCCCCTTTCAGATATTGACACTGAACATTAACATCCTCTGAGAATGTTTTGCAGTAAATTTACTTTAAACAAATCTTTATTAACGTATAATTCACATACCATAAAAGTCTTCCATTTAAAGTATACAATTCAATGATTTCTAGTATGTTCATTCACCGTCACCACAGTCACCTTTAGATCATTTTCATAACTACAAGAGAAACCTGAAAACCATTAGCTGTGACTCCTCAATTCACTGAAAACCACTCCCCCTCCAGCTCTAGGAAACCACGAATCTACTTAGTCTCTATAAATTTGTATGTATTGGACATTCTATGTAAATAGAACCGTACATGTGTTTTCTTTCATATAGTGTAATGTTACCAAGCATCATCAGTGATTTAGTACTTCATTCCTTTATTGCCAAATAATACTATGTTTTAAGGATAAACTACACTTTGTTTATACACTCATCAATTGATGATCATTTGGGTTGTTTCCTCTTTTTGGCTATTATGAAGGACATTGCTATGAAGCAATATTAAAATGTTATTCCCATGAAAGTTTTTATGTGGATATATGCTTTCATTAGTCATTGGTATAAACCTAGGAGTAAAATAGCTGGGTCATATAGTAACTCTGTTTAACAATTTGAAGAATTGGCAAGCTATTTTCCAATGAAGCTGCACCATTTTATATTCTAACCAGCATTGAAGGAGGCTTTCAGTTTCTCCACATCCTTGTCAACACTTGTCATTGACCATCTTTTTTATTATAGCCATCCTGGTGGGTGTGAAGTGGTATTTCATTGTGGTTTTAATTTGCATCTTCTAATGGCTAATGATGTTGCACATCTTTTCATGTCCTTATTGGCCATTTGAATAGCTTCTTTGGAGAAATGTCTCCTAATATCCATTGCCCATTTTCTAAATTGGGTTATCTTTTATTAATTTAGTTGTAATAATTCTTATTTATATACTCTAGATACAAGTCACTTATCAGATAAGTGATTGGCAAATAGTTTCTCCACTTCTGTGGGTAACTTTTCACTTTTTGATGGTGTCTTTTAATGCACAAAAGTTTTTAATTTTGGTGAAGTTTAATTTATATATATTTTTTGTCATTTGTGCGTTTGGTGTCATATCTAAGAAACTGTTGCCTAAACCAAAGTTACGAAGCTTTACTCATATTTTTCTTTTAAAATTCTTTTATTCTTTTATTTCTTTTATAGTTTTAGCTCTTACATTTAGATTTGTGGTCTGTTTTCAGTTAATTCTTGTGTGTGGTATGAGGTATGGGTCCAACTTCATTCTTTTGCATCTCATATCCAGTTGTCCCGGCACCATTTGTTGAAAAGACTATTCTTTCCCCCATTGAATTATCTTGGCACTTTTGCTGAAAAGCAATTGACCATAATCTATGCTCTTTTCCCTAGAGTCTCAATTCTATTGCCTTAATCTACTTGTCTATCTTTATGTCAGTATCATATTATCTTGATTACAATAGCTTTGTAGTAAGTTTTAAAACAAGATGTGTGACTCCTCCAACTTTGTTCTTTTTCAAGATTGTTTGGCCATTTTATGTTTTTTACATTCCAGTTGGATTTTAGAATCAATTTTCAAATTCTGAAAAAAAGCAAGCTGGGATTTTGATGGGGCCTGTGCTTGAATCTGTAGATCCATCTGGGGAGTATTGCCATCTTAACCATATTAAATCTTCAGATCCAAACTCTATCTATAAACTCTATCTTCCTTTCTTGAATGGACCCATTTCAAGGTGAAGGAACATCTCTAGTGACATTCTCCATGGTTCTGTTCTTGGCAGAACTCTGCTTAATATTAGAAGGCATTTTTTCACCTTTGTTGATTACACAAGACTGGGGAGGGCAGCATTTAGTAGAATTGATATTTATCTCAGACCAGATTGATGAACTATAATCAACAATGTGAAATTTGTAAGCCTTAGAAGTAAATATATTTAGGTTCAAAAATTTAACTTCTCAACAACAGTTTGGAAGAGGTTTTTTTTTTTTTTTTTTTTGCGTTACGCGGGCCTCTCACTGTTGTGGCCTCTCCCGTTGCGGAGCACAGGCTCCAGATGCACAGGCTCAGCGGCCATGGCTCACGGGCCCAGCCGCTCCGTGGCATGTGGGATCTTCCCAGACTGGGGCACGAACCCGTGTCCCCTGCATTGGCAGGCTGACTCTCAACCACTGCGCCACCAGGGAAGCCCTGGAAGAGGTTTTGAAAATAGCAAATTATGTATTGCATATATTTATTTTAGTTTGAGAAGAAAAGACTTAGAGCATGATGGCTGGCCTTTTAGGTATCTGAAATTCCACATATGGAAGGTGAAACAAAATGAAGCAAAAGAATAGGATGTCTTAAGGGGATTGATTCAGTACTATGAGCATGCTCTGTACATTGTAAGAGGCTATTTTGATACACTTATTAAAGGATTATTTTTAAAATATCCTAATAATATTTGCTACTCTGAATAATGACCATCAAAAACTGCAGGAGGCTGAAAGATTAAAAAAGATACTGTCATGTCCAGTATCTTCTATTTACCAAACAGGAGAAATGGATTAGAACATTTTAGAATGATTCTTATCAACAAAATTTGTAAAGGATTTAATCTTTCTGTCCAATTGCATATAGTCCAAGAGAGACTATGGCACTATGGGTACTTTTTGGAGTCGACCCATTTGGTAGCTGGCTTTATTTCTTTCTGGTTTAGAAACAGACAGCAGAGGCCTGGAGGAATATCTCTTCCATGAGTGAAGTGGCAATTTTAGCTAACATTGAGATTAGTAATAAGAAAAGTTGCTGATAATTACCAAATGATTTCTTTATAAAGTTGGTAGCATTATTAGTCTCATTTATTAATGATTGAATTGAAGTTTAGAGATGGTATATAACTTGCTTACAGACATAAAGCTAGTTAATAGTGGAGCTAGCATCACTCAAGGGTGTCTGAGTCTAGCTGCTATGTTTTACCACCTTCCAAGATAAAAGCTTAAGCAAGATTATGAAGGTTTAGTTTAATGGCTTAATCTCTTAAGCATATTTATTATTTCCCTTATTCTGATTGTACCATTTCTGTTGCACTTCCTCGGCTTTGAAAAACTTTATGGCAATAGGTAATGTAGTGATTCTAATACACCTGTTTGTTCTTTTGAGTGTGTTGGAACTTCTAGGCATGAGTAAATATGGTGACAGCTTGATATCTGTTAATACCAGCGGGTCGTGAGATATCAGGAAGCACTAGACATGCAAGTTGTTAAGGGATATTTGGTTCATCGCAAGCCAATGTTATGTATTTGTTCATCTAAGACCTGTTAGTCTGATCCTGATTTTGTTTATCCTCAGTTATCTATGCCCTTAGGGGTGCTTTGATTTGAGAAAAGTCTGAGTAAATGTGGCTTGAAAGAAGAGTTTATTAAGTCACTATGGTTCCCTAAGTCAACACACTTTATACCCATGCCCTCTAGGAGCCACTGATATTCTTTCACCATCCCCAGATGGATGCCCCAAAAGGGATGCTGTAACAAGGTACCACAAACTGGTACTTATAACAACAGAAATGTATTATTTCACAGTGTTGACAGGACTACACACTCTCCAAAGCCTCTAGGGGAGGATCCTTCATGTTCCCTTCTGGCAGCCACAGGTATTCCTTGGCTTGTAGATATATCACTCCAGTCTCTGCCTCCATCTTCACATGATGTTCTTCCTGTGTCTCTGTGTCTTCACATTTCCCCCCCCCCTTTAAAAAAAAATTTATTGAAGTATCATTGATTTATTTACAATATTGCATAAGTTTCAGGTGTATAGCACAGTGATTCAGATATATATATATATATATATAGATACTTTTTCAGATTCTTTTCCAATATAATTACAGAGTAATGAGTAGAGTTCTCTGCACTATACAGTAGGTCCTTGTTATCTATTTTATATGTAGTAGTGTGTACATGTTAATCCCAGCCTCCCAATTTATCCCTCCACCCACCTCCCTTTCCCTTTTCCCCCTCTTTTTATAAGGACACCAGTTATATTGGATTAAAGGCCTACCGTGCAATAGTATGACCTCATTTTAACTTGGTTACATGTACAAGTAAGATCACAGTCATAGGTACTGGGGTTTGGACTTCAACATTTCTTTTTGAGGGTCAAAATTCAACCCACAACACCAAATCTGGTACTTATAATACTGCTGGAGTGTGACTGACTGAGGTCAGTCCCTCAGAGCAATGAGAGGTGGATAGAATCACACTACTGAAAATAAGCTAGTCTCTTAGCATTTAGAATGATTGCTCTTTTCATCAGCTCCTTCACAAAATGGTTGTATTTTCATGATTATGTGGATTTTCTCATTTTTGAAGGTCCACAAGATGATGTTATTTCAACTAGTGCAGCATGATATGACAACAGTAATACTGCAATGCGATGCAAATATCAACAACCACACAATCAGTAGACTAAGCAGATGATGTGCCTGAACTAGCTGTGACAATCAGCGAATGATTGATGTGTGAAGCACAGCTTTTAGCAGCAGCTGCTTCACTGAGAATTAGTTTTAGTGAATCACCACTGCAGCTGCCATTTTTCTCTGAGCCAGATAAACCCTGACATGAACGAGGTGCTGGTATAGGAGGTGTAAATTCAGCTAGTAATAAATGTCACTGACCTCAGTATGAGACATGTAGTCATTCTCAAATTCAAGGAACGGAAGGAAGGAGGTAATTTTGACATTAAATATATCTTTGTTGAGTTTTGTCTCTTTTTTTGTCCTGTCCATAATCTTCTTGCCTTGAATTTAATGTCTTAAAGTGAAGCATATTTAAATAAGTTAATTTGTCTTCTAGAAAACAAATTTAATGTAAAGAATTTAGTGTGTCAGCAACACTCTAGGGAAAAATACATCTTTGTAGAAAAGCATATTCGGACTTTCCTTTATTCTAATTTTGTACTTTAATGATGTCAGCAGTTTTTAAATTCAGCTGAATGTTGGGCTCCAGTCATGAAGTGCATTCTATACAGCCTAATGTATTAGTCTGCTATAAATGTATCTCCAGTTCTAGACAGATCATGAATTAGGAAAGTGAAGGTTTTTTTTAGTTGACCCATATACCTGGATTTTAAAAAAAATCCCATGACGTCGACAACAATGACAAAGAGAAACAAGGCTGGGCTGCATCCCTTAGGAAAGGTAAATAGGAAAACCAGAAATGAGCATTTCAGCCTAAGCCTACTTATTGATGAACTAAGTTTGAAATCTTGGTCAGTTTGCTCTTCAGAGATAGTTCTTGTATATAGATAATGCCCAAGAGTCACTCTTCAAAAGACCCTTTAAGAATGAATTTATCTCAAAATGCTATTTCAGATTTTTTTAATGCTATTCTAAAATATGGAACTAACAATCTATTTTTTAGTTAGGTAGAAGCATCTAAATCTGCAGGATGTTAAATAGCAAAGATATATGCCTCAGAATAAGACTTCTCTAATACATTTTTTTCTACATGTGTTTTTCCTGGACCGTAGGAGAAAGAAATAGCCATGACTGAGAATATTAGGACAAAGTAGATTAAAAAGGGAGCCTTTCGGCCCAGGAAATAACAGGATCAAAACCACATAGGAATTCATACAGAGTTAGTTTTGAAAGGAAATGGAGGTCAGGAAGAGGAAAAAAAGTTGACTATAAACCAGTTTTATTAATGAAAAAAATATCTAAATTTGAAATCTTCACAGACCTTTTCTGGTCCTTTGTTGGTCATTGGTTATTTAGAGGCAATTTGGTTTTAGATGAAGCTGAGTTTATACTCCTTTGCCCCCAGTAAAGTAATGGCCTGTGAGCTTGTGCTACTCATTAACCTTCTACAGTGCAGTTTCTCCTTTGGTACAAAGAACATCCTAATAATAATGACTATCGTTTATTAGGGCATTTATTCTAAGTACTTTTCAGACATTGTCTCATTTAATCTTTGTAACACTCTGTGAGGCAGAAGTTTTATTTTCACATTATAAATAAGGAAAGTTGTACTGAAGTAGCCCAAGATATAGCTGTTATGTTCTAGAGCCAATCTGGCTCCAAAGTACATGTGCTTAGCATTATACTGTTTTTAGTGTTAGAATCTCTCCCAGCTTTAGCCTTCTCTGACCAAACTTTTATGATCGTCTGAATTTCTTTGCCCAGTGTTCTCAGCACTGACACTGCCTCTCAACCGGACTCGAAGGGTAACATTGCAAAAGCCCATAAAGCTCCTACAGGTTATCTGTGCAGATATGGAAACTGAAGTCGAAAGGGTTTACTGTTTTGTAAGAGATCATTTCCTAAGAGCATCTTGCCTTACCCCAGAGGGCACCAAATCTATTTCAAAAACAATTTTTTAAAATTGGGGATCTATTATGGGTTTTTTTGTACTCCTCCCCCATCTCCCACCTGTGTTACTCTAGGAGTCTGTCAAACCACTTTCCGGTAGTTTTGCCAGGTGACAGCACATTTAATGCTAGTCCTGAACTGCCTTCAAGGACATTGCTGTGCTTTTTAAAAAAACAGATTGGGTTCCTTTGAACAGGTTACTGATCTTATCAAGGTGAGGATGGAGCATCTGGTGTTAAAATATAATGCTAATAGGATGACTCATCAAAACCACTTTGAAAAAAAATAGGTGGCATATCCAAAGTGACCTCTAAAGTAGAGTTCATCAGCTCTGCTCGCCCATGTGTTTACTCTGTGCTGCTCCTGTGGGTTGACTTAGTCAAGCACCACTATCATTACTGAGTTTGTCTGACTTTGTGGGTTCAAATCCTGACACTGCTTGGCACTGGCTTTGTTATAATCTTGGAATTCCTCAGGTATCCAATGGTATTAATGTTTACCTCTGAGGGCTTTTTAAGGATTCAGTGAGAGAATGTTTAAGATGTAATTGGAAAATCACGGGCACTCAGCAGTTGTTTGCTCCCTTCCCTCCCAATGAGTTGGTATATCACTTTCATATATGAGTTTTCATTGGCTTTCTTTTGTGAGCATAAATATTTGAATACCAGATCTAAATCTGCTGGTGTGAATATCACAACATTGGATCTAGTACTTAAAATTTTAACTGTTTTATTAACATAAAAATTACGTATTAACTGTGATGCTTAACAGTTTTCTCTTTAGACCCAGGCGTACCTATTAAAATACCGTAAGTCATATGGAACACATGTGAGGCATATGAGTTGATTTCCTGCTGTTTAAAGATTATAATACAGGCAAGAAAGTAATATAGGCTAAGAAGTTTAATGTTGTTGGAGAAATTTAAAAGGTACTTCCTTTTTTTTTTTTTAAAGGTACTTCTTTATTAAAGCTTTATAAAGAAACATTATGAAACAGTGGGTAGTTTAGAATAAATATGTGTCTGGTGCTTTTATGGTGTGGTTTTTATATGACACATGGTAAGACAGTGGAGAAAGGGGCTTTACTGAATGCTCAGAGTGGCTTTCAGATTTTGTGTTAAATGCCAGGAATTTTAGAACCACATAAGCCACGCCTGAGGGGTTGGGCAGAACAGATGGGAGTGAGGCTAGGCAGTTGTCCACATTGAATTCTAAGCCCTATGAAGGGCAATCCTCCCTCCTGCCCCCACCCGTGGAACACACACATACACTCTTCCCTGATACCAACTTCAAGGTAAGAAAAAACCTGTTTTTCCCTCAAGCTAATTTGGTGATGTACAGCAACCTTTGTTTAGGTATTTTGCAACCATTTATAAGGGAGAGGTCATTTGGGGGCAGGCCCTCCCACTCTGATTTACTTGGAGGAATGAATAGTAATGTCTGGTCATTATGTAAAAAAAAAAGGAAACAAAAAGAGGGGCTGTGGAATCCCAAAATTCAAGCCAGTATTAAGAACTTGAGAAGACTGATTATGAAACTCAAGTATAATGCTAGAAACAACAAGGACAAAACTATCCCCAAAACATTTTAAAGACCATGGATAATACAATCACTATGTGCAGAGGAAAAGATTACTAACAGACATCTCATCAAAGGAGAGGAGGGGAATATCAGTTTCTCATACAAAGTGAATTAGTATGATTGGTTGCAATGAAAATGTAGTGGTAAAGAATCCTGGAGTTTTCCTGGATGTCTTTTGGGTAGCTGAAATGGACATTCTTCAGGCTAAAGTAGAGAGAAAATAATCTTAAGAAAAAGCTACGATGGTGAGCTTCATCAATGTGAAGTGGACAGTGGAATGAAAAAAAAAAGAAATCTTTGGTTTGACTCCTTCCTAAAAAATACCCTCTGGTTGGATGGCCGAGGCCAAGTGGGGAAGGAGTGTTAGAGGGCATTGGTACCACAGCAGTGCCTGAATATTTTGGAATACTGGTCACCTTTCAGTAATTGGAATGCATCTGGTAAGTGATACAGATTGCATTCCCAAGCTCTTGCTTCATATAGGTAGCAGTTGACTTCCATGTTGCCAAACTTAGATGAACTTTAAGGTTTAAATGTGCAATTTAGATCCACTACATCTTTGAAGGTAAATTAATAAAAGTTGGGGAGGAGGCTTCTGTTTCGTTTTGTCTTTTCTACACTTGTAAACATCAGCCTCCTAGAAAGGATAAGGGCAGTCGCACAACACTTCTGCTGCCATTTTCCTTTTTTCCTTTCTCCTCGTTGCTTCCTCTCTTGTGAGAATGATAAAAAGGAGAGAATAAGTATCTGTCGTTTGTTCTTTGCACTCTTGAAACTCTGGAGGTTTAAGTTGAAACTAAAGCATGATTGAGACCTGACCTGTTCAGAACTCTGATTAATGCTTTTCTATTTCAAGAAATGATTAATTTTTCATGATACCTTTAAACAGATTTAAGAAGTTTTGACCACATCAGATTCCTTTTAAATTTGCTTGCCATCTAGGATCAAGGTTAATTCTATTATTCCATGTTTTCAATCATTACCCTTCTCTTTATTAAGATAATAATGTTATTTTTTTCCTTTTCTGATTACTGCTTCTTCTGTTGTCTCCTGTGAGAACACGCTATTATGCATTGACACACTCTGATCTCTTTTAGTCTGAGATTCTATCAATTCTCATCTTGTCAACTCTATCTACTATACAAAATTGCTGAAATTTCCGTTTTTAATTTTCTCCTCTTGTCTGAGTTCCAGGCCCATAGTTCCAGTTACTTACTCTGCTGTCCCCTTGGCAAGATTGCCAGCATCTAAACTTACGCTGCTCTTC
>NW_006781997.1:106535-142304 GCF_000442215.2 Lipotes vexillifer | reverse complement strand
GAGCCTGTGTCCCCTGCATCGGCAGGCGGACTCTCAACCACTGCGCCACCAGGGAAGCCCCTACTAGCTCTTCTTCTCATCCGTTATTTTGTTAGTGATTCTGTGATCCAGTTCCCTAAACGTAAAACCTTGCAGTTGTTTCAGCTCATTGCCCTCCTTCATTCACCTTAGCCTATTACCACATTGCATGGATTTTTCCATTTTGAAATGTTTTTTTTATTCATCTGAATTAGTTAAGATATCGGTTTGGCAGTTATAATAAAGTCCCAAAATAATAGTGGATTAAACACAATGGAGGTTTAGTTCTGTCTTATTACAGCCCAGGTAGATGGTACAGAGGTGGTATAATGGCTTAACCATGTTAGGGATACAGGCTCCTTCCATCTTGTTGCTTCATCATCCCCAAAGTGGTGTCCTTGTTCACATGGTGAATATCGCCACACAGATACAGTCCAGTTTTCAGAAAGGGGAAAAAACGAGGGAGGGGCCACAATCCCCTCTCTTTTAGAGTGTAACCTAGAACTGCATACATCACTTCTGCTCATAGCTCATGTTTAAATGAGAAAATCCACTTGCATGGCCATATCTAGCAGCATGGGAGGCTTGGCAATGTGGTCCTTAGCTATGTACCCATCTAAACTTTCTATTTCTTAGAAAGGAAGGCGAGAGGAGCTATTGGGAGCCCAACTAGCAGTCTCTGCCACACCTTCCTTAATCCAATTTTACTGTCTTCCCCTTTGGTGGGCCTTGATTGCCAATGCCGAGATTGCTTCTAGAGACTTGCAGCTAGATTTACTGTTTGCTTATTATCAACTCACCCATTCTTTATTTTAAAGAGCCACTTTTTTTTTTTCTTGTTAAACTGCAGCTTAGAAGCCTACAGCATAAAGTCTCTGTTTCAGAGTTCTTTATAATCTGGTCTTATTTTACCTGCTTCTGATCTTTTTTCAACTTTCATTCATTGCTTCATTCTTCGTTTATCCAGTAAATATGTGTTGAGTGCCTAGTCTGTGTCAGGCATAGAGTCACTTGTTTTCCTAAGCTAGTTCATTTGAGTTCTATGGATAGAAAACATCTTCATGAATGTCTGTGCTCTCTCATGTCACAATGATTCATCTTTTGATGGTTGTTTTCATCTTTATAATGCTTGAGAGATTAAATGCATCTTAAGGAGACAGCCTTTTAAGACTGGGTCTTGCAGTTGAAGTGGTCGATTTGCTTTTAGGAATCAGATGAAGTTCAACTGACATTTTGAATGTTCAGGTCTTTACACATTTTAGAACTATGATTTGCCTTTAAAAACAAAAGTGGAAAATAATGCCCGTTGAAGCGGCTATAACTATATTTAGTAACTCATTGAAATTGTAAAATAGCTCAGTGCAACCATGGACTGAGTATTAACTCATGTGTTGTAGTTCTCTAGATGCTTATTTGTTCTCAAACAACTTAACTTTATCTTCAGTCCTACAGACTGAGGTGTAAGGCCTATATTGCAGAGCACACCTTGACTGGGCTTTTCCTCCAAACAACATTTCCTTCTCCTACAATCCTAGGTATTATAGAGGCAGACATTTACTTAATACAACTAACCAGGCATCATTTTTATGTTTGTACTTCATTTTTTCAAAGAAGTTCCCAGAGCGGGTCCAGGGCTAGGGTGAGGTACGTGAGGCTAAGTTGTATAAGTGCAGAGTAAGATCTTTATTTTAAAATTTGATGTTTTTCATCATAGATCTTTTGCACTAATTTTGATTTTTAAAAAACTATTGCTTTAAATATTATTTATCTTGATTTTTGAGGTTGCAGGACCCCCTGAAATCTTGCTATGAAAGTGCACTCGATCCTTCTTTATGCAGATTTTTGCATATTGACATGGCGGACTGCTTGAGTCATGAAAACTTTCAAGTTAGAAAATATATATTTCAAAGAAAAAAATAAGTATTCATCATTTTACGAAACTCCAGAAGCAAAAATACCTTAAATCTTACCAGATCATACTTTAAAAGTTTATATTTGCAAATGAGATCAGATGGGGAATGTTCAGGGAAGCCAGTTCATGAAGACAGGGCAGGGGCATCTAAAGGGAATATAGCCAAGTGTCCAGGATTAATAATTTCAGCTACTTTATCTATTACATTGTCTTAAAATGGCCTCTCTTGTTCCATCTTCAGCTTGGTAGCCTTATCTCTAAAATGACAATGTTGTCAAGTAATTTTCAAACTGCACTCCTGGAGGGAGAGGAGAGGAGGAAGGAGAGAGAGTGGGTAGAGACTGAAGCTGCTTTAGCCAGAGCCCTTCTGCTTATATCTGTCTTATATATTGGCCACCTGCTAAAGAGTTCATTTGAGAAAAAAAGAAATTTTCAATAGTTTGAAAATCACTGAACTAGCCAGTTTTCAAAATCTCTGCTAATTCACAACCCTGTGCCTGTGTGTGCATGTGTTACTAATATGATGAATTTCTGCTGAACCACTCATATCTAGATCTGCTCCCCTTGCAAAGCCTATAATAACCTTTGCTGAGACCATTGGCCTTTTCCCCTTGGGAATCTCTTAGCCATTATATGTTATATGTATATCGCTATTTAACTGTAGTTCCAAGAGATAATGGAGAGAGAATTAAATCTTGTATAGTAGCAATGTCTTATAAATTCTGCATCCAATCTGGAAGTTCAGGAAGAACATAGTAGAACACCTAGCTATATTTACAGTATTCTCATCTTATTTTACATTTCTGTTAATGTACTTAACATACAAGATAATGATAATATAACATAAATTATACTAGTCATTAGAAGAGTGATACTTATAATTTATAAAAATAAATATTTATAAATAAGAGATGTGTGCTCAAAACAACTTGTTGTTCTTGTTGTTAAGGGCATGCCACTGTTTAAAACCTTTTCAGGAATTACTTCTCTTTTGTTAGTAAAGTTTTTGATAATTGATAATTTAAAGGATAAGCAGAGACTCAGTCTCTTAATATTTGTGTTTAGCATATCCTCCATAAATCTGAATTTTGATGTATATGAGGAATCAAACATTCATGTGGATATTACTTTTAAAGTCCATTGCATGAGTATATTGGAATGTAACATAAGCTGCAAAGAAGTGGAGAGGGAAAAACAACTATGTCACTCTTCTATTTCTTTCTTTCTTTGGTTCTAGTACAATGGGCAGAGATGGGTGGAAATTTGTAAAATAAAACCAAATTTAATCCTGGAAAAAGTATAAAATTATAGAGATTTTTAAAAATATGCATTTAAAAGACAAATAACAGTGTTTAGTTTTATCTAACTGACTTCAAACTGGATTCCTGTTTACAGTTTCTACTAGATCATTGCCAAGAGCCATATGCAAATGTTTGAAAAATTAGGACTATGAAAGTATTTTTCTTAATCTTGCTCTTTTAGGGGTGCATATTTGCATTATGTTACATAAATTTTGAAGCTTATAAATTTTAACTTTGTTACTACTTCCCATAAGATCAGTTGTTCATTTATTTTTCAGTTCCTCTTCTCAGTTCCTTTATTCAGTCTAAACAAATAGGACTCATTTGAAGGGAAATGGTCTCAGATACACAGTGAGAGGAACAGTAAAAACCAATATAGGAAGCTGGGTAGAGGAACGCGGTTAAAAGATGTCTGCTTTGGTTTTAAAATTCTTCCACAGTGATAGGTATGCATTCAAGCAACTCTGAGTCTGAAAAGCACCTCACAAACCTTGACATTCAACAAATATTTATTGCGTCCCTCCTACCATGTGCAAGATGAATGAGTCACAGTCTATACCCTCAAAAGGCTTTAAAAAACTTGTGTGAGGTGGGAGGTGAGAGGCAGGCACTAATCAGAAATTAATAATATAGGTGATAAGTTCAACAATAGAGATAGGCCAGAGTGTTTTTGAGCACAGAGGAGGGAACCTGCCTCGTCCAAGGGGGCATAGAAGGCTTCTGAGAAAGGGGCGTACAAATGAACCCTGAGTGGATGAATATGTGTTAACCAGAGGATGGGGAGGGGATTGAGGGCAAAGAACCTCAGCCAGCAGGGCAGTATAAACAAGGCACAGGGGGTCTTAGGCAAGGTGTGACTGCAGAGCTTTAGGACTAGCCAAGATCTGGCATGGGTGAAAATGAAGGAGAGGTAGATTGGGGCCAACTTCTGGAGGGCATCAGGTACCCTGTGAAGGGGCTTGGACTTGATCCTGTAGGTGATGGGAAGGCTGTGAAGGATTAGTTAGTCATAGAATGCTCATGGGCAGGTTTACTTTGAAATAATTCCACCTGACATCTTTGTAAAGAACGGATTTGCAGGAAGCAAGAATGCATAGAAGAAAGTCATTTGGGATGTTGTTGCAAAGCTCCAGTAAGAGTGAATGGCAGGCCGAGCTAGGGCAGTGAGAGTGTGGTGGAGGGTATTTAAAAGTGCCCTCTTGCTATCAGTGGCTGATGTAAATACCCGTGGTTTATACTCCTGTTATTTTTCTCCTTTCTTGGGTGAGATGCTCAGCCCTGAGATACAGGACCCAATCTGTGAAGAAGAATTATATGTACATACTTTATCTTCATTTCTGGGAGCAAGATGCTTGGATTTCTTCCATGTGGTCTCCACGTGGGTTTTAGGAATACTGGTACAGCGCTTCAAGGCACCTGGGAAAGATGTAAAAGATTCTCTACAGTCATATCCCCAAAGTGCAGTATGTTTTGCCAAATAAAGGTGTAGTTATGCCAAATATTTTTTACAGTCATTTTCTGTGACTACAAATGTTTGCTGTAATGGACGGTTATTTTTATGTGATGACATTAATCCCTAATAGCACTGATGCAGTAATTATTCATTGCATTTTGTAGCTGGCAGTCCTAGGTACTAACACTTGTTATTTGAAATGAAGCCGCTTAACTTTTAATAGAAAATTTTATTGTAGAATTGGAGGCTCTGCTTTTCTGAAGAAAGTCAAGCAAGTCATGGTGTTTACCAGTTTTAAGTTTAAAAAAGAAAATGATTAAAATTTGATAATCTAAATTAATTTTCACCTTTTCTGGTTCTTCATAGTTTTTTTTTTAATTTACAGGAAAAAAAGATTTATCAAAATTTCTTGCTAAACCTGACTTAGAAATAGCAGCATATTTTAATCAGAGATTTGTAAGTATTTTTTTCTTTATTTAGGAAATTAGATATTGATTTTGTGGAAGAAATGGCTTCCACAATAAAACACTTGACAGGATATAGCAATACAATCTGAGTTGGCATGCAAAATTTGAATGAGAGCAAAACAGACACAAAACTCACCCTTCAAAAAACAAAACAGGGGCTTCCCTGGTGGCGCAGTGGTTGGGAGTCTGCCTGCCAATGCAGGGGACACGGGTTCGTGCCCCGGTCCGGAAAGATCCCATGTGCCGCGGGGCGGCTGGGCCCGTGAGCCATGGCCACTGAGCCTGCGCGTCCAGAGCCTGTGCTCCGCAATGGGAGAGGCCACAACAGTGAGAGGCCCGCGTACCGCAAAACAAAACAAAACAAAACAAAACAAAAAACCCCCCCCAAAACAAAAAACAAAACAAACCAAATCCTCAGTCAGAAAGCCTTCACCAAATCTATCTACAGCTAGTGAATGTTTAAGTTATTTTCTTGCAATTTCTCTTTCTTGATGTCATTTTCCTTACTTTTTTCCCTTTGTGAAAATATCTGTGTTCACATATTTTAGAGAGTCTATAACATCAATGGGAAGGAAGAGAAAAAGAGTAGGGTATGAAAACAGAAAAAGGGAAGAATTTTGAATTCTGTTAAAAGTTATATGGCTTTGGACAACTTGGTCTTTTCCATTAATGCTTTTAGTGAATATTTTTTAAAAAATCAAAGCTAGATCTCATAATAGCTATGGTCCATTTGGTTTCATCATATTTATGAAACGCCTATTATTGTGCTATACCCAAAACTGGTCAACTCAAGAATGGGGACTCTAGGAGACATTTCCTATTTCAGTTTAGCAAGATAGCAAGAGAAGCACATCTTTTCACAAACATATTTTATTAGACGAATTGAGAAGAACCAATGAGGGTGAAAAAAAGCTTTGTCCTAAAAAATCTATCTGTAGTAATAGCATTTTATATTGTATTCTCTGAAAGATATTTCAAGTCTAATGTAGTCCTATTCTAGCACTGAAGCAAACAGTTGGCATACTGAGTTGAAGGGCACACAGTCTAAGGCCCGTGGTATAAAGACAGATTAATGAAGCAGAATCAGGTAACTAAGGTCTGGAGCTGGGTGGGCTCCTCACCAGCTGGGTGAGACCTTGGACAGCATACTTCTGGGCTTCTCAACAGTAAATATTTGTTTTGAAGGTTGTTGACTAGAAATGATGACTACCTTGGATCATTTTATGATTCTAGGATGTCCCTTAAATATTGTTGCTTAGTAGTTACTAGTCATTATATCTTGGCTAATCTATGATTATTATTATAATGACATTAACGTTTGTGATGTAGCTAATAAAACCAACCAACAGGAACTGAGACATATTTCTAACTTGCTTCCTCAGATAAGATCTCAGCAAATTTTTTTCTTTTTGCGGTACGTGGGCTTCTCGCTGTTGTGGCCTCTCCCGTTGCGGAACACAGGCTCCGGACGCGCAGGCTCAGCGGCCATGGCCCACGGGCCCAGCCGCTCCGCGGCATGTGGGATCTTCCCGGACCGGGGCACAAAACCGTGTCCCCTGCATCGGCAGGCGGACTCTCATCCAGTGCGCCACCAGGGAAGCCCCCCAGATATTTTTAATAAGCATCTTAGATACCCTTTGAGAAACACTAATTTTCCTTTATAAATGAGCCCCAAACTAGTTGATCATCAAAATCACATGAGAGCTTTGTAAAAAACATTCCTAGGGTTCCATCTTGAAGGTTCTGATTTGGCATATCTGGTGCAAGGCATTGGAACGTGTTTTCCAAAAGTTACCACACTGATTTTGATATTTGCAAACCACTGCTTTACAGCCTTACCATATCTCTAATTTTTAATTCATAAAGCTTTTGGCTGTGCTTACTGTGTATGAACGAGGAAATACCGTTGTGGATACGTGCTTCAGCTAGTCCACATCAAGTTATAGGAGTGAAAAGGATGAGGTTGCATGTCTGCATTTGCATGCATTACCCAAATCAACAGTCTTCTTACCCTTGGTTGTATAGCTGCATTAAGTAAATCCAAGTGCTGAGCCCGTACATCAAAGAATCCCTGCATGAGAAAGGATTATAGGAGACCATCTAGTTTAAACCTCTTATATTTCACAGAGGAGGAAAATGAGGCTCAGAGCTTTGCCCAAGGCTATGGGCAAGGCTAGGACCAACACTTGGATTTCTGCCCCCAGCTCAGTTCTATTTCCATCACAATCTGCTGACTCTGATTCTGCCATTTCAGGAACCTGCAACACCTATGAAACCAGTTTCTCTAGTGTTGGCTGTAGGCTTCCCAGCAGGCATAGAAAGTGCTCTGTGACTCAGCTTTCTTATTTACCTGTCCAGCTGTCTGAAAGTGAGAGCTTCTTTTCTGACTCCAGTTCTCTGTTCTGAATAAAAAGAAGCAGGAAGGTCTCTGAGGGACTGAAGGTTCTCACTAGGAGAGGCAGCCTGTTCCAGCAGTGGCGTCATCTTCTCAATCACCTTCTCGATTCTTCGTCTTAGCCAGAGCCATCTGTGCCTTTTCTCAAACTCCCTATCTCTATATAGCAGAGCCATCATCATCTTAGTCTGTCTTCTTATTCTTGCATCAGTTTTTCCCCCTGGCATTCCTTACATCACTTTAGTTGCCCTTATTTGGATACTGTTCAGCTCTGAAGAGCCATTACAATCAACAAATATTAAGAACCACTACTCTCTCCCAAGAACAGTCTTGGGTATCAGAGATGTAAAATGAAGCCAGCATTGTCCTAGTTTCAGAAGAATTCACAGTATCACAGGGAGGGAGAGCAGTATAAAAAATGCTACAGGAGTGCTTGAGAGTGTCACACGAGCCACGACTACCACTTCTTAGGGGAGTCCAGGAAGGCTTTTGGAAGGAGGGGACACTGGTCTGTTTTGAGTGCAAAAGCTATAACCCTCAGTATAAATGAGCAATATTTCGCAGCCACATGAAGAGAATGTTTCAAAGGCTTAATGAGGAGAGCCAATGCAATTGAGATTAATAAGGCAAAATGTCAACATGATGGAGAGAAAGGGACACTGCAACATGTGGCCGAAGACCTGGATCTTCTGCTCACGGTAACCCCTAACCTATGTAACCTTGGCCAATCCAATCAGACTCTGTAGACCTCACTTGACTGCTTGTTCAATTCATTCAAATAATGAAATTCATGTTATAGGCTGTCCAACATACTTGGGATACAGTCAAGTGGAACAAAAGTGCCTCCCAGATACTTCTGTTTTTCTGAGCTGAGGCTCAATGTTGAGTAGCTGTTGACCTAATCAAGAGAAGCTTTGGAGGGAGAGTACTCCAGCCGGTGGCCTGAATGTGGAGGTGAAGGGAGTATGTCTGGGAGCCTACACGTCCTGAATGGGGAGCAGTTTCTTTCACCTGCCAGACCCAAGATGGGGGGAGGAGTGGCAAGAGGTGAGGATGGGAAGTAAGCGGAGTGTAGATCAGGGAGGGTGTTGTTAGCCATGCTAAGGAACTGGATGACGTTTTCTTGGCATAAGGGGAGTAGTCAGAGAACTGAGATAGTGATATTTGCTTGGCTAGTGTAAAGAATGGACTAGGGGACAACAAAATGGAGGCAGGGTAATGAGTGAAGAGGACCATCTAATCTAGAGAGGCTGGTGCCCTTAACTAGGGTAGTGAAAGAGCAGAGCAGTCGGTCCATTGGTTCAAGAGCTATTTAGAGAATAGACTATGACTTGATGATCATGGAAGGTGAGGGGAAAGGATGCCTGCTGGGTTTCTGACTTGTGCAACTGGATGGATTATAGTGCTGTTCACTGAGAAAGAAAACACGAGGAGGAACGTGTTTCAAAAGGAAGATGAAGATCTGTAACAGGAGGGGATGAGACCCGCTGATGTGTCCTGGGCTCTTCAGTGTTAACTGGCCTTCCATGCTGAGAACATCACACACATTGTCCCACTTAATCTTCTCAACTGTGGGAGGTATTATTATGTGCACTCAGAAGATGTGAGAGCTGAGGCTCAGAGAGCTTAATGCCTCACATAACATCCCTCAGCTAACAAGGAGTGAAGCGAAAAGTTCAGACCAGAATGCTAAGCCAGCTGTAGTTCCTTCTAAAGCACACATACCTTCTATTCTATCACTCTGCTTTCCTTTTAGCTCCGACACATTTAATTCTTTGAAAATAGGTCACTTGTAGAACACAAATAACTGTAGACTTTATGGATTGTTAAATCGAAGGCATAAACTCTACCTTCTAATTTATTATGTCTCACTTGGAATACTGCAGCTGCCTCCAAACTCATCTCTTGAATCCACTCTTCTTTCTCAATCTATTCCATTTGCTGTAGCCAAAGTGATCTTCTTAAAATTCAATTTTGATTGTCACACTATTGCTTAAAAGACTTCAGTGGCTTCCCAATACTTTTAGAATAGTAGACCCAATCTTTAATACGCCTCAATGATGTAGCCCCTGTTAAGTGAGCTACTCCATCTTGTGTCATTTCTTACCTTCTTCTCTGCATTTGGGCCACACTGGCCTTCCTTAAGTTCCGGAAATGTGCTGTGCTCTTCTCTTCTGCTTGAAATACTCTTTCTACCTCTATACCAGATGTTCCTTTTCTCCATATCTCAGCTCGTATTATCAATGCGTCAGGCTCTGATGCACTCACATAAGTCCGCATAATTTTTCATCTACGACTTATCACAGTTTGTATTCATACATGGATTTGTGTTGATTATTTTTTTCTCACCCATTAGATTCCATGAAAGTAGTTATATAATTCTTGCCAGGCATATCATTGGCACTCAGTAGATATTTTCTAAGTGAATTAATAAATTTATAAATGAATGAACATGATTCTGTATTAACTAATTTATGTTTGATTATGTATTTGGTATATTACTGTTTCGAATTTAAAAAGAACATTTTTTTGATTCCTATGAAATAAACTGAGTTTGTGATATACAATATTATTTTTTAATACCTCAATGGTACAGTATTTCCCCGGTATTATATTTTAATTGTTTTTCCCTTTCAGAAGTCAGTTTTCCTTTGCTCGATAAATGAAGGTAATTCCAATAGCATAGGGGTAATTACCGAATTGAATTTCTTTGGATAAAACCAATTAAACCAAGGCAATCAAAACTTGGAAATGGCAACTATAAAAGAACAGTATGTCATCATTCAGTATTCCAATGAAGGATGGAAATGTGTTATAATTTGTTTTTAAATGTCACATCTTTATTGCACTTGCTAATTGAGACTTTCCATCCCAGCCTTGCTGAAAATAATTTAGAGTTTTCAGGAGTTATATCTTATTTTTTTCCCCCTCAAGAATGATTCTCTGTCATGTGACTATCATAGTCTAACAAATGACGCTTGGATAAGGCAAGAATGCCATTAATGTGTAAGCCCACAGCCCGAAACTGGAGGTGGGCTGTCAGTACCCAAAATAGGCTCCCAGGACTCTGGGCTGAACAAATGATGGGACTGTGGGATGGAATCTAGCATGAGAGATTTTTGCATTCTATTTTACCCATATATTGCTGAGACCCTCTGGAATTGTCTACTGAACATTGACAATCATCGTTATCTAGGCTTTCAATCTCTAAGAGCTATCTGAGGGCCTTAGATTACCCAAGTGTTAAAATTTTTTTTAAAACTTGAATAGCCTATAATTCCACTTGGAAGAAGGGCGGAATTAAAGGTACGTAGAAGAAGGCTGACAAGTTAGTGATTAAAATTATGGTTCTTACAGGAGACGGGTACTGGCCATTAGGGCCATGATTTATGATACAGTCCAGTGTTTGCCAACAATGAATATGCTGATCCCCTAGAATTCTATAGAATTAGTCGAGGGGGGTCCACAAAGCCATGCATCTGTGTCTGAATAAATACTGTCATATATCATATATACTAACATTTTTCAAATGTATATAGATTATTGTTATAAAATTAAGGGTTAATTTCTTTAAAATGTTTATTTTATAGTATCTTTTCAACTGTTAAATGTTTTCTCAATCAACAGATATCTAAAAAGTGTAGGTTCTTCAACTTTGAGGAGTCATCTTGCTATTAAACCTCAATACACATAGTCGTAGCTTCCATACTCCAGGATGTACAATCTGTTCTGTTTGTTTGTTTTCCCCACACCTACTATTTCTGAGAATCCTCAGAGTCTATGAATCTACCCTGGGTGGTAGCTGTCACTTTTTCTGGTCTGGTGCTCTGGTCTCCCTGCTCACCATTCCCTGCTGTCTCCTAAAGCTTTTTTATGCTGTTGCAACTCTCTCTAGTCTATGTCATCTTAGACTGTCCCCAGGGTACTCCCTTTGTTGCCCAAAGCAGAGATATCACTAAGATGGTTGTAGTGCATAGTAAACTTTACCAAAGACTTCAGGATAATATGAGAGAATTATAGTGCAGAAAAAAGAAACCTAGAATTAGATATTCAACATCATTACTACACAAGTCCATTCATTGTGCCCATTCTCTGGGGCCCGCTACTGGTTGGCTCTCTCCTTAGTATCCAGCTTGTTTCAGGTTTCTGCCCACCTTCCACAGGCAAGGTTACTTCAGTCTTGTTCTGCCTCCCTGGAATCTAGGCTAGAATCCCTCTCCCTACGCATATAGAAATCAGTATATGTTATGATAGTTATATTTTTGGCATTTATGCAAATTCATACCCCAATGAATACAACTTTTAAATTACAACAGTAAGTAACTGTTAGGGCCTGAATCTGATAATTCCAAACTGGAATTCTCATTTAACTAAGCCTCCTTCCACTCCAACAGTCTACTCCCAAGCAAGAGGGCTTTCCAGTCAAAAAGGTGAATGCTTTTATTTTTTTTCATAAAGCCTTAGAAGAACGCAGAAATCACTTCTAAGCAAGGCTCAAGGTCATGATATGGACATGTGCTTCCCTAATAGACTTTACCAGCAGAAACCTTCCCCTAACCACAGGAAGGCCTGACCTTCATCGAGTGCGGTAGCAGAAGGGCTGTCTTGCTCTCCTGCACACACCCCAGAGGCTGGGCCTTTTCCCCTTACAGATTACACGCACCATATCCACTAGTGATATGATGTTAAAAAGTAGTTTTTATCCTTGAAAAAATTTAGAAACCGTCATTATTGTGGGATAAGTACTGGCCCAGATGTCCAGTGACATGATGTCTAGACTTGATTCTGAAAGTAACCAGATCTCCATCATACCTGCAATCTGGTCTCTTCCTCGTCTTTGAATTCAGGGTTGCTTTTTGTTTGTTTGTTTGTTTTCTGTTTGCTTAAGTTTTGTTTATTAATTTGCTGATGACCGGAGTTTCTCCTAGCCCCCAAATTCTCAGAGATTTCCAAGTTACTTATACATTGTCATTTTTTGGTTTCTCTTGACAGTCTTTAATGGCATTGATTTGTTTGACTTTGCATCAATTCCATTAATTTGTAAAATAGGAAAAAGAAACTAGGTATGCTGTGGTTAAGGTCACATTGAGACTCATGAGTCTCGTGTAAAATGCTACATTTCAGTTTTTTAAATTAGCCTATTGAAATATTTCTATATATTTTTAAATTTGGAAAACATACTTATTAATCTTCACCCAGGTACTGAACTTCACAGGTCATTAAAAATGTGTTATGAGAAGTTAGTCACTTGCCCCCAGTTATAGATGGTGATAGAATTAGAAAATGAATATGTTTACATGTTACCCTTAATTTTAAAAATGGAAGTTACCACTGGAATAAATTAAAGGGAGAGACAGCCAGATTGCAGCTAATATTTTTAAAATGCAGTTTTAAGAAGACTAAAAATTCTATTTACAGTTATAATTACTACTATGGATATGAAAAATAGAGGTGAGAATGACTCAACATATGTTTCTCAGATAAATCTGGAGGCAGGTTATAGAAAGGATTAAAAGAAAGAGAACACTCTTAAGCTCGAAAGAGTTTACCTCATGCATAGAATGCAGCAGCAAAATGGTCATTCTCCTTGGCGTCAGTTGAACAAATGCCTGTGGGGAAAAACATAGCGAAAATATTCTGCTTTGACCGGGCCAGTTTATCTTAAATTAAAAATACATCAAAGAAACATAGTGTTTCAGACTACAGAAAGCCTCCTGATTCAGAATTTACTGGGAAACAGGTTTCAAATTTTAATCTTGGCAATTAAAATACTTTAAAATATGAAGGCTATTCAAGTTAAGAGATGATAGGTACTTCTGCTTTCTATCCATGCTTCAGAGAGGTTTTGCTGCGAAAAGTGACATAGCACAAGTAGGTAAAGAACAAACAAGGAAACAAAAAAAACCCCCAAACCTATGAACACTTGTATTGTTTTCATTGTTTCCACACCTGTGATAGGGGCTTCTGAAAATGCCAGAACACTTCACTCTCCATACCCCATGAAGTGTGATTACATATCGTCACTGGCCTGCAGACCCCAGCGTGCAAAGTTTTGAGATTTTCAGAAACTTCAGTACTCTAGGGTGGAGTATGTAGCTTGGAATTTAAGAGTCAACACCCCTGAGACTGAAAGACGCAGGGACGGTTGCCTGGTGACACATGAGTAACGTGAACCAGAGCACTCGTAGTTCAGATGAAACTAGAGCTGTCATATACATTCTGGATGGATTTTTCTTTAAGCTCACACTTTTCTGTAGAAGTAAAATTTTTTTAGTAAAATTTATCCATCTAGCTCAGAAAACTCCAAGTTTTGGGGGTTATTGCAACAAATACACCTAGTCCAGAGGTCTTAAAAGTGAAACAAATTGGCCTTTAAAATTTTATAAATGAATTAGAATAGCTTTAATCACTGCTTTCCCCTTTCTTTCCTGGCTATTTTTGTTAAATGATTGGGACGTTTATGTGGGTTTAAGTGTGTAAGGTAAGAGGAGTGAAAGAGGTAACAACTGAAAGCTACTTAATTACTAGAAATAAAACTGTAAGAATCTAAGTTCTCCTGCCTACACTGCAAATGAAAAATAAGGGCATACTTTAGTCTTTGAAGAAACATTGCATGACGGGGACTAGGGAAACTAAGCCTCAAAGAGGTTAAAGAATCTGCCCAATGTCATGCAACTTGTGGTACCAAGAGCACAGATTAGACTCCAACACCCCCACCAACCTTACAAACAGGCGGAAGATAAAATGCTGAGAATTTAGGAAGGTCTTTGCCCTGTCTTTCCCAAATACCACTCCTCTTCCATTAGCTGATTTGGGGAAGTGCCACAATCGACAGTTTGCTTCTTTGGTCGGAGACTTTGGAGTTTTCCTTGTAGGGAGCCACACATAGATCATATTCCTGTGAACAAATTAAGTAAATGTTTTCCAAAAGCTGGTTTGGGTAGGATGAAGGGGAAGAGGACATTGGAAGGTCTCTGGCAGGAGCAGGGCCTGGGGAGCAGAACAAGAGGAAATGGATGAAGGAAGACAGTGAAGGGTGCAAAGCATTCGGTCTGGAAGAGGCTGCAGTTGACCAGAGGTTAGATATATTGTTGTAATGAAATTGTGCTCCAGGATGTGTTCATGCTGTGTCTCCCTTACTCTCTGCCTTTTACGTACTCATTTTCAGTATTTGTCCTATTATAAACAGCTGTTTTACATTGACCACATTTGAAAACATTACTTATGATCTTTTTTATTCAGAAGGTGCACATCTATAAATGATGCTCCTCCCAGATATAGTTGAATTAAATGAGACCTTCTTCAGTCTTGACTTTTTCTTAGTCCATTTTTTTTTACAATCTCTTTGAGAGACCAAGAGAGATATTTCAGTCAGTATCATCCAGGATGTTCTGGCCTCTCAAAATGACTCTCCAGGGTCAACAAACTTTAGTGAGTAGTTCTTTCTGCTATTTTTAATGTATCCATGTATTTATCCATGCTTCATTTTCGCTTCACTTTACCCCTGCTAGTGAGGATCTTTGAGAATTTTCTGTAATTATTCTACTCTTCAGATTATTACAAACAGAGTCAGCTTTGTAGTGTTTTCTTCAGTTATTTTAATTATGATGAATTTGGGGGAATTTTTCTATACTAAAATTCACCATTATCCTTAATCAAATGGCAAAGGATAACAATAAAAATCTGATGTGAAATGGATCAAAGTGGCAGGATGACTCGAAAGGTCTTTCTTGGTTCAGGAACACTGCCAGCCTAGGGTTTAAAGCAGCAATGCTTAAAATGCCAACACAGAGCACTTTTATCAAATTCAGTAACATAAGCTTCCTATCTGCACAGACAGGATCTTCAGATGAGGTGGACTGCACAGTTAGATCGATGTTAAATTAACCCAAAGAGCACTCATTGAACGCCTACTAGCCACTGTCCACACTTAGACCCCATTTGTTCTTGCCACCCTAGAGGTGTGATCTTCTGTGAGTAAAACAAGTCACCAACATAGAACATTTAGTGAAAACCATATTAAACTAATTTAGTGGTGAGCTTCAGGGTTGGTTATCGGAGTAAAAGGTGAAAGAGCCAGCCCAGGGGATGACTGATGTAACCAAGGCCATCAGTATATGTCCTGATAGAGCAAGTCGGGACAAAGTTAGTTTTATAATTTAATTTTTAATTTACTACAGGGTAATTTTAATAAGGTCGAAGATTGGATGTGTAGATCTCCAAAGCTGTGTGCATGTGTTGGTATACTTTGCTAAAACCACCAGTAAACAGTCCATTCTTTTGGGTGATACATACTGTTAGACCCTGAAGCAACATCATTTATAGATTTTTTTCAGTGTATTATTAGAGAAAGATGGAGAAGAATCTGACCTAACCTTTACTCCAGTTCAGTTATTCTCAGACTTGTGTGAGAGTAAGAATCTTCCAGAGTGTTTGCAATACATATGGTGTCAAACACACAGGATTCAAGGTTCTAGGGAAGGCACTGGGAACCTGTATTGTTAACAAACTTCCCATGTGAGTCTTCTGAGCAGGCAGGTTTGGGAAACACTGCTCTAGTTCATCTGGCCTAAGATTAATTTTAGGTAAATAGGCTTTTTACCCACCCTCTCTTCCTCTATTTCTCCCGCTCTCCCCCATTAGAATTTTTTTTTTAATCTTAAGCGCTAATTTGCTTTAAATTCACTGTGTTAGTCTCCAGGCATAGGCAAGCTAACAGTTTTCCCAGAGACCTCATGTTTTTTGCCTGCTTTTTCCCACAAGTTAATCAAGCATTAAGGTGAAAAATCTAGTTCTTCTCTGTGGAGTGGCTCATAACAAAGAAGAAGAATTAAGTTACACTGCCTGGTGTCAGAATGTAATATGATTACGTTGGCAAAGCTATAAAAAGAAATATCCAAACCTCATAAAAAAAAATATTCAAAAGAGGTCACTGTTAGAGCAGACGGATGAAGCAGAATGCTTGATCATTTAGTAGTTACTGAGCTAAAAGTATATTCAGGCCAAGGTGTATACAGCTAGGGTGGCTGGGAGAAGGTCACCAAATCATAATTACAGCTTTCAAGGGTAGAGTTCAGAATTTTACAGTAAAATGCATGTTTATTTGTATAAAATGAAAAATTAAAAATGTATAAAGATGACTAAAAGGTCTGGTAAATACAGTGCAGTCAACTGTCAGTTACCCCTATGGAATGTAATAGTGGGTTTCCTTTGCTACACATTCTGTGGGGTCTTCTCTACTTAGTAATCAGAAAATGTCTTTGCATAAAGTGCAAACTTCTTTGCAGTTTTTGGTTAAAATATGAAAAGAAAAAGTACAGCAAAAATTAATAAAGTCTAAAATTAAACCAAAAAAAATCTTAAAATCTTTTTTTTAAAAAATCTTTTCTTTTTAACATCTTTATTGGAGTATAATTGCTTTACAGTGGTGTGTTAGTTTCTGCTTTGTAACAAAGTGAATCGGCTATACATATACGTATACATATATCCCCATATCTCCTCCCTCTTGCATCTCCCTCTCACCCTCCCTATCCCACCACTCTAGGTGGTCACAAAGCACCAAGCTGATCTCCCTGTGCTATGCCACTGCTTCCCACTAGCTATCTGTTTTACATATGGTAGTATATGTAAGTCCATGCCACTCTCTCACTGCATCCCAGCTTACCGTTCCCCCTCCCCTTGTCCTCAAGTCCATTCTCTACGTCTGCGTCTTTATTCCTGTCCTGCCCATAGGTTCTTCAAGACCTTTTTTTTTTTTTTTTAGATTCCATATATATGTGTTAGCATACGGTATTTGTTTTTCTTTTTCTGACTTACTTCACTCTGTATGACAGACTCTAGGTCCATCCACCTCACTACAAATAACTCAATTTCGTTTCTTTTTATGGCTGAGTAATATTCCATTGTATATATGTGCCACATCTTCTTTATCCATTTATCTGTCAATGGACACTTAGGTTGCTTCCATGTCCTGGCTATTGTAAGTAGAGCTGCAATGAATATTGTGGTACATGACACTTTTTGAATTATGGTTTTCTCAGGGTATATGCCCAGTAGTGGGATTGCTGGGTCGTATGGTAGTTCTATTTTTAGTTTTTTAAGGAACCTCCATACTGTTCTCCATAGTGGCTGTATCAATTTACATTCCCACCAACAGTGCAAGAGGGTTCCCTTTTCTCCACACCCTCTCCAGCATTTATTGTTTGTAGATTTTTTGATGATAGCCATTCTGACTGGTGTGAGGTGATACCTCATTGTAGTTTTGATTTGCATTTCTCAAATGATTAGTGATGTTGAGCATCCTTTCATGTGTTTGTTGGCAATCTGTATATCTTCTTTGGAGGAATGTCTGTTTAGGTCTTCTGCCCATTTTTGGATTGGGTTGTTTGTTTTTTTCGATATTGAGCTGCATGAGCTGCTTGTAAATTTTGGAGATTAATCCTTTGTCAGTTGCTTCATTTGCAAATATTTTCTCCCATTCTGAGGGTTGTCTTTTCATCTTGTTTATGGTTTCGTTTGCTGTGCAAAAGCTTTTAGGTTTCATTAGGTCCCATTTCTTTTATTTTTGTTTTTATTTCCATTTCTCTAGTGGGTCAAAAAGGATCTAGTGACCCACTTTCTAGGAAGTGGGTCAAAAAGGATCTTGCTGTGATTTTACATCATAGAGTGTTCTGCCTAGGTTTTCCTCTATGAGTTTTATAGTGTCTGGCCTTACATTTAGGTCTTTAGTCCATTTTGAGGTTATTTTTGTGTATGGTGTTAGGGAGTGTTCTAATTTCATTCTTTTACATGTAGCTGTCCAGTTTTCCAGGCACCACTTACTGAAGAGGCTGTCTTTTCTCCATTGTATGTTCTTGCCTCCTTTATCAAAAATAAGGTGACCATATGTGCCTGGGTTTATCTCTGGGCTTTCTCTCCTGTTCCACTGATCTATATTTCTGTTTTGGTGCCAGTACCATACTGTCTTGATTACTGTAGCTTTGTAGTATAGTCTGAAGTCCAGGAGCCTGATTCCTCCAGCTCCGTTTTTTTTCTCAAGATTGCTTTGGCTATTCGGGGTCTTTTGTGTTTCTATACAAATTGTGAAATTTTTTGTTCTAGTTCTGTGAAAAATGCCACTGGTAGTTTGATAGGGATTGCATTGAGTCTGTAGATTGCTTTGGGTAGTATAGTCATTTTCACAATGGTGATTCTTCCAATCCAAGAACATGGTATATCTCTCCATCTATTTGTATCATCTTTAATTTCTTTCATCAGTGTAATAGTTTTCTGCATAGGTCTTTTGTCTTCTTAGGTAGGTTTACTCCTAGGTATTTTATTCTTTTTGTCGCAATGGTAAATGGGAGTGTTTCCTTAATTTCTCTTTCAGATTCTTCATCATTAGTGTATAGGAATGCAAGAGATTTCTGTGCCTTAATTTTGTATCTTGCTACTTTACCGAATTCATTGATAAGCTCTAGTAGTTTTCTGGTAGCATCTTTAGGATTCTCTATGTGTAGAATCATGTCATCTGCAAACAGTAGCAGCTTTACTTCTTCTTTTCTGATTTGGATTCCTTTTATTTCTTTTTCTTCTGTTTGCTGTGGCTAAAACTTCCAAAACTATGTTGAAAAATAGTCGTGAGACTGGGCAACCTTGTCTTGTTCCTGATCTCAGTGGAAATGGTTTCAGTTTTTCACCATTGAGAATGATGTTGGCTGTGGGTTTGTCACATATGGCCTTTATTATGTTGAGGTAAGTTCCCTCTCTGCCTACTTTCTGGAGGGTTTTTATGATAAGTGGGTATTGAATTCTGTCAAAAGCTTTTTCTGCATCTGTTGAGATGATCATATGGTTTTTATCCTTCAGTTTGTTAATATGTTGTATCACATTGATTGATTTGTGTATATTGAAGAATCCTTGCATTCCTGGGATAAACCCCACTTGATCATGGTGTATGATCCTTTTAATGTGCTGTTGGATTCTGTTTGCTAGTGTTTTGTTGAGGATTTTTGCATCTATGTTCATCAGTGATATTGGCCTGTAGTTTTCTTTCTTTGTGACATCTTTGTCTGGTTTTGGTATCAGGGTGATGGTGGTCCCATAGAATGAGTTTGGGAGTGTTCCTCCCTCTGCTATATTTTGGAAGAGGTTGAGAAGGATAGGTGTTAACTCTTCTCTAAATGTTTGATAGAATTCGCCTGTGAAGCCATCTGGTCCTGGGCTTTTGTTTGTTGGAAGATTTTTAATCACAGTCTCAATTTCAGTGCTTGTGATTGGTCTGTTTATATTTTCTATTTCTCCTGGTTCAGTCTCAGAGTGTTGTGCCTTTCTAAGAATTTATCCATTTCTTCCAGGTTGTCCATTTTATTGGCATATAGTTGCTTGTAGTAATCCCTCATGATCCTTTGTATTTCTGCAGTGTCAGTTGTTACTTCTCCTTTTTCATTTCTAATTCTATTGATTTGAGTCTTCTCCCTTTTTTTATTGATGAGTCTGGCTAATGGTTTATCAATTTTGTTTATCTTAAAGAATGAGCTTTTAGTTTTATTGACCTTTGCTATCATTTCCTTCATTTCTTTTTCATTTATTTCTGTTCTGATGTTTATGATTTCTTTCCTTCTGCTAACTTTGGGGTTTTTTTTGTTCTTCTTTCTATAATTGCTTTAGGTGTAAGGTTAGATTGTTTATTTGAGATATTTCTTGTTTCTTGAGGTAGGATTGTATCGCTACAAAGTTCCCTCTTAGAACTGCTTTTGCTGCATCCCATAGATTTTGGGTTGTTGTGTTTTCATTGTCATTTGTTTCTAGGTATTTTTTTATTTCCTCTTTGATTTTTCAGTGATCTCTTGGCTATTAAGTACTGTATTGTTTAGCCTCCGTGTGTTTATATTTTTTATAGATTTTTTTCCTGTAATTGATATCTACACTCATAGCATTGTGGTTGGAAAAGATACTTGATACGATTTCAATTTTCTTAACTTTACCAAGGCTTGACTTGTGCCCCAAGATATGATCTATCCTGGGGAATGTTCCATGAGCACTTGAGAAGAATGTGTATTCTGTTGTTTTTGGATGGAATGTCCTATAAATATCAATTAAGTCCATGTTGTTTAATGTATCGTTTAAAGCTTATGTTTCCTTATTTATTTTCATTTTGGATTATCTGTCCATTGGTGAAAGTAGGGTGTTAAAGTCCCCTACTAGTATTGTGTTACTGTTGATTTCCCCTTTTATGGCTGTTAGCATTTGCCTTATATATTGAGATGCTCCTATGTTGGGTGCATAAATATTTACAATTGTTATATCTTCTTCTTGAATTGATCCCTTGATCATTATGTAGTGTCCTTCTTTGTCTCTTGTAATAGTCTTTATTTTAAAGTCTATTTTGTCTGATATGTGAATTGCTACTCTGGCTTTCTTTTGTTTTCCATTTGCATGGAATATCTTTTTCCATCCCCTTACTTTCAGTCTGTATGTGTCCCTAGGCCTGAATTGGGTCTCTTGTATACAACATATGTATGGGTCTTGTTTTTGTATCCATTCAGCTAGTCTATGTCTTTTGTTTGTAGCATTTAATCCATTTAGAGGACTTGTGCCTGTGTTCTGGTGTATGAGCCTGGATCTTGTCTTTCTGGTGGGCAGGACCGCATCTTACACTTCTGCCATCTTGAACGTCTCCCCAAAATCTTAGAATTTTTAAACAAACATTTATATTCACCTTTTACTATTTTCAGTGAATTCTGCTAATTGTTGTGATATGGAAGAAAAGTTGCAAGGTAAAACTAACACAACTAAAAATAACAATAATTAAGTTATAGATGAAATTATACCACAAGCAATAGGAATTTGCTTCCATGTTATTCTGAAAAGGATTTTAAGGCATCTGAATGTGTTCACAGATTATATAATTATACTGTGTAGGTATATTATGTAATAGTTATTAAGAAGTATAAAGAAAAAAAGTAATTTTTACTCAAACTTGTGTATGTTATTTCAATCACATGATCTTCATTTTTATGATTCAAAATTGAGTTAAAGTTTCATAACACATGAATCGAACAATGTCTTGAGTTTGGTTTAATGTTATGGAGAATGTGTTGATCAAGGAGAGAAAATATGCATATGGTAGTAGCATAGTAGGTGAGCTCTTAAGTGGGTTCTGGATCCCTAACTTCATTACTCTAGTTATTTTTATTCTATTCTAATCTCTTCCAAATTTATAAGGCCTATGATTCTATTGGGGTGGCCCAAAAGTTCATTTGGGTTTTTCCATAAGATGTTATAGCAAAACACGAATGAACTTTTTGGCCAACCCAATAGAGGGGCGGCAATATAATGAAATAATTAAAAGACCATGTTTTGGAATCACACATAACAGGGCTTTAGATCATAATTTAGAGACAGTTCCTAATATTTGGAAGACAAAATTTCAGTTGTTTCATTTGAATTATGGAGATAATCCTCCCCCACTTCTGTATCTCTGACATTTGTTATAAGGATTAAATAAAATAATGTATATGAAACAATTCACTACCTTGCTAAGTAAGGACTCTACTAAGAGTAGCTGTTTTAAATGCATATAGATGATAATTATTTTAATTATCAACTAAGGTTTCTTTACTCCTTTATACTTCCTTTAATGCTTTCTATAGAGACTATTCACTGAGAAGTCATATACATTATCTAGGTTAAAAGTTTGCTTAACCTTTTGATTAGTTTTTTAAAATGAAAACAAAGAGCAAAGTTTTGCAAATCAAAGTTATCTCTAGAAAATAACTTGACTTTTTGAGAGCAAAAGCTTTTTTTGAGCCATCTGAGACTAGAGAACTGAGAACAGACCTTAGAGTGAGAGAGAGTATATGATGACATAAGAGTTCCTTTTGGTATTTCTGGGAGGGAAATGAATCACTAACTAGCTGGTAGGAGAAGAATTCAAGATGTGAGGAGATCCTAGGCAATGTCTGAGTCTTTGGGATGGTGCCCAGGACTCACTGAGTTGAGCCAGAGGAGGCTTAAGCAGTAGAAATTTGAATGGGGTTAGGAAATCCAAGTGTAGAAAGAACTAGATCTTAATTCCCAGGGAAATTGAGCATTTTAAAGAAGCTCCATATCCTGTATAACCTTAGAAAGGGAAGCGATGGTGAGCTTCAGCAGATGGGCCTGAGTGCTGCTTCATGGAGTTCCCACGCCCTCAGAGGGGTGCAGGAGAGACTGAAATGACCTCAAGAAGAACACAGAGTGCTTTAAATAGGCCATGGACCCTAAGTATCCTGAGGTTGGAACAAAGAGGATACAGCTGCACTTGCCTCTAGTTGAGGTTATGGTTGTACCTGAGATAGCAGCAGTAGATCCCAGTGTACAATGATGAAACAGGACAAGCTGCAACTCAGTGAGGGTCAGCATGGACACAAAATATATGTGAACCTGATGCCTTGTCCTCCTTATACTTACGATTCCCTTTCAAGAGGGAAAGGAAAGTGGTATTGGTGGTAGGGTATTTAAATTGACTCCTGTTTACCCCATTGGTGAAAGAGGGATTCCCACCGTGGGGTTATGGGGATGGCTAAATACATGACACCTGGCACTGGACACGCAAGATCAGATGAAATGGACAGCAGTTTGTTCATCGTATATACTCACAGCCTGGGGGAAGAAGATACCACGCAGGGCCACACAGGGGATACACTCGGGAACAAAGTGAACAACCAGGGCTATGAGAGGCAGGCTTTGCAGTAGTAAGGGTGGGGTGCTTCTTGGTTCCTGTGGGAGGATATGATTGGCTTCTTTGAAAAATTCTGCTACTCGGAGATGAGCAGGAATTGTGCCTGATGCCTTTAATAAGGAGGGTGTTTGGCTAGGGGACGTTATCCATGGGAACTGAGTGGGGAAGGGAACTTGGGTTAGGCCATTCGAGACCTATTTTATCAAATGTCAAGGCACCACATTATACTAATCCTTAATTTTTGGTTTTGTGCCACAAGCGATCCCTTGACATCAATTTAAACCTTGGTGATGACTGAGACTTTTAGGGAACAAAGTAGGCACCTGACCAGGAACTTTAGAGGTGTCCCCATTTGCAATCAATAAAGGCAATTGAGAGGTCTGTGTGGCATTGGTGTAAGGAGTGGGTACCTCCAGGAGGTGAGCAAGAATTTTCCACTTTGTGACAAATAGGAATTCTTTAAGAAACCCGTGAAGCCTCTCAATTTCACCAGCTGCCTGGAGCTGACTGCCTGGGGCCCCAGGGGAGGTGGAAGGTTGACTGAATGTCTTCTTCAAGAGCCCAGCACTGTGTATTCTGGAAGTGAAATGAGTGTCTTGGTCACTCATGGTAGTATCTAGAACTCCAAAGAGGATGCAGAGCATCCTGCAGAGGACTTGTATTGTGATCTAGTATATGTAGTAATCTGTTACCTTGATTTATTCTGAGTAACTGTGGAACAAGAGATTCCTGGAGTTCTTTACCCCAAAGGGGGCAACTCTTAGGTCATGGCCAAAGAATTTGTAAAAATGTATAGACGGCATCAAATGTTGATTGCCTGAAGTGTGCCAATTGTACTGACTCTTGGGTCCTGTCTCTTACCAGGGACATTTTGGTTAAATGATGAGCAGGAGTAGCTCTCCTCTGAGCTCCATCATTTATCATGGTGGCAACAGCATTAGTAAAGTGTACAAACTTCCATTGCTGCCCATTCGGTTGATCCCCAAAAGGCTCCCCAGGTATCAAAGGACTCTGGGATAGAGGTGACCTCTTCTAGCATAGTGGTATTAGTGAAGGGACTGAGAACAAGGGAGGCCACCCCCTCCAACAGATGAAATGTGCCAGAAGGCCCAGGTGTGACTCCATCTTGTAGCAAGGAAGGCTCAGGAGCCATGCCTCAAGCTGTTGAAGTGCTGCTTGGATAACTCAAGGCATAGTGGGTAGCTGGGTACAGAGGGTTGCAGGCTCAAGGTTTGTGATAGCCTCTATTTCCAGAAGAGGCCAGTATGTGGCTATCCTAATGGTGTATAGTGCCAGGCTGAGAAAGGCAGTTTCTTGCATCAGAAGTCCATGGGCAACTTACAACCTTCATAGGTGGTCCAGAGACTCCAGGAGGCAAGAGAGGAGGTTGCTAAAGCTACAGTAAAGAGGGCTCTGAGGGCACAAACTAGAGTGCTTGTTGATTTAAATTTGGACAGATTTCTAGAGCTTTTTTTGGAAGAATCCCCTTTGAGGTAGGCTAATTTAGAAGAAACAGCATCAAAGACATTAAGTAAAATTTGTAAATGGGGAATATGTTGCCTCCAGAACCTAAAAGGGGCTAAAAGTTGTTGAATTTGTACTGACCTTGTGGTTGCTGAGAGGGTCAATACCTGTTTCATGACAATGTCAGAGAACCTTCAATTTACCAAGTAACTTTCAGAAATTTAATGGAAGTGGCAGGGCCTTGCACTATGTGTGGGACAGTCGTTCATCCCCTTTTTGGGAGCTCCTTTGTGAGTATTTGTATGTCTTTAATGAGTATGTCAAACTGATCTCCTTGGAGGAGGATGTCATTGATGTAATGTCATATCTGGAGAAAGGTGGATACAGTTAAGCTCTTGCCTGTGGAGATTGTGTGCAATGGCAAGGATGCTGAGGTATCCCATGGGTATCCTTGTAAAGGTGGATTGTGTCCCTTTAGTGGTAAAGGCAAACTGTGGCTGAGAGGCTGTTGAACTAGGCATTGTACAGAACATATTAGGCAAATTTATAGCAGCAAAATATAGACCGGTTGCTGATTGGGTGGAGTCAGCAATTTTAATAATTAAGTTGTTGGGTACAGAGGCCTTAGTGGGATGGGACCATGGCTTTACAGTTGCAGCAATCCACTATGGGGCACCATTCTTTTCTTCCAGGCTTAACAGGCCAAATAGGGCTGTTAAATGCAGAAACAGTGGGAATAACAACCCTTCACTCAGTTCCTCTTATAAAACAAGTTTTAATACTGGAAGACCCTGTTTTAAATTACCTTGAGTCATGTTAACTATTTTAACTGGGGGAAGGGGTAGGGGAGGTCATGGGTTCTCATTTTGTCAAACCAATTTGTAAGTGTCAAAGACTTAATTTAATTTTCATTTATTTTTCATTGGGTCAGAGTATCCATGCCCATGCCCAAGGGATATTTTAGAGTGATGAGTGCTATAACCATGGGGAATTTAAGCAAGACAAAGTTCTGATGGTTAAGGTGAAGCATACCTATTTGTTCTCTTTTATATTCAGTAACTCCCATAGGTAAATACCCCATTATGGGGGATACGATGTTTAAATTAATGGAACTCCCAGGTATAATTGTAATTTTAGCCCTAGTATTGGTTAAAGCCATAAATGTTTGCCACTTGGTGAATTTCAGCAGGTATTAGAGTTAATTCAAAGCCTATATGGAGAGGCACAGAAGGCAATCAGTGAACTTTCATCATTTGCTATATAAATTCGTTCAGTAAATTTTGTATATTCAATTGGGTCAAACTGTGGGCCTTTGTTTTAGGTTGTTGTTTTCGTAGTGTCCTCCTCCCTGTATCCAGGTTTCTTTCTTTCCTTATTTTGTTTATCTTATTATTGTTTTTGGTCACTGGATATACTTGGGGGGGGGGAATCCTCTCTACCCTGATTATATTTATAAGTTGCTTACTCCAGAGACCCTCAAATTAGTATTGACAGAGTTAGCAATGGTCGATTTATATGATCTAAAGACCCTGGGCCTAGATTGGGTTTGAATCTGGCAACACAAGGGCACCGTATTTCCCTATAATCCCAAGAATTAGAATCTTTGTTGCGACGGACGTAAGCAGCAGAGTGGTGCGGGAAGAAGTGCTGGGCCTACAACCCAGACTTGATGGATCAAAACCATCCTCTGCTACAGTCCCTTTCCTTTCATGTGGGCTTCCTGTCTTGTTTTTCTTTTTTTTCCTCTGTACAAATTTCCTGGGAGTATTTTGGGTTTCTAGCCATGTAAAGTTGAAGTTTTCAGCTGTGTCTGCACTATCACCTGTGGTGCAGACCTTCTGGATGGTTATGGGGAAGGTTCAGGAGCTTAATGGCCTCCCTCGTCAATGAGCATCTCTTCCTCCAGGGAATGACAGTATCCCTGGGATAAGAGTCCACATCTAGTAGAGTCATTTTGCCTATGACTTGGATGGAGACCATAAGGCCCATGATTGCAAGCTTAACCCTTTGGTATTCTGGAAAGCAGGAGTGCTAAGCAAAGCCTAGGTGCATTGACTATGGGATTTACATTGGGAGAGCAGTTGAGTACCAAATGCTCCTTCCTCCCTGTTCCCTTTTTTTTTTCATCAGCCCCTGGGCCACAGACCACCATGGATGTGCACCTCGATAACCCTGGGGGTCAGGAGAGCACAAGCAACAGCGGCAAGGGAAGCAGCAGCACAGGAAACCAGCAAGGTCACTACCCTTTCATGAACAAAAACACCAACCAGGATGCCATGCTTAATTTTGTGCGGGGTGGCAGGCTCCTTCTTGTTACAGACCTCACAAAAGTTTGTCTCTGGGCCTGTTCCAGAGGTGCACAGTTACAAACGATGTCTGTGTAGCTTCTCCAAGCAGCCAGGGACAGTCACCAGGCTAGACTCAGTGGCCTAGCTTGACCTTGGTAAATAACACTGAAGCACTGACTAGTTATCGTGCTGCGTTTTCACTGCCTTTACCGGTGGGAGCCTCAGAGACCAACTGCCAAACACAGCGTAAACCTGACAGCACCATTGTGCTGGGTATAGTCAATTAACAACTCTATTATACTAGTACACAGCAACCTAAAAGGTAGGATAAAATATTTTCAAAACTTTTTTAAATGAACATTTGTATTGGCAAATAAGAGAATACTTCATAAACCCAAAACAATGAGAAACCATGTATCTAGAGGCAGGTGAGTACTGTACTCAGAGGCTTCCCTGGGTTCCCTAGTGACTCACAACTTTTGTTTTAAAGAGCTGTGATCTGCAGACAAGGAAAGAAACTTTTAGGACCCACTCCAGTTGGGAAATCAGCATAAGTTTTAGTCTGTTCAATGGGTAATATGGCAACCCCTAACCTTCAAAGGAAGACAGTAAGAATACTTGCCAGTCTTGGCCTTGCCTTGGGTGGTAAAGAGGAAAGGGCTGTCCTGATCATTTATTACCAAAAGTGGAACCTCACACAGGTTTGCAGCTCTATAGGCTGTCTAGTCTGAAAAATTCCATGCTGAGGATTTAAAGCTAACGAATTTGGTAGTTGCCCAGACACCCAGTGGAGGCAGATTCAGAGCCTGTGTAGAGGAAAATACTTTAAGTCAGGTCTCACATAATTTCAAGGAAAAAGTTTTAAAAAACATGAGCTTACAACCCCAAATCATAAAACATGCAGGGAAATAAGCCACCGTGAGAGAGATTGTACATAAACAATAAATAACAGGATCAGGCTAGTATAAAGAATTCAGGTATTGGAATTACTTATATAGCATTTAAAAACATAGGTTTAGTATATTTGAAAAGAATAAATGAGTATATTTAAATTACGTGTAACTGAGGAATAAGATACTATAATACAATGAAGCAGACTTGAAAAAGAGCCAGATTGTCTAAAACTGAAAAATGTAATAATCAGAAATTACAACTTGGTGTATAGCTTATACAGCAGATCAGATGCAGGTAAAGACAATATATATGTCTAGATGTATATTTATTTATTATAAGAAGTTGGCTCATGCTTTTATGGAGACTGAGAAATTCCAAGCCCTGTAGTCAGCAAGCTGGAGACCCAGGAACTGATGGTATAGTTCTGGTCCAAGTCTGAAGGCCTGAGAAGCAGGAGAGCTGATAATGTAAGTTCCAGTCAAGTCTGAGTCTGAAGATAGGGAAATATGTATGGATGTCTTAGGAAACAGTCAGGCAGAAAGCGTATTCTCTCTGACTCAGCCTTTTGTTCCATTAAGGCCTTCAGTGGATTAGATTATATTGGAGCAGGCAATCTGCTTTACTCGGTCTATTGATTCACATCTTATCCAGAAACACCCTCAGAGACACACCCGGAATAATGTTTAAGCAAAACCTCTCGGTACCCTGTTGCCTAGTCAAGTTGACACGTAAAATTAACCATCACAATCAGCAAACGTCCTGACGACAAAAAAGGGATAAAGGAGGATAGTATCATTGAGTGCTTATAGAATGTAACTTCAACCTAGAGTGGTATACCTTGTAAGAATGAAGATAAAATAGTTTTTTTCAGACATACAAAAACCAATGATCACCCCCTGCAAAAATTCCTAAAGGCTGGATTATATCCAGGAAAAGGGGGGAATTATGTCACAATTGCAACGTGCAAAAAAGAACATTGTGGAACTATGTTATCATGGATATATAGAAGAACATAATTCTTAAGACGTGCTAAAATATTAGACGTGAAAGTGTCGTGTTAGCAGCTTGCTTTCAATTGGTTGGACGAGAATTTTGTGTGTGTGTGTGTGTGTGTGTATGTTTAGAGAGAGAGATTAAATATAGCAAACTGTTAACAATTGTTGAAATCAAGTGGAGGTTATACCTTGTTCTTTCAACTTGTATGAAAATATTTAAATACAAGATTCACAGGAATACACTATAACTTGAAGCCATTTATTTACTAATCCTAGAATTTTATTGTATTCATATATAGTCATATATTAAGCACCATTTTTTCCATGATTGACAACCTTCCCATCAATATCTAGTTTCCTGCCTGTGAATCTTTGAAGTCCACCAGCAATAGTTAAACCCTTACCATAGTTATGAGAGACCACATTAGTAGTTACTCCCTTTGTCACAAATCAAGGAACCATATGTATATGTGTCTATTTCTGGAATCTCTATTTTATTCTATTTTTCTATTTGTCTATCCTTGAAGAATACCACACTACCTTAGTAACTCATATACTGTAATGAATTTTCACGTCTGAAAGTATAAATTCTGAAACTTTGTAATGAATCTTCAGAACTGACGGTGCCCTATCTTTTCTCTTCTTTTTTAAAAAAGAAGCTATTCTTGGCCTGTGTATTTACAGATACTTTTTGTAAAGCGCTTATCCCTCCTATTATGGTGGGTTTGCTTACAAATGTCCCTTTTTAATAGCCTTCTAATCTCCTTCACTTCAGTTTCAGTTTTCAAACAATGCATCTAGTACACATCCTTATTATGTGACTTAGAAAGTTTCATGGTTCCCCAGGGCTCACAGGAATAAATACAGTATCCTTTATAATAGAATTCATTTCATTGCAACTTGGGTTCTAGTTATGACCATGGTCCAACTTATTTTTCCAGCTCTATATGGCATAATACTCTATTATAGCCCCATGTTTCCTTTTCCTTTATTTGTAATTTGCCTTCTACACTCCCATCTTCATGATTTAGCTAAAGATTTCTTTGGCTTGGTAAAGCCTTTTTATTTTCTTTCTACCCTCTCAAATATTAAGGCCCAATATGTGTTCCACAGCTTCTGTGAAGTCTCTCTTAATAGCCCCCAAATTCAATAACATTTCAACATTTTATAGTATTTTCATTTATACCACTTATTTAAATATATCATATATTGACTTCTATTTTTACATTTCTTTTAATGGTGTGTATTTTATTTGTATATTAGGTCACAGACTCTTCCAGAGTGAGGACCTTGTATTACACTTGTTTTGTGTATCCCCACTGTGTCTATCACGGTCTTTAGTCTAATTTGGCACTATTTACCCAGAATTCTGCACCGAGTTAAGGATATATTAGATGCTTAGTAACAATTGGTTGAATGAAGACTGAGTCTTTCTTTAACAAATATTTGGTGAGGTGTAATAGAAGGAGCAAGGAATGAGGTGTCAGATATTAGATTGACCGTAAGTTCTGTTACGGAAAAACCCAAATGAACTTTTTGGCTAACCCAGTAAAATGGGTTCTGGTTGTGCTCTGTCACTTGCTAGCTGGGCTGCTTGTAGCCAAATCATTTTACTTCTATGATCCTCAATGTCCTCACCTTTAAAATAAAGACAATAATGACTTCCCTACAGTACAGAATCTCATAAGCTTATTCTCATTAAAAGGCTTTAAAACAGTACTCAACACATGTTTGTGCCATTTTTAATATTATAAAAATCTTCATTATAGAAATTTGGAAAACACAATCAAGTTCAAAGAAAAAGATAGAAAACATTTATAGTAATACTACCAAGAAAGGACTACTGCTAAAATTTTGGTGTATTTCCCTTGCCATGTTTTTCTGTGCATATATTTTAAAAATTAATATTATGTGTATGTATATACATTTATGTATAGGTTTTTGAACTTTTTTATTTGTTATGTCAGTTGAATATATTTTAGATACAATTTTTCATGAGAACTTTTTTCTTTTGAGCTTATATAATAAATATAATAACAGAATCTTTATTTTTAAAAAGTTTTCTGTAAAAGTTAAATGCATCCATATAAATAATTTTACTTCTATTAACTTAATTGTAGGTTAATACCAATATACATAATTTGATGAACAAAAATATTTCAATGGTATGATTTTTCTTTCTGAAGTATTTGCTATTTGGGAATTTGTTTTGCCCCTATGACCCAGAAAATCCTCAAAACAACTTTAAAATTTTTGCCACTGTGATTTTGATTGAATATTGGGCTTAATAAAACTCTACAGTGATTTCTTCTCCTGCGAAGAAAAATAAAATACTGAAGAGAACTTAGAGAACAAATCAGAGCTTGAAAAGGCTCAATTATTTTCCCCCTTTTCTCAGTTGGAAGAAAAAAAAAAAGATGAAAATTAAATTCGTTCAAAAACGCGCTGAGAAACATCCCAAAGAATTTTTCTTTAAATTGAGGAAATAGAAGAAAAAGACACTGCAGGAACTTTTAAATTTGTGTACACTTACAAAAGCCTCTTACCTATATATTAACTTTATTCAGTTTAATTAAGGAAAGGTTTGTGAATGATTTCAGTCCTTAGCCATGTCCCTTACTTTTGCTATTGCATTTGGCTTTTGGCTATGCATATTTTATAGTCGGTATACATCCTGAAATTTTAGCTTTCTAGAAATTTTTCTTTTTTCAAAACTTTTACTAAAAATTTAGAATTATCTTGGCCTGGAAAAGATTGTAGTTTTAAGATATAATAGCGACATGCTATAAAATAAATATAATCTAACTTCAAAATACATACTTATAAGATATGTATGTGATATGCTTGTGTATGTGAACACTGAAAACCTTCTGGAAGGATATGCACCAAAATTATAACAGTGCTGTCACTGGATAATGGGATATAAGGCAATTTGTTTTCTCTTTTATGCTTTTCAGAATCGTCATTTTACCCCAATAATGAACATGTATTATTTTCATATGCAAAAAGAAAAGAATTCATTTTGAAAAAGAAAAATGAAAAGATAATTGTTCCATTCAATAACCAAACTTTATAGAGCACCTACTAAGTGCCAGGCATACCTTTAGTGCATAGATCAGTGAAAAATCTACAGAAAGCCTTTGTAGAGCTTACATCCCAGTAGAGGGAGGCAGTAAACAACAAGTGCAATCCTAGTAAGTTATAATTATAATATGTGTTGGAAGCTACTAAGAGCTCAGGGAAAGGAGAGACAGGCAAGGAATCTCAGGAGCTATGGGTAGGAACACCATTTAATGGGGTGGTCAGGACAAGCCTCACTGAGAAAGCAGAGCTCTCTCGCATGATCTTTTGCAACCCTTCTTTCCTCACCATATTATGTCATTATGTTGTTACTCAGATGAAGAATTCTTTTTCAGGCATCACGAAGAAATTGAGAATTTCAATCCCGTATTACCTATTAAGGAAACACTTAAACAGGGTTTGTGCTGAAAGTATATGAGGAGTTCACCTTCTGGGAGAAACTCTCTAATGAACGGTGTAAGGGAGATGTGGCTTTCCGTGACAGGTGACTTATCTGGTACAGCTGTTGCAGAAAAGTAGCCAACTCTGAGGTGTGTGTGTGTGTCTGTGGGGCTGGGTTGGTCAATGGGGAGGTGGAAAGGAGGTTGTAAATAATTTTTTTTAAATGTTCTTTCTGTTTTTAAACACCAACTTTCTGGCAAGGTTTCAGTGTTAATCTTTTTTTGTCTTTGTAACTCACATCATCAGAGGCTGTCTCCAGAGCCACATCAACACCATAGTTTAACAGGGTAATTGATGTTCATAATGATAATCTATTATAGTGCCTATAAATTAATATGACTGATTTCTAAACAAATTTCATTTGTGTAGTTGTTAACCAAGCACATTTATATTCATTAGTTCGGTTCTAAGGTAGTAGAATAGGTAATATTAATCCTACTTCTGATAAATGTGGAAACAATTAACTGAGAAGCCTTTCTGGAAGTCGAAAGTCTATTAGAAGGCAATGCAGGATTCAACATCAGGGAGGTACACTTTTAGGTGGACAAACTTTTCATTGCTCCATATGGACTGCTTAACAAACATAAGGACTAATTTAAAGACACTCATCCCAAGGGTGTACTAATGTAGTTCAGTAATGCTGTCACTGCTCAAAACTGCTTTGAAATCTTCAGAAAACTGAAAATTCAGTTTTCTTCTGAATATGTGCAAATCTAAATTACTTAAGGAGGCTTTGAAAAGAAACTGAAGTGCAATGAAAGAGATGGGCGAACAAACGGGACACACAGTTGATAATTAAGAACTATAATTAAAAACTGTAAAATATAATGTTGCATTTTAAAAATAATATTTTATCATTATATTATATATGAATATAAAATGAGCTGCACTTATGAAGTCACAAAAATATTTTGAGAGGTGGAATAAATACGTAGCTTCCTAAAGTTCCTTTGAAGGATGTGGTACACATTTACATGTATAAATTTTTTTTTTTAAAAGAAGATGTTGGGGGTAGGAGTTTATTAATTAATTAATTTATTTTTGCTGTGTTGGGTCTTCGTTTCTGTGCGAGGGCTTCCTCTAGGTGTGGCAAGCGGGGGCCACTCTTCATCGTGGTGCGCGGGCCTCTCACTATCGTGGCCTCTCCTGTTGCGGAGCACAGGCTCCAGACGCACAGGCTCAGCAGCTGTGGCTCACGGGCCCAGTTGCTCCACGGCATGTGGGATCCTCCCAGACCAGGGCTCGAACCCGTGTCCCCTGGCTTAGCAGGCAGATTCTCAACCGCTGCACCACAAGGGAAGCCCTATAAATTTTTGTATGTTAATAAAAAGAGTTCTGTTGTTTTGTATCACACTGCATTTTTCCTTTTGAAGACAGATAAGCATATATGCTATGAAGTTTTCTGAAATAAAAGCATGTAATTGAAAATGTCCATGCTTAAGGTATTTCTTTAAATTACCTTTAAATTGGAAGAGTAATTATGGGACTATTTTTTGTCATCAGTGGGTCACTCTCGATAGTAATCGTAGGCAAAGAAAATAAGCCCAGAGGATAAAAGGGCTTTATTTTTCCGCTTGTTGAGCATGAAAATGGTAAAGGAGAATTAAGGCGATAGGACTGGTCTTTTAAAGTATTAGAGGATTGCATATTTGTACAAGGAAAGCCTGATGAATTATATGTAACTGACTTCTGGTTGGCAAGTCTATTCACAGCAGACATTTGGTCCTGTCCAAAGCTCCATGAGACATTTGGTCCATGCCAAATGGTTTTGGACATGACCAAATATCAAGACCAAATAAATGTCTCCATGAATGTTTTGGAAAGGACCAAATACGAACAAATATCAAGGACCTTTTGGTGTAGAACAAATGTCTTGCGGATGTTTCAGACAGGATTGAGTGGTCCTGCATGCAAGGCTGTTGACAGTTTAACGTATATGGATCTTTTCCAGAGAGGACCGGTGTCTGGAGAGTATAACTATCCAGATGCTCTGGATGAGGGTGGTTCTGTAAGAGTTTGTGCTTTAACTACTGTTCTGCATATGACTGTCAGTGTTACTTACACCTGCAAGGCATTGTATTTGCCAAAGTCCACAGCCTGCCTCCAAAGCTATTTTAATGTTAATGTAACAGATTTCATTTTAATATTTAATAATTGAACTTGCAGCTTTTATTAAAAATATTAATAATTAAAAGCACCTTCACAGGCTATGTTTGCCTGCTCATAATTTATAGGTATCAGCTATTAATTAAACTTTTATTGAGTTTATTAGACAACTATGTCCCAGTCCATGTACCAGGCAGAGGGATACAAAGCCATCTCTAAAGAGTTAACTTCCCCTTCTCCCCTTCCTACTGATGTCATCAAAAGTCACTTGACATTTAAAAACCACTGTCTCATTAAAAGGGGAACCAACTTCTTAGGGTCCTATGTTCATGGTGAGACAGGAAGGGTACAAACAGACCACATGAACTTAAAAATTGTATGATTTTCCCACCAGTGCAAAACTTGGGCTTCTGTGAGCTTGGAGAGTCTTTGTGCCCCTTTCGAAATATAGGAACACTTTGTGTCCCAAGAGTGGTTGGAAAGGGATGGCCTGAGAGCAGCCTCTCACTGGCACTTGCTTACTCATTCTCTGGGACCCTACTCAGAGGCTGTTTTCCCATGAAGTCTGGTCCCCTTCTCTCTTGTGGAGTTAACCACTCCTCCTCTGTGCATGTGGAGGAGCTGCCTGCCATGCCACCGTCCCAGGTCTTCAGGTGGGGCGGGGGAGTCCTTACTGATTGTGGCAAATCTCATAGTGACTGTGACTCCCACGCTCAAGGGGGTTGCATCGTTTGCTGCAGTTAATCTTTTTCATCTATAGCCACAATAGCGTATATTATTATTCTAAGTGGCCCTGTCTTAGTATAGCAAGTGTCATTGTGCGGGAAAGGTACTCAGATTTGTTTACTGCTTTACTTGGAAGATTATGGGAAAACGAGTTTGACTTTGCATTTTGAATTTTATAGGTTTAAGCTGTCAAAAATCCTCTGCGATAAAAATAGCTTCCATGTACATATCAATATGTGTTGGAAGAATCTGTAATATTAGCAAGCAACAACCTAAGCACGGAAAAAAAAGTGTGTCAACAGGCAAAAGTTAGGATTCCTTTGGCTTGTACTTGAGGCACAGAAATTTGGAGGAATTTTTAAAAAGAGAAAGGTCTCTAAGTTAAAAAAAACAATTTTTATACATGTATACATTCCATGTAAGCTCTGTTTAGCCTAAAATTGTCTTGATACTGAGTTGAATAGGAGCTACATTAAAGGATTCACATTTTAGAGGTGGATACTTTTTTTTTTTTTTTTTTTTTTT